>NW_027397068.1:48283457-48606569 GCF_003265705.2 Callorhinus ursinus | reverse complement strand
AGGGGGGGAAATAGGAGGGGGAGACGAACCATGAGAGACAATGGACTGTGAAAAACAAACTGAGGGTTCTAGAGGAGAGGGGTGGGGGGATGGGTTAGCCTGGTGATGGGTATTAAAGAGGGCACCTTCTGCATGGAGCACTGGGTGTTATATGCAAATAATGAATCATGGAACACTACATCAAAAACTAATGATGTAATGTACGGTGATTAACATAATAAACTAAATAAATAAAATCCTTTCCTGTTGTGTTTTCTTCTAAATTAAAAAAAGACCAAAACCCCACCCACTTATCCCAGTAGACATTAACCTTTGAATGTATGAAGGTTGAGTTAAGAAGAATTGCAAGTACTCAGCTAAGATGTTGCCATCAGAGTTTATAGGTAACACGAAACTGAATGTTTTTTACTTAGAAACTAGCCTTTTCCTAGTTTCCAGCAAGTCCTGTCAGTTCTAGGTCTGCTGAACTATGGGCACCTGTGCTCCATTTCCTCTGAAAGCCTTATCCAAATCATCACTGTCTCTCTCTGGGGCCAAAGCAATAGCCTCCTAACCAACCCGTACCCTCTTTCTTGCTTCCCTCCAGCCCTTCTCAGATGGCAGTCGGGGCAGGGGACGGCTCTGTAAACACAAGTCAGACCATCCCCTTCATGTCTCGGGCCTTCCATAGCTCCTGTGCAATGGCCCAATGGACCCTGCATGGAAAGGCATCTGCCTCCCTTAACACAGGTACCCTCTTGCTCCCCCATGGTGCACCCACACCAGCCTCAAGCCCCTCTCCTGTCTCTGGTCTCTGTACCTGCTCCTCTCATCTCACCCCAACACAAACACTCTGGCTCATTCTCATCTCTCAACTCAAAGGTTACCTCTGAGGGGCAGCCTCTCCTGGCCAGGCCACCTCGCCTGAATTAGCACCTGCCCCTCATACCCTATCACTCCGTCGCCATCACTGTTTCTCTCCTAGTATCCTATAGTATAATCTGTAATAATCTCATTGATTGGTTCTCTTGCTTATTGCCTATCTCCCCAGCTAGACTCTGTGGTCAGTGGAAATAGGGACTGGTCTACCTTCCTCATTGCCCTATCCCTAGCTCCCAGGACAGCATCTGGCACATAGGGGTGCCCAGTAAACATGTGATGAATGAATCAATGAGTGAAATTAAAGGAATTAACATTATAAAGATATGATTCCTAGATGGTTATTAAACATATATTGTAGTTAATTATTTCTTTGTAACTTTATTCAAACAGAAAATGAACTTAAAATATACCCCAGTGATATCACTGAACTATACATAAATCATCATTAATATCACCTTCACGTTTTTTCATCAGTCCATAATTATAATCCATACACACTGTGGCCACTAGACCGGGGAGACTTTATTGGTCACCCAAGTCATGCAGTCCAAATCACCTTTTATATTGCACATAAGTATTTTCCTAAGAATCATATCTAATGTCAGACTGATGATAGACATGGCTAGTTGTCTACCCAATCAATCTATTTCCCCTCCCTAATAGACCTCTATTGTTTTTGGAACATAAACATGCCCAGATAACACTTCTCAGCCTGCCTTGCAGTCAGGTGAGTGCCATGAAACACAGTTCTGGCCAAAGAGACAGAAACTTCAATCTTCAGAGAAAGTTTTGCATTCTTGATAAAGATTCCACTAATTGCTCTGGGATGCTCCCCCTATTACCAACCTAGAATTTGAACATGGTGGCTTGAGCTTCAGCAGCCCCCACTTAGCCATGAGGAAAATAATGAAGAGAAGCACAGAGATCTTGCTCTGAATAGCCTCAAGACACTGAACCAAAACCAGCAACTGATGCTTACCTTCAAATTTCTTGGTGAGCAAACATGACTTCGTTTAAGCCACTGTTTTACAAGGTTTTCTGACACACTCTGCTACTTTAAAACCTGTAGTGAGTTTTTACTGACTACAAGATAAAGTCCAGACTTCTTCCAACTGAACCCAAGAGTTTTTGCAATCTTACCCAAGCCTTCTTCTGCCATCTCATCCCAACCCTTGGCCATGTCTTCCTAGATCCCCTTAACTACCTGCCCCCACCAACGCTCTCCAAACTTTCAATGAGTCCGAACATCTCACCTTTCCCTATTATATCACACATCTCCTGACTCCTGTATGTGCCACTCCTCTTCTTCTCTCCATGAGAACCAGAACCATCTTTTAAGAACCAGTTCAAGCATCCTTCCCTCCACAAGCCTTCCACATCCCTCTGAGGCAGTGTCTTTGCTTATTCTTCTGTGCCTTCCAGTGCCATTATAACACTGTGACTTGTGCTACAACGATCTTGTTATGTGCCTGTTCCCTCTGGTCTGTGAGACACAGGCCTGGTATCTCATTCATCTTTGCATCTTAATTAAACACCTAACACGCCGCTGGTTACCACACCCCTAAAAATCATTCACCAAATAAAGGAATGAATATCCTTCAGCCCATGGGTACTGTTTTGGAACAATTACATCTCACTGTGTCTCTCCACAAATAATTCATTTTTAAGCACCTACTATGTGCCAGACTCTATACTGAGCATTAAGGATAAAGCGCTGGACAAAGGAGACAAAATTTTGTCCCTGTGTAGATATTCCTCCATTGACAAATCAAGTGCAAATCAAATAAAGGGTATTTCAGGATCTCAACTCTGAGCAGTAATAAATCATGAAGGCAGAGATGATTATATACCCCAAGGTAGTAATGGAATGCAAAAAGTATCATTTAGAAAATAAAAGAGAAGTCTAAGTCTGCCTCATTAGAATGTTAAGAAGAAAATAAGCAATAATTCCTTTTCCACTATTTACGCTGGATCTAGTTACTACTAAGGAGTAGAAGAGAAAAACTAAGATGAAACAAATACTTCTACTTATACACTCAGATACATGTACAGTGATGTGTCTTACATGACTGTTACATTATAACAGTCAAAATTTGGAAACAATCTAAATACTCCTCAATAGGGGATCCATTAAGTAAAATATGGTAATTTCATTCTACGGAATATTACATAGCCATTAAAAGAATGAGGAAGCCCTATAGCTACTGCTGTAGAAAAAAACCCCTCCAAGATATATAACGAAAAGAGAGAGGAAGCCACAGAATAACACAGATTGCAGAAGGAAGGAAGGGAAAGAAGCAGAGGTGAAAACTGACACAAGAAAAAAAAACTGAATAGTACTGTATCTATGAAAGAAATTCAACTGGTAACTTCTTTCCCAAGGAAAAAACACCAGGCTCAGCTTTCATCCTTGATTCCTACAAAACTTTCAAGGAAAAAATAATGCCGATTGTATGTAACATCTTCCAGAGAAAAGAAATAAGGAAATATTTACAAGCTCATTTTATGTGGACAGTATGTTGACATCGAAATCTGACAAGAATTTTACAAGAAATAAATAAAACAAGAACAAGCCACTGCCTCCCATAAGCATAGGTGTAAAAATCATACACACAATATAAGCAAACTAAATCCTGTGGTCTATAAAAAGAATTAAACACCACAGCCAAGATTGGCTCCTCCCAGAAATGCACAGGCAACTTAATACTTGAAACCTATTAACAAAATTCAACATACTTACAGGGAAAAAAAAAGAAAAAGAAAAAACTCATATGGTCATCTCAAAAGATCCAGAAAAAAAAAATCATTTGATAAAAGTCAACATACATTCTTGGTAGGAAAAAACTCAACAAATTAGGAATACAAGGAACTTCCTTAACCTGATAAAAGATAGCTACAAGATCAAAGCAAATCAAAACAGAAAAATCCTACAGCAAACATAGCAATTCATAGTGAAATAGGAAAAGCCTAACCCATGTCCCACCCTCATTGCTGTGAATATAATAAACTACAAAAATATCTGCCATTAAATTGATAAACCAAATCAGAGAGAGCTGAGAAGTAACAGAGATGCTCTAACATAAATGGCTGATATGTATAAGGTAATGACCAAATAAATAGGTATTCCAAAAATGTTTGTTGCATTATTTAATTAAATATACTCTGGAGTTACAGTCATACTGCTCAGGAATAAGGGCAGTTCAATTTAAACTTGGCCCAGCAAATGAAATACAAAATTTGAAACAGGGCAATAGCAAATAGGTCGATTTATTTCTTGTGTATTTGTATTTGTTTTTACCTTATCTTGACCTTCTGCTCTTAGATACATGTAAGAATTTAATTCTGTATTCTTAGTTGCATGTTACTGCTGACTTATTTGTTTTCTTTGTAAGTTATTTTAAGTCAGTAGTGGATGTAACTCCTGAATAAATATGAAAAAAACAAATAAAAGGTGGTTAAAGCAGGACTCAGCTAACAAAGTCACCCTTTTTAAGGGCTCAAATTTTTTTATTGTGAAAAAAAATATCTAAATAACACCAAATCCTAAAACACATTGTTCTTTGCCATTTAAAAATAAAGTTATTTTTTATTTAAATTCAATTAGCTAACATATAGTACATCATTACTTTTCGATATAATGTCCAATGATTCATCATTTGCATGAAACACCCAGTGCTCATCACATCACGTGCCCTCCTTAATGCCCATCACCCGGTTACACCATCCCCCACCCACCTCCCCTTCTACAGCCCTCAGTTTGTTTCCCAGAGTCAAGAGTCTCTCATGGTTTGTCTCACTCTCTGATTTCTTCCCATTTAGTTTTCCCTCCCTTCCCCTATTGTCCTTGCACTATTTCTAATATTCCACATATGAGTGACACCATATGATAATTGTCTTTCTCTGATTGACTTATTTCACTCAAAGGCACTCAAAATGTAGATACCTAAATTATCGATAAGAATTACTCTTAGGCTTTACTCTGGTAGACATGATAGGGAAGAGTAGAGATTATTTGTGAACAAAAATTACTTTCTAAAGAAATATGACAGTTATGAACATGGGACACTTTCTGTATTAAGTCTTTGGAGGTTCTAGGTTATTTAAAGTATGATGAACCTGGGGTGCCTGGGTGGCTCAGTCAGTTAAACATTTGTCTTTGGCTCAGGGCATGATCCTGGGGTCCTGGGATTGAGCCCCGCCTGAGGCTCCCTGTTCAGTGGAGAGTCTGCTTCTCCCTCTGCCTCTGCCTCTTCCCCAGCTTGTGCATGTGTGCTCTTTCTCTCAATCACTCTCTCTCAAATAAATAAAATCTTTAAAAAAAAAAAGTATGATGAATCTTTCCCAGCAAGTTAAACTTTGTAGTCCACATTAATAAGAGATAAAGATGATAATGTTGCATTCCAACATCAGATTCTAAATTACAAAGAACAAAATTTTGTGCCCATTCACAGCTTAACCCTTAAAATGTCTTTTTTTTTCCCTAACATTAAGACGACTCGCAATGCATAAATGTAACAACTATGCTATGATATGAGCTTCTTTAGGGAAGGAGCTGTGTTAATTAACTGGCACAGGTTAGGCACTTGATAAAGAGTTGTCAAACGAATGAATCAGCATTCTATTCTAAAACAGAAACACCAAAACATGTTTGTTGCAAAATAAAAGTAGCTTAGAAAGGTAGTAACTACCAGTAGAAAATATTTCCAAATTGTCTGTTAAAGATAAACAGAACATCTGTTGATGGTATCCGGTTGAGAATTTACCATGATCCAGTCACTTTATATTTGTTATCTTATTTAATCCTTACCAAAGCTCTTTGAGGAAAATATGACTGGTATACTCATTTTACAGATGGGGAAACCAAGGTTTAGAGTTACATAACTTGCCTGAGACACATAGCTACTAAATGGTAAAGTAAGTATTTGACCTCAAACAGTCTCTCAGATTTACTCTTTTTTTTTTTTTAAAGATTTATTTATTTATTTATTTATTTGAAAGCGAGAGAGAATGAGAGAGAGAGAGAGAGAGCGCACATGAGACGGGGGAGGGTCAGAGGCAGAAGCAGACTCCCCGCCGAGCAGGGAGCCCGATGCGGGACTCGATCCCAGGACTCCAGGATCATGACCTGAGCCGAAGGTAGTCGCTTAACCAACTGAGCCACCCAGGCGCCCCAGATTTACTCTTTTAACCATTATGTGATCCCATCTTCAATTTTGTAAACCACTTTTCACTTACAGTATGTAGTCTTTGAAAGCCAGTAAGAAAAAGAAAAAAAAAAAAAAGCACTAGACAGACTCCTACTTCCGAAAAGGAGATATGAGAAATAATGAAATTGCTTACAATGGCACGTATTGGAGCCAAGATGGTGGTTCTTAATAAAACTGAGAAAGGCTGGATTGCTTTCCCACAGAAATTGTGGAAACACAGATGCTGCCCAATCTTAAAAATGTAAAACTGTTCATGTTTTTGATCTCTGGACCAAAGGAAAAACTACAAATTCCACTGTTTGGAACATTTAATGGAAGAGTTTTAAAGGAAACCATTATTATAATCATGGTACCCACCAGTGCTATGAGAGTCCAAGCTCTGTCAACATTTTCCTTATAAATTCACTATTAGGACTTTCTAACTCATCCAGCATTATGCAGCAAGACCTTAAAAATCTGAAATGTAAGACATCAAATGGTGAGTGATATTGTTCCAAGAATTAAGGAGGAAAATGGACATCATGTGATACAGACACAATAGAAAAATGTCTGGCTTATCCAGCATTTTAACAGGTATTAGCTGTCTTTTACTTTGTTTTTCTTGCTTTGGAAGAAAGTTTAGGGGAGAGGGTAGGTTGATCTGGAATGGAAGGTTGTATTGCAACCAACCATGAAAAAGTTTTTCAAAGTTTTTAGTATGGTACAAAGAGTTTGATAAACTCTTAAAAAACCTAGATGTTGTCTCCACTTTCCGAGTCTGCAGAAAGGCTTGAAATCTCATAAAGATAGATTACGTTTAAGAACTCTGGCACTTGATACATGTCTTTCTCTGACTGACTTATTTCACTCAGCATAACGCCCTCCAGTTCCATCCATGTCATTGCAAATGGCAAGATCTCATTCCTTTTGATGGCTGCATAATATTCCATTGTGTATATATACCACATCTTCTTTATCCATTCATCTGTCGATGGACTCCTTTTAGTCTCAACCATAAAAAGACTGAAAGAACAGTCATTTCTAATCCTGTCTAGTATATTCCAGCTAAATGGGAGCAAGAAGACATAGAATAAAAGGAACTATTCCGTCATTTCAGAACTTCAGCAAGTGTTGAGCTAAATTCCTTTCTCAATAAGGGTTAAAGCTGAAGGGACCTGATTTCTTGGAACATGCTTCTCTAATCTCTACACTCTATATCCCCTGCCACTATATTTTCTCATTTTCCTTCCTTGAGATGACTTGCCTTCAATATGAAATCAAGGGTGAAAAAAAATGTAGCAAATCATACCTTACAAAGGCAAGTGAAATAAATTTATTTAACAACTCATTCTGGAATTACAGTTCATGTCACCATTTATCATGCTTAAAAACCATAATAAATGGTTTGTAAAATCACATCAGATGGCTAAGGCAGAAGAGGGCCAATGAAACAATGCAATCCACTTAATTCTTTATGGCCAATCTACACAGTCACAAAATGTGGAAGAGACCAAGAAAGATTAGGCCCCTCACTAACACTGGGAAAAAAAACAAAACAAAACACAGTGCATTGCTCAAGGCCACCCTATTTGCCTGGAACCACACAAACATAACCATATGTGGCTTCCTTTGCTAATCTATCCAATTAGAGTTTTACCTTATGGATCCTGAAAAAGATACCGTCTACATGGAGTTTCAAATCCAAACTCCCTCTGCCTCCTAGGATTACTAAAACTCAGTTGATTGATTATTATAGTGTAAAATGACTTAGATTTATTTTCTGGTAGGGTCTGATATTCCCTACCAAAAGACTCAGCAGACTGTTTAAACCGACTCAGGATTTTTGCTTCTGGATTGATTTTACATAGTGAATTTTCACATCAAATATTCACTTAGTAAGTGAAGCCTTTTATTAATAGACCCATTTTAAATAAACTGTCCAATAAGTTTTGAAACTTTGAAAATTATGGCTCTTTCCACAATTATGCTTTAAATCTTATGAGTCACATAATTTTCCTATGTACATTTTTGGCTACGAGTACATCCTAATATTAAACAAAAACGATTGAAAAGTAAACGGATTCATGTGTCAGCATAATCTAAATATGGCAGGCATCGTCTTATAAGTAGAAATGGTGCTAAGATTCTGAAGTTAGAAGGTTTACTGTAAGTAAGAAGCCAAAAGTTCAGACATTCAACCAAAGTTGATCCAAACCTTTTAGGTTGGAAACATCACAAAAGTGGGCTTTTCCACAAAATGGCCTGTATTTCCTGTTTTTAGCTAAGCTGGAAGCGCAATAGGAACAATAGTTATTAAGACATGGCATTGCTTCTACTTTTGGTCTGAAAACACCAAGCAGATGCTATGAGCATGACGAATCAAAAGAAAAAAAGTTGAGTGGAGAGGTGTTCTGGGCTATGAAAAGGAGAGTTAACGGGGACAGAATTTCCTAACTTGAGCACCAGTTAACCATAGCTTGGACGCCCAGTGTGTTATGACTCACTAGCAACTTGCTCCAAAATAACACAAGAACATCTTGGGCTAAATCATTACTGGAGTATATTGTTAATAATATTTCCAGAAAAAAAATTAAGGAGAAACATGATGGCACTCACATAAATTCCTTTTTACAGAATAATCTGGAAATGAGATAGCATAAGCAACCTGCTAGACAGATAGTCTGATAATGTTATTCACCACATGCTCTTAGAAATTTGGGGCAAAAATCACAGCTCCCATCAACAGGTTGATAATAGCTCTTCACAGGAAAAGCGTGGAATTGTTAAAGACAGAACACAAGCTGAATTTTCAAAAGCAAAGTCTCCAAAGTCTTATGGATTGTGAATATGGAGCTATATTTTGCATCTTCCAAAAGGCCACATACTGCTGTTGTCTCAAACTTACTTTAAAGCTAAAGCTTCCTAACTGATAAACTCAAACCACTAACATTCAACCATTTAGTTAATACAATTATAAGACCTGTACATTATTGATTGTGCATCCTCAATTAAGAAAGCAAATTTGGGAGCTATTGCTGTCTTGGACTTGATCGCTCCATAATAAACAGCAGCAGGTAAAGTTGGACAAGTCACCTAGTAATACAATCTCTAAATATCCTCTTCTCTAACCTGGAAATATGACTGACCCCCTAATAAATCAATCCCCAAAGCTGAAGGACAAAACTCTATAATAATAAAAAACAGGAGAAAAAGAAAACAAGTGTTTAGGATTTGCAGCCAGGACCAGAGAGCCTTAATAGGAGAATATATTGACACTAACCTATAAAGGAAGTTTGTAAGGCCTTGCAGAGAGAAAAGTAAGAAAACAATGAAATGAGGGCGCCTGGGTGGCTCAGATGGTTAAGCATCTGCCTTCGGCTCAGGTCATGATCCCAGAGTCCTGGGATCGAGTCCCGCATCGGGCTCCCTGCTCCTTGGGAGCCTGTTTCTCCCTCTGCTTCTCTCTCTCTCTCTCCCTCTGTCTCTCATGAATAAATAAAGAAAATCTTTAAAAAAAAAAAAGAAAACAATGAAATGAGACAGCTCAACTGAGACACAGGTCTAGGGGTCACCAGCCTCCTCATCCATCCTTCTGTGAAAATCTGTCATTCCTCGCACAAGGAGCAAGCCATGCCTGATGGTCAGGGCAGTGTCCTCAGGGTTCAGGGTCTGGTGGTGCAGTGACTCACCAAGGTCAAAACGAAGAGCAGAGGATGCACTGCTCAAAACTCGCCCCAGGGCAAGTTCTCCACTAAGATCAGGGTATGAAGCCAAGCAGGGCAAGAGTCAGTAAATTCTAGAAGAGGCAGCTATGCTAGAGTCACAGGCAGAAAGATGCTGAGAGGGCCTAGACCTTTGGAGGGAGTAAGGATGACAGGCCAAGCACGTGCTTTTGGTGGGTATGGTCAAATGAGGACCTGCCCCACCATCTGGGGCAAAAATCCTGCACTGGCAGGTGCTGCTTTCTTCTCTCCTGTGTTCTATTTTGGCAATCTCCATTTTGCCACAGTTCCTGTCTCTCCCCTTTGTTTGCATCCCTGGTACTTCATATGTGTGCTATGTGTCTCCAGGAGTTTATACTCTGGGTCTAACTAATACTTCACATGAAAGCAGATTAATCAAGGGCACACACAGTATGTTTATTATTCATTTTTACGACCGGGGTTAATAATTTAGTAATTGTAGTGAATGGCTAAAAAAAGAGAGAGAAAGGAATAATGGGTCCCTTGTTTGGTGGCAGCCAGGCTTCCTTCCTGGAGCTGTGCCACTGGCGGGCAGGTTCTGAAACAGGCATGAGTTCCGCTGTGGGACCACATTCAGTTGATGGTAAAGCCTGGAAGAGCGTTACTGGACTTTAATCTAGTAGACTATGTGTATTTGTTTGTTCAACTTTGATCCCATGACAAAAAAAAAAAAAAAAAAAAGACTGTGTGTGATTTCTTGAGAAGGACTTGCCTGGCTGACGTAATCTGAACAAAAAGGAAACTCAAACTACACAGAAGCAAAACAAATACATACAGAGGGGCGCTCCTCATTTAAAAATGACATGACAATGAAACCCTTACAGTCAGTTATGTACTGGGGCAAAGACCATGTCTCATTCGTTTTCTATGTCCCAGCATTGAAGAGTAGTGTCTGGCATATGGCAGGCATTCTATAATCACTCCGTGAACTGAACTGAACTGCACTGCTTCATATCCCCACCGTTGGTCTCCTTTCATCCATCCAGTTAACAAGCTGTACTTGACCTCAGCTCAGCCATCACTTCCTCAAAAAGACCTGCCCAGACCTCCCCGACGTGATAAATCCCCCCTAATAACACTAGCATGCACGCTCCTTCAAAAGCAACTATCAGCTGTAATTGTACATTTACTTGCGAAGCTCTTTGATATAAACAATACAAGCCATAAACAATAAATTCCAAAGAGGCAAGGACTGTGCCTTTTTGTTTTTCGCTCATGCAGTAAATGTTGTTTTGGTTGGCACTCAGCAAATATTTGTTAAAGTAGTGGACCAAGAACTCATAATTTTCATGGTTTCCTCTCATTCTAATAATACTCACAAGACCTCAAATAATATGCAATAAATTATGCAACACACACTCAAATAACAGTCAGAGCTGGGAAAGCAAGTTTGCAATACAGGCCATCCAGTGAGGAAGAATTTAAATAAGGCAAAGGGAAAATGCAAATATCTTTTATTATAGCTAGAAGTGAAGTCTCTATTCTGGAATGTACCATTAAATTGCTTATGGAGAAACGTTTACTCTTTTATAGGCACCTCAGTTGTCTCATTTTTTTAAAGCATAATCCATTAAATTGAACCACTAAAGGTCAAAAACTCTCAAATATTGCCCATTTCATATGGCCTAATCTAGCAGACAATATATATTTGCTTACATAATTTAGTTTAGCCATATGTAAGCAGTTTTTCCATGAAATTGTTCTCTGCACCTCGGGAGTAAAAAAAAAAAAAAGGGTAATACTCTGTTGATTCAAAGTACAATACTGAAGAATATGAGACATGGTAAATGACAAGGTTATTTCCTAGTTGAAGACAAAGAAGGAGCAGAAACGGAAATTTAGCCATATTTAATCTAATATCTGAACATTTACAATAAACCAATATATCCAATTATTCCAGCCCACAACTTAATAAGTAAAATTCCAGGAGAATAATTAAGAGGCAAGAAAAGAACATCAAAGAGGGCTATTGCTTCAGTTGGACCATATTTATGCAGCAACCCTTGTGTGTCAGCATACTCCGAACAAAAGATTTGGCAGTGAAAGACAGATATAGTCCCTGCCCTCAGGAACTTAGAATCAGTGCAAGAGGCCTCAACATCACTCAGCATCAGGGAAATGCAAATGAAAACTACAACAAGACATCACCTTACTCCGGTCAGAAGGGCTAAAATTAAAGAGATAAGGAATAACAAACGTTGATGAGGATGTGGAGAAAGAAGAACTCTCATGCACTCTTGGTAAGAATGTAAATTAGTGCAGCCACTATGGAAAACAGTATGGAGGTTCCTCAAAAAGTAAAATAAAATAGAAATACCATATGATCTAATAATTCTCCTGCTGGGTATTTACCCAAAGAAAACAAAACCTTAATTCAAAAAGATATATGCACCCCTATGGTTATTTAGCATTATATTCACAACAGCCAAATTATGGAAGCAACCTAGGTGTCCATCAACAGATGAATGGATAAGGAAGATGTGGTAGATATATACAGTGGAATACTGCTCAGCCGTAAAAAAGGATGAGATTGCACCATCTGGGACAACATGGATGGACCTAGAGGGCATTCTGCTAAATGAAACAAGTCAAGATGGAGAAAGACAAATACCATATGATTTCATTCATATGTGGTATCTGAAAACAGCAAATGAGTAAACAAACAAAAAGTAGAATCAGACCTATAAATGCAGAGAACAAACCGATGGGTTGCCAGAGAGGAGGGTGGTGAAGGGTTGGGCAAAATGGGTGAAGGGGAGTGGAAGATACAGGCTTCCAATTATGGACTGAGTGAGTCACGAGAACAAGGGGCACAGCACAAGGAATAGTCTATGGTATTGCAATCGCATCGTATGGTGACAGATGCAGCCACACTTGGGATGAGCACAGCATTAACATGTAGACTTGTCAAATCTGCACTGTGCACATGAAACTCATGGAACATTGTGTGTCAACTATACTCAAATTTTAAAAGTCATTTAAAAAACCATGAAAGAAGCCTCAGTGTGTGTCTCACACACCTCACAGCTCCTCAAGCTTCCCCTCATCCCCTGAGCTAAATTCCTGGCCTCGGGCAGGTCCACATGGATGGTCTCCTTCCCCTGTAGGGAATCACTTCTCTTCATGTAGCCAGAATTTGGGGCAGGGGAGACAAGGCTATTGCACCAAGTCAGGTTTCAGCAAATATTTTTAGGATAAATTAAAGAATAAATTAATTAATCACCCAATTGATATGAGAGGGAGATCTGTACAGTGGAAGCTGGGTGAGAGCATCTGTGGTTTGCTTTCAACAGAGGTCAGGTTCTTCTGGCTTGGCTCTGATCTTCTAAGCTTTTGAGTATATTTCTTGATGGCTCTTCTATCACCTGAGATAAAGAAGACATTTTTATGGCTGACTTAATGCCAACCTTACCCAAAAGTAAACGTTTGATTTTTCTTCTTAAACCATGTAATAGGTGCAGCAGATACCCCTGGCTCTTAGAAGGTAGAAGAATCTCAGTTCTGGGGCTGTGTGACCTGGGGAAAATTACAAAACCTCTCTGTGCCCATTTTTTAATCTGTAAAATATTGATAATCTTATAGAAATTTTCTGAGAATTAAATGAGAAAACACATGTAAAGCATTTGGCACAGGATCTGGCTTATAGTAAGCACTCAGGCAGTGTTGCCAGTACGATTAATACTATCATGTTTATTGTAGTATTATTACTCCTCTTCCCATCTATTTTTTATTGGGGAAATCAAAGTCCTGGTTAGATTGAAGAGCTCTGGTAAGAAGCTCAAAAAAAGACTTGGTAATTTCATTTAATCATTCCACAAATATTTATTCAGTTTCTGCAAGTATCTAGGTTGACCAGTTCCTAAGGGTCAGATGGGCAACTTACTAAGGGCTTGGAAGGGAGAGGGTGGAATTGAGAAAGAGTAAGTGAAGCATAAGTTAATGGGACCAAACTAAGGTCCAAACCTGTATGCAATTAGCATAAATAAAAGAGATCAGGTACAGAAGTGAATGTCTGGGTCATTGGGCAGTGTTAAGCCTTACAAAATTATATTAACCTTTAACAAGAGGAGAGCCTAAGTTTGGAGAACTTTCTTACCCATGACTGGACCCTACTTAACTTAAAATGTGAAAAAAATTTCCCCATCTTAAATGAGCATAAATCTCATCAGAGATGGTTTGTTGGGTTACTGGTCATAATAAAAACCAAGAGTCAGAGCATGGTTACCTTGACAAGAACTATCATTCAAAAATGAACTGGAAGTCTATTCAGAAATGGAAGTCTACACTGAGCTAAGGATGAAAATACAGCCTAGTGAAGAATGGTAAGGATAATTTCTGAATGTGTTGAGCAATAAGATGGGAAAGTAAAAGCAGCTCCTCAGACTCAAGACTTAAATCCTAGGTTGCTCGGAGCTGGTCTTCAAGAGCCTGAAGTCAGCAGTGGGGAAGCAGCAGTGACTTATCTGAAAGTCCCCAAGTCCTTTACAGGGTCATTATTTGCTGACTGCTTTCCACTAACTACATTATCTGGTTTCCACCAGATAGACCAGAGTATCCTGCTAGAAGTACACAAGACACAGGAAATGCATAGTCTCTAAAGGTCTTGTGAATTCTTTTGTTTGTTTGTTTTTAACCAGGCCAGAAATGAGGTGGAGGGGCAGGAAGATGCCTTGTGACCTGTCAGAACTGTGAAGGCTATTTGCAAGCTAACACTTAGCCTGTCATACTTGCACAGATGCTGGAAGAAGAAAGGACATACCTGGGTCAGAGAAAACTGACTTTATTACTCCCAGCCGTAGTGGTACCAGAGTATTAGCAGCTTCCTGCACTGGATCCCAGAATGCCAAATTAACATACAGCAACACAAAAAGGGTCAGGTGGTACCTGTATGTTGAATGAGCATTTTAGGAGAAGCACCCTGAGCTTAGGGAAACTGAATCTTTTACACTTGTCAGTAAGCATGCCTACCCTTTGCTCTGGATGGAGTCATTATCTCCATTTTCCAAGGCTGTTCACTGTATAAACATTCTTGAAATGATAGAATGGAATAAAGTCAATTAGTTCCTCTGCTCACAAGACATGTAGGAATGAGACACCCATTCCGAGAATGGTCTCCCAACATGACCTTGACACTAAGTGCACTCATGAAAACCATGCATAAGTGCTTAACATCTTGCTGGTTGAACAGCTTAAATGACAGTGAACATGCAAAGCCCTTTCTAGCTCAGAATATCATCTAATCTGGACAAACCGTTATTGCAAATACCCAAAAACATATCCCTGAGCTTGTCAAACCACCTATAGGTACCTCGTTCCTCTTTTTTAAGATCAGCACACATGTCTAAAACTCGTCTTTTACCATTTCCCAGGACTTGGGGATTCATATCATAAGAGGCCTTTGCAATATAGAATATCTCTTTTCTACCAGTGCCAGAACAGTATTCAAAAGTATAGTCTAGGGGGTGCCTGGGTGGCTCAGTTGGTTAGACGTCTGCCTTTGGCTCAGGTCATGATCCAGGAGTCCCAGGACTGAGCCCCACATTGGGCTCTCTGCTCAGCAGGGAGCCTGCTTCTCCTTCTCCCTCTGCCTGCCGCTCTACTTGTGTTTACTCGCTCTCTCTGTCAAATAAATAAATAAAATCTTTGAGAAAAAAAAGTATAGTCTATACCTATCATGGGTTTAAGGTAGGCACAGTCCTACTGTATATTACGAAAGCATTTCGATCATAATGCCCCCTGCCTCCACTTACCAGTCCACCAAGCCTCCTAAGTAAGGCCGTCAACACTGAATGGTAAGAAAGGCTTAAGTTCAATGCTTATTAGCTGTTGCCTTGGATGATCACTTCTTCCTCTACCTTAATCTCTTCATTGCGAAATGGGGATAATAACACTCACTCATCCTACCACACAATTTGAGAAAGTCAAATGGCGTAACATCTGTGAAAGCATTTCATAACCAAGAAAAAAAGCTTTAAAGTGATTTAATATTATAATTAGTATTTCCTCCAGCTTGCTGTGCCTTCGGGGATGCCTTCGGTGTGAACAAGTATAATCCAAGTCTGGTCATCTCTTACACTCAGGAACTGGGTCATAGTAGGGCATCCAGCAGAGTTGTGGGGTAATCAGTTATCTGCAGTTAGATCCATCTGTTATTGTGCCCAGGAGATACCTCTTTACCATCAAGGATTTGGGGAGAGGCTGTGGTGTCTAAAGGGGAGGAGGAGGCAGGGAGCACACTGTTATGTCTAGGTCAGAAGCCTGTTCCAGATATATAAAATAGGCAACATTGAATGATACCAAACAATGGGTTTTGGTCAATTTTTATTTGCAAATCAGTGAATAGTAAAGAGATAAAATATATTATCACTTTTGCCTCAAATCTTCATAAATATGTCTTCATATTGTTATCTTTTCCCGAGGCATCAATAAGACTCCTGTAAGAGTATATTATCTTTTCCCCCAATGGTGTCAGGGTGGGTCTACAGGCAATGCACAAAAGTCTCAAGAAAAATGGTTTTAAAACCCAGAAAAGATGCAGTGCAGCTGGTGGGGCAGTTTCCATGGTGCAAATTACAAAGGCTTGGGTGCAAAGTTCTGCTCTCTGCCTAATTTTCCAGAAATGGAACACCGTATAGACTTTTAATACAGCAGAAAGGCAAGGAGCACAAGCACCCTCAGATCAAAAGTGGGAAGTAAAGAGAGCAGGAGGAAGGGACGAAGGCAGGGATCTGTTCCTGATGCAAACAGTTTTGAAAAGAAAACCAGAATAAGCATAAAAAAGAGCTAAAAACATGAAAGTATGAATATATTCTTATGACACTATATTATTTCCTTTAGGAAGAAAGCTTGACCCAGATCAGTCCTACTCTCCAGAACCTTGTACTCTATTCTCTTTTCAGAAGTTGTCAAATTTTGGCAAAGATAACCACTTAAAGGAAACAAGTTTTCCATTAAATATTAAAGCCAACAAAATTATCTCTTCCCTGAATTGCCTTCACGTTTCAGATGCTTTGGGTCAGCAATGAAATTAGATGTATTGGAGGATGTTTCCAATAGCATCCAAGAGTCTAGAAGGAAGTGATTTGTAGAGCTCCGCAGTGTGAGAATAGTGAGGAGGATAGTGGGTTCAGAAGTCCACTTTGTGGATCACATGTTTTCTATGCACTAGTCTGTTTTTTCCATTCTGTTTTTCTTCTTAGTTTATTTGACCTGGTCTTCCGGTTCATCAATCCTGTGTTCTGATGTGTTCCCTCATCTGTTCAAAATAACTGAAGTTCTTAGTGTTGTATTTTTCATTTAGAGAATGTCCATTTGAAGAATTTCTATAGATTCCAATTCTCTACTAAAATTATTCATCTCTTCAACTATCCTGGTACATCATTTTCTCCATTCTCTTGATCATATTAACCATAGCTACTTTAAAGTCCCTATCTGATAAGTGTAATCTCTCCATCCTTTATGGGTTTATTGTAGTTTTTTTCCTCTTAGGTTTTGGTTATTTCCTCCTGTGTTATGGCACGCCTTAAAAATTTTTTATTGAATATTATGGAGACTCTGAACAATATCTTTCTTCAAAGAGGGTTAAATTTTTTTCCTGGCATTCAGAGAAAAAAAAATTCTGGTAAATTACCAGGTGATCTTGATAGGAAGCTCTGTTAGCTCTTGTCTATTTCAGTTTTCCCCAGAGTTAAGATCCCTCCTCCTGGGGCTTGACAGACAGGGTCTCCACCAAAAGCCTGAGGCTGTTTACCAACACCCCTCTATGTTGGCAGCACTTAAATTCCAATCTCCCCCCAAGCACCATGTGGCTGCAAATATCCCCAGTCAGCTATGTGGCCGTCAGATGTACTTTTGTACTAGGTCTCTTGAGATCTCTGCCCTGTTTATGTGCAGGTTAGTAGTTAGCAAATAAGCAGAATTTATATGTAGATATTTGGGCTACTTTTCCATGGTTTCCTCCTCTCCAGAAATGCACCCCCCTAGTTCTAGCCACTTTGGTTGGCCCAAATTCTGACTTTTTTTTTTTTTAAGATTTTATTTATTTATTTGACAGAGAGAGAGATAGTGAGAGCAAGAACACAAGCAGGGGGAGTGGGAGAGGGAGAAGCAGGCTTCCCTCCGAGCAGGGAGCCTGATGCGGGGCTCAATCCCAGGACCCTGGGATCATGACCTGAGCGGAAAGCAGACACTTAATGACTGAGCCACCCAGACTTCTGCCTACTCCAGTAACAAAGCCACTTTCCTCTTACACTTCATTCATGATATGGACATCAAAAGAAAAATCCAATTCCCTCCTTAAGGCTGGTAAAGCAGTAAATATAGTTTGACACAGTAAAATGAGGCTAGACAGGGTTCACGGTATGGAGGCGGGCAGCCAACTAAGATAGCATGCAGTAGAAACAGCCTGATTTGCTGCAGCAGACAAGGATAGCCATGGTTCAATGTCAAAGTGGCAGAAAATCAGGTGAGCGCTCACATCAGGCAGACTAGGTGATCCTCAAAATCCTGAACTTCCACTACAAGCAAGGCATCAAGAAGGCCAAGAATCCTGAATCAAGAAGGCCAAGAATCCTGAAGTGACGCTGGCATAGCTACATGGGCCTCTGGTGTTCCAATTAATTTTCCCTGCCAAAGGGAGTCTTTTAACTTGTCTAGATCATGGCTAATCAATCAGACTCAATCACTGAGAGGGTTAAATCAACTCTGACTAGTTCTGCGATGACCATGGCCATCGGTAATTACATAAAGAGATAGATTTCTAACAGGAGATCGATCATCTACCATGATCTCCTCAGGTTCTACTATACCAGACTACAAGAGAGACTCCTCCATCCTCAGCATTATTCTTCCTCATCAGTCCCCCAGCCATCCGACAGAGATCAGGGGGCTTCCTGCCCATGGGAGTCATGACTCACAGAAATACCTAAATAACCTACTTAATAAAAACTCACTTATAAGAAAATAAATTTTTTGAAATAAAAATATAAAATTAATCAACTATCTTGCCTTTCTGGTATACATATTATATTTACCATGAGCAATGTATTATTTGATGATTACTATTTAAGGCTTAAAGAATCAACATTGTTAAGACAATGTTTATTTTCTAGCTAAGCAGCTATAAGAGACAAGGCATTTTTTTATGTGTTTATCTCTATATTCCTCTTATACTTCTTAGGGAAAAAGATGATGTGCTCATCATCTTGACATTCCCAGAGCTCCAACACACAGTAGGTGATCAATAGGTGAATAATGATTTAGTCAATTAAACATTGAGATGGGTTTGCACTAACTAATCCAAGGAAATGCCCCTCATGCTGATATCAAGTTAAATGGGCTTTCTTTTCAGGTACAGCTCTATAATAAAAGCAAAGAGAAAAGAATCGGGGATTGTAAAGGGCTCTAAGTTACAGATTCTTCACTAGAAAGGATATAGCGTGCAGTCAAAAGAACAGAAGAGGAGAGGGTTTGTTCACCAACTGATTCTGCCACTGTCTGTCTGAGAGTGTGTCTTTGAGCAAGGCACACAATGCCTCGGGATTCCATTTCCTCACCTGTAACAGGAGAGGTCTGTCGTTCCACAGAGCCCGGGTTCTGCAAGGGGGCTGAGCTGAACCCCAGCCCCCTCTCTTGCAAGAACCAAGTTAGCTCCTCGTAGTTTCTATAGATAATATTTCTGCTATAGGTGCCATGAAAAGCAGAAGACCACATGATCCTAGAAATTTTTCCAACTCTGCAAGTTTTTAATTCATGTTTAACTAGATGAGGGGGAAAAAAAAAAGAAGCTGCCAACTTTTATAATCAGAACCAAAAATAAAACTACTTTCATGGTGCCCAAACTAAGCATTTCTAAGACAAATTCCCAAGACTTCCATAATATTTAATCCATGTCTTAAATTCATTTTCTCAGAATTCATCACAATACTTACTTTCTGAAAACTAAGGCCACATCCAAAAGGACTTCTTAGTCTATTCTCAGCATAAAGCTGGAGTTTCAGCATAAAGCTGGAGTTTCAAAGCGAAATAATTTAATTTAGTAACTAAGCTGCTAATTACTCTGGTTTATGTAGTTTTTAATAATTGAAAACATTATTCTCCAGTTTCTCATTTATCGGGCTTTACCATGCACTAACAATGCTTATAAGAGAAATCACTGGAACGCTGAGAGCCCTTCTCCAGAAAGTAACTTTCTACTTGATCTCCAATTTTTTTAGTATTTTAATTTGAGAGAGTAAATCTTTCCTCTTTCTTGATAATATTAATTATCAAAGTAAATATAATAATATCTAACAGCTGGGGGCACTTACATATACATCAACACTATACTAAACACTTTAAATAAACTACATTTCACTGAATTCTCCCAACTGCAAAAAGTAGGTTTTACTACATTCCCCATTTTCCAGAAAGGAAGCTGAGACACAAGCTCTCGCAGTTAATGAGAGCCTCGCCCCAGTGATCTGACTCCTGAGCCCATTTTCTGGAGACACTGTGGCGCATTGCTACACACTGGCATCTGCTACAGGACTTCAGTACCCTGGGAATGAAGCAAACCAGGATGTTGAAAATTGCTAAAAACAACAGCAGTAAGCTAGAATTCATTTTACTCTTCTCTGTTTATTTTTATTTTCCTCAGAATATATTACCCCATCATAAATTAAATAAGATAGGATGAGGTAATGAGAAAAAAAGGAAAAGCAATAGAGACAGAGCTCAAGTCAGGAAATGTGCACTTAACATCAGTTCTGCCACTGGCTATGTGGCTTTGGACGTCTCTAAGGATATATTCCAAGCCTGGGCGGGGGTGGGGGGAGACTTTAATTTTACCTACATAAAAATTCATAAGGGCTTTAGGGAGTTATGTCAATAGTATTACTAATTACCAAAACTGGTGGGATCATTCTTATTATTAAAGGAATAACTGCAAATAACAGTCATGTTTTAATTTCCATTACACTATCCTAAACTAAGCTTTAGAAAACTATTCTAAGACAGTTTAAAAATGGTTTCCTTTGCTTCATGGAAATTTTCCTATAAATAAAACTGTATTTCCTGTGTAACTCTTCTTCATTACTCTGCAACTTTCTAAAGACAAACCACAGGCCATAGTTGGAAGATAGGGCAATTAGCAAACACTTCTTAAAGTTTACTTATCTTATAGGACAGGAGCCTTGCCTTTTGCTTTTAAGAAAAAATAAACTGAAATTAAAAGAAAGCACATATTTTTGCTATATTTACGTCAAATAAAAACCTAGTTTACAAACGGATATACTAAATGGTAAGATTTGGTCAGTATGTGATCGTAGGTTTGAATTTCCACAGGACCTGTTCTTTTCTTATACTTTACCTTTTTCACTGTAGGAAATCAGGCTCTATCTGTCACTTCATCCACCAAGGGACATGGTGTTAATTTTCATGACAAGCTAAAAAGAAAACTCCTATTCCTAAATTTGCTAATTGCATATTCAAAGTAGAAATTACATTTCCCTTCTATTTAGAATTTGCCTATATAACAGTATCTGTGAACTTCTATACATGTAGAACTTTTATAACTGTTCAGATCAAGTCAGCTTTAATAACCAACCCCATACAATGTGTGGGTTAAATAATTCTAACTTCCTTTCTGAGGGGGGTGGGGAGGGAAGGTAGAAATCTGACCTCACTTCGCATTTGTTTTTTAATTTTTGGTGAAATAAATGCATCATGAATTAGTCCACAAATCAAATGAGTATAAGTTGGTTATTTTTTTTTAAGAGCCACCAATTTTAGTGAATTTCCATTCTGGTTTACTTTTGAGTTAATGTTTTAGGTTGGTTGGTTGGTTGGTTGGTTGGTTGGTTGGTTGTTTTTTTAAAGACATCCACCAAATACTGAATATTACATCGTTTTACACATTCATCTTCTAATTCAATTATTAGTTCTCTTGACTGATAACAATCGCCCACATAACATCCAGTTTCAGAATTCTCTTGGTAATATTCTCAGTGGTAGTGAGTCCACTATCTTCATCCATATGTAAACACACCACAAAGACAAGCTATTAAATTACCCAGCAGAAATTGAGAGAAGCATAGCTCAGAGTTTACATTTCTGCATAACTCCTGATACTCTAATCCAGAGTGAAGGGAAGGGAAATCTAACAAGGTTGACTTATTGAGTCTGTTATGTCCTGTTTTAATACCCAGCCATTTTCTACTCTTTGTGACTGAGAGAATTTCCAGGAGTTATATGGAGCAAAACTAGTTGCACACATTAGTGAAAAGGAACGCTCCATCTCTATGCCTTTAGGGTACCAGCTGACCCAAGAGTAGCCTGATCCAATCAAGCTAAATTTATACTTACTAATCTGCAAAGCACTCTACTAGGGATATGGAAACATTTAAGACAAGCACAAACTGGGCCTAAGGAGTTTCTAGGAAAAATAATACACTTTATCAAATCCAGAGAAACAAAAATCTACTTGTGCTAAAAGTAATTAGCCTTCCCTCTGGTTTTAAATTTTTTTTACGGGCACCTGGGTGGCTCAGTGGGTTAAGCATCTGCCTTCCACTCAGGTCATGATCTCAAGGTCGTGAGATTGAGCCCCCACATCGGGCTCAGGGAGTTTGCTCCTCTCTCTCCCTTGGCCCCTCCCCCTACTCATGCTTGCTCTCTCTCTCAATTTATTTATTTGAGAGAGAGAGAGCATGAGCAGGAAGGGCAGAGGGAGAGGGAGAGAGAATCTGAAGCAGACTCTGCACTGAGCATGGAGCCCGATGGGGGGTTTGATTTCACAACCCCGAGATCACCACCGTGAGATCACCACTTTGTGATCAGATCCTAAGCAGAAACCAAGAGTGGACACTTAATTGACTGCACCAGCCAGGCGCCCCAAGTTTTGCATTTGTTTTAACTTCTCTTCCAAGTAGGGTCTGAGAACAGAATGACATCATGGCTATCACAGGATCCAAGACAGATGAGGTGCCTGTAGCTTCCAACTGAATAATGTCGTATGTGTTCATATAAAGTAAATAACCACATTAACCTTATATATAAATTCTATTTATTCTCAAAAAGTTCTGGTGGGAACTGAAAACCCCCAATCAAATAAATAAAGATATGATAGTAGACTTCACTGTATTTGTTAACAAACAAGACTGCCAAGTTTTTGAAAAATATTTTAAAAAACTGTTCAGTCCATATTTCTAACCTAATGATACAATTATTATTTATTTGTTCTGAGAGTGTCAAAAATAAAATTTTTGAGTGTTATGTAAGTTGGGTATTTAAATAGGCAGCTCTTTATTAACTTAAACTTTGAATAAACATTAATGGCTTCATTAACAATTATATTTTAATTGGGCCTTTTAAATTTAGAAATAATAGCTCAAGCTAAAAATAATGAGGTGGTAGGCGCTTACACTGGTTTAAAAAAATATGCTGTGCATTACACAAGTTCCATAATTTCTTCCAAGTACGCTTTCCTAGGAAAATTGTTAGTTTTTTTATTATTATTATTATACACAACCAAATAAAAAAATTACATGCTCTACTGATGCAATGGTTATTTAAAAAATAAAAATAAAGAAGTCTCTGAATTTTGCCTTTCTGCTTCACATTTTCGTGAAATTCTAAGTTGCTGTAGTGATCTTAAATCTGTGTTGTGACAGGTAAGGGATTCCTTTTCTTTTTAAGAATCCACGTAGTCATTTATCCAGCAATAGGTAGGTATTTAAACTCTACAGAAAACATTATGCTTTCTTCCTCCTGATATACCACTTTACCTAACAAATATGGAGAGGTCAGTCTATCCTCTTTACTTTATAAAAGGTAATGTGGAGTCTGGAAAACCCTGTGGAATTTGGGGAGTTAGACAGGCCAGGTGGGAATCTTGGTTTTGCCACTTCTTGGCCCCATGGCATGGACCTGATACATCATCTCCCCAGACTCTGCCACTCCGTTTATCTGCAAAAAGGGAGTAAATTGTATCCACGTGCAGGTTGTGTGAGGATCTGAGTCCACCTGTATAACCAGTCTGGTACAGGTCCTCAATGAAGGTAGCCACAACTGTTAGCCAGAAGACACATGAGGGTCACGTTGGCGGACTGTGGAGAGACTTGCCTCCTCTCCCAAGCTCATGGACGGTCACAGGGAAACAGTGTGTTTGAGGAGGGAGACCACTCACCATCCACTGAGACTCCCCAGCTATTTCTGGACTGCACACAGGGGGCTGCTGGAAAAGTAGGATGGTGTAGGAAGAAGACGAGGTCACGTGACAGAGTTGGAGGAGGCTCCTCTTCCCATTGCCGCAGAGACGAGCCTCCGTCACTGAAAGGTGCCTGCCTTCGTGCACTCGGAAATCAGCTTTTATTTCTTCAGTTAGCCAGTATTTGCACTGAATGGCCCCTCAGGTCGCTGCCCTACATTCTCACACTCGGTGTATACCAAAAGTGTCATCAGTACACTTTCAACAAGGCACTAGATGCACAGAAGTCTAGCACCATAAAAACGTGTATGCCCCCTCAATATGAATACCCTATTAATGGTAATATAAGTTTCATTTTGCATTTTACAATTGCATTTTTGTGACTTTTCCTTTTTTCTTTCTTGTTGACTAATCTCTATTCTCCAAACTGTTGTAATTCTGGTATTTGTCGTTTCAGTTAGGTCTCTGAACACAGTATTTAAAGCCAGGTTGCCAGTTCAAAGCCAGATGTCTGATAACACCATCATTAAAGATTATATTTGTTCTACAAACACTTACTCAACAAACTCCCATCAAGTAACATTTATAAACAAGATGCTGAGCTTGGTACATCGGGGAAAAAAGGGAAATGATTAAATTCTGCTCTTGTGGAATTCTGTCTGGTAAAGGATACAGGCAAACCACCACACATTTAGAGAAAAGCTGTGAAAGGGTAAGTCCTAACCCAGTCTGGAATACCAAAAGGGAAAGTGGCCAGTGAACTGAGAGTTGAAGAAAGAATAAGAGTTGGCCAGCCTGCACAAAGGCATGAAGGCATGAAGCTCTTGCTAAAGTCATCATTAGACTACTAGACCTCATGTGAGCACAGTGTCCAGTGAGTGCATCCATTTCTGAGCGAATGGATGAACGAAAGAATTGGTGAGACACCTTGGCCAACTAATATTCACTTTAGCCATGTTTGTTCCTGATTTATATAAACATTTTCAATTCTTTAGAGGTATTGGATGCCCACTGTGTGCAAAACATCCTATCAGGAATCATGGAGAATCGTAAAAAGAAGAAAAAATACAATCTCTGCCCTCAAGAAGGATGCATTAGTTCAACAAATATTTATTGTGCTTTAAGTTTTCTCCATATGCCTGGTACTCTGCAGGTTGTGGAGAGAAAAAGTAATACATACTATTTATTAAAGCAAGAGGAGAAACAGAAGCATAACAATTCTAGCATTACTAATTCTTAGTTTTTGAGACCCTCTTAATTTTACCCTATAAATCTGCAAACGTGTTCTTAAAACTCTCTAAGCCCTGATGAACTATTATAAAGCAAAGTAATGTATATATGTATATAGATTAGAGGACTCAAAATAAAATTGATGTATTCAGCATGAGGGTAAAAAGAAAGAAATTAGGATTCTGGTTCTTACACTGCACTCCCTTACTTACTCTTTCCAATTCATCCCCATGTTGGCTCAGGTCAAAACAACCCACCTATTCTCGTCCATATATGCCACAGCATTTACAAAGTCAAGACTGTTCACACCATTCCCAAGGTCTGGAATGCCCTTGCTGCTCCTCTTTTCCTTATCATTTGATCCAGTTTATGTCCATGAAAAGTCACACCAGGTTTCTCCATGTTGGTTACACTTCCCTCTTCACTCACAGGGCACTGAGTGCTATATCCCTCCGTGACCACTTAGTGCCTTACCACCAACCCGCTGACACTCGACCAAGGGCTCTTAAGCCTCATAGCATGCGATTCTATCAGAATCTATGCTGCAAAGTTCCTCAAAAGTTCTAATTTCAGAATCATGAAATATTATATCATACCAATCCTCCAAAATTCTCAATGTCCTGTGGTTCCTATGTCACACAAATGTGAGATCAATTTGTTTAACTCTTAGTCTATGTATGATCTGCTTCTGCAAATAGATTGTAACCTCCTTGTAAACAAGAACTAGGTACCTTTTAATATCCCACTGCATTTAAAACACTGTTAGAAATATAGCAAATGCTTAAAAAATCAAAATATTTATAAATTATTTATTTAGAAGGGAAACAACAACAAATCACTGATTGACTTTAATTTTGATTATTTGAATAGATTTATTAGTCCGGAATAGTTTTCTACCAAGATCTTCTTAGGCAACTTTAACAACTGTATTAACTTTTTAAATTACATCAAGCAGTCAATCAGCAACTTTTCCTAAACACGTACTAGTGTTACTACTCAATTTTCCAGAGAATTATTTATCTTAATAAATTATGGCTTGAATAAAATGAACACTGTAGTCCCTAGTATTCTAAAAACCATAAACTTGCCAGGTATGAATACATGAGTCTCAGAAATTTTGTTTATATAATCAATAAATACAAAATACCTATGAATTGATATAAACATGCTATAATATAAATCACCATAGTTCCTAAAACTTTAGTAGTTATGCAATTTTAGCTGAATATGGAATATTTGTAGATTATTTTAAAGTTCAAGCTAGTTCCCAAACTTTACATAAGGAATTTATTCCATAGTGGATTTGTTTGCAGTTGATACTATGTGAGAGGTTATTCACAAATACTCAGAAGTCAATTTGCAAGAAAAACCTTAAATTACCTAGAAACTAAAAAAAAAGATAGCAATTTGCCAGTAAGCTCTGCTATGATCTTTGATATCTTTAAACAAAACAATTTCTTTACCTTTATCATTCCAAAATTTTAGAAATTTTAGAAAGCCTTTGCTCTAAAATGCCATTAAAATGTTATCATTTTCTATTATATTAAAAAAAAAGGCTGAAGAGCACAGCTCCATCCCAATAGTATGACAGAATTAGAGAATGTTGTAAATAATTACATTAGAAAATACAAATGTAAAAGCAAAACTATATCTCTTTCACATTGATGAAGTCTGTATTCACCTAGGATATTTTGTAAGTGTAATATCTAGAAACTATAAATATATATATAGTATGGGTTCAATAAGACAGTAAAATAAGCTTAGAGATCAAGACCAGCATTTTTTTAAATGGAAAGAAATCAATTTTAAAATGTCAAAGGTATTACCTATAGCAACAATAAATATTGTCTCTCTAAAATTTGTTTCACTGTGTATGTGTATGTGTGAGTGCATCTATCCTGGATCAAATATAAAATGAGCTCCTACTACAGTCAAAAGTTGATTTGGTGTAAACACACCTTACAACTCCTCTAAGTGCTGAATGAGCAAGATAAGCAAAGTTATAAAGGCATGAAATACATGAGAAAATTGTAAGTTATCGAAACTAACTGAAGCAAAATAGGAAATGAAAAACAGGGAATAGGGCAGGGGTGGTAGGTAGTGAGACATAAGAATGGACAAGATAGGAGCCAGACACGAGGCCTTTGCTTAGAAGCAATGGAAACTGTGAGTATCTTAAGCAGGTTGAGTGAGCACTTGGCACTGATAAATTCTTCAGGCAGCAGCAGAGGGAATAAATTGAAGAAGGCAGATGACCAGTTAACCAAAAGACAAATGCAGTGATTCAGACAAAAGATGCTGATGGCATGATATGTTGGGAAGATATAATGAGAAGGCAGAGTCCACAGAGCGCTGTGACTGATTAAATATAGGAGGTGAAAGAGAAAAAAGAACATCCAACAATGTACAGGCAAGAACATGAGCCAAGTACAAAGCCCTCAACAAATCAGAAAATCAGTAAGCATGCTATACTGACACACAAGAAGAAATACAGAGTGGTATACTGCTTCCGGGAACACACTAAAGGGAACAGATTTGGGCGTAGGGGGCATGAGTTTGGTTTTGAATATGTTTACTTTAAGATCTGTGTAGGACATTCAGATTAATGGCCTGTACACAGCAAAGATGAACCCAGAAAAAAGTTTCTGGTTGAGATCCAGAGAGCAGGGAAACATCAACAATGTGTACTTAAGGAACATGTAAGTAAGAAAAGAACCAGCAACAAAAGACTATGGGGCATCCACATCAAAGGGATAGGCAGAGGGAAATAAGATTTCAAGGGAGATCAAAGGAAATGGTCAAAGAGAAGGAGAGAGAATGGGACTCAACACAACACCCACAGAGAAATCAAATTATATAAGAACTGAAAAGAATCCACTGGATTTAGCAAAAAAGAGGTTGTTTGGTGCCAATTTGCAGTGCTAGAGTCAGGAACCTTATTGCAGTAGGCTGAATGGTAACTCAAAGGTAAGTATTTGGCAATAGTAAATAGAGTGTGTGTGTGTGTGTGTGTGTGTGTGTCATTTTGTGCATGAGCATGTGTGCTTCAGAATTAAAAAAAAAAGAGCAGTACACAGAGGGATGTGTAGGACAAAGGGAAGGTTGTTCTATTTGGGAACTTTATTACTTGAAAGAAATGTACACATCATTACAGGCTGTGAAGAAACTACCAGAAAAAAAGAACTGAAAGACCAGAGAAAGGGAAAAGAGAGAACATGGTTGCACAGCAGACAGACAGAAGTTGGACCAGCAGAAGTCTGTCTGAATCCTTGCTGCCCAATGGAACTTGCCACAACGACATCAAGGGTTGCCATGCCGTCCAATACAGTAGCCACTAGCTGTATGTGGCTACTGAACACTTGAGATGCAACCAGTACAACTGAGGAACTGAATTTTAAATTTTAACTAATATACATTTAAATCACTACATGTGACCACTGGCTATGGAACTGAACAGTGCAGCTCTACACTAAAGGAACAGATATGAGGCTGAAGACCCATCAGCCCTGGGCAGGGCGCTTGAGTTGGTCATCCAAACAGTCTCATGTAGGCAGGAGGGCTGCCATGCTGAGAGGCAGGGGGCAGGGTAGGACCCTTGAGGGAAAAGGTTTGGAAGGGAGATAAAGGAAAAGATAGGAAAGAGCTGACCAGAACAACGAAAAGCAAAACACAGCAGGACTGAGGGCCCAGCTGAGACTGGAGACAGTATATGGCAGGCAGTCTAGGAACAAATAAGGCAAGGGGCTGGCTTGATAAAAGGTTGGGAGCTGAATGTCAGAGGTGCTAACAAGAGACTGTGGAAATAAAACATGGCGCCATGGACAGGTAAGGAGGCAAAGCCATGTGCTCAGAAGAAAAGGAAGGGGGCAAGAGATCAAGGCCTCAATTGGGTCAAACAAGGGTAAATGAGTGAGAGAGAGAGAGAGAGCACGCAGGAGAGGATAGATGGTTTAGGACCCAAGGGGATGGAGTAGTTCTAGGTAATGTAAGGGCTTGGGGCAAGTCCTGATTGGCTTAAAAGAAGCAGGCAACAAGAACATAGAAGTAAGTTTGGATGGTTGTTCTGGTGATTATTCGGAAAACCCATGATGGTGGCAGGGACCACCAATGAAAGAACATGAGCCAAGTACAAAGCCCTCAACAAATCAGAAAATCAGTAAGCATGCTATACTGACACACAAGAAGAAATCCCCTAAGAATAAGAATTTTTAGGACAGAGTTTCTGCAGAATCCTGCACCAAACCAGAGAGAGAAAGGGAGGGCAAGTGTGGGAAATGTAATCTCAAATGTGGCTTATTAGGAAGTCCTGAAGAAGGACTTTCTGGGAAAAGCAGAGAGACAGGAGGGCTGACCACAAAAGTTAAGAGCAAAACCAGCCACATCCCTGTCACACACAATGCCATCGGCCTGTGGGTCCCAAATCCACAGTCCAGCCGCCCTCCTGCCCAAGTCAGCACGCATGGCCTGCCACCTGCTCAACGCCAAATCAACACGTCTTGACCTCAGACTGACAAGGACTCAAACTGACACTCTTTCCCTCAAATTCCAGCCCCTGTGCTCAAGTTTGTGCACAAAAATGGGCATAATTATAACAGCAGAATGAAGCAACCCAAATAGTGACCCTAATTCTGTGGAATATGAATAAAAGGAATGTGCTAGGCTGAGAGTATCTCCAACAAGCGCATCAAAGAACAATACATACAGTATGATTCTGGTTCCTAAAACAGACAAATCTAGAAAAAATAAAACAAGAAGAAATCAAAGAGGGAGACAAACATAAGAGACTCTTAATCATAGGAAACAAACTGAGGTTCGCTGGAGGGGAGGAGGGTGGGAGGATGGGGTAACTGGGTGATGGGCATGAAGGAGGGCATGTGATGTAGTGAGCACTGGGTGTTGTATGCAACCAATGAACCACTGAACTCTACCTCTGAAACTAATAATACACTATATGTTAATTAATTGAATTTAAATTAAAAAAAGGAACCACCCCCCCCCAAAAAAAGAAGAAAGAGGAGGGCTGTCTGCAAAGATGATTATCTCCCAACAAGGAGGGGTCATGTTGGTACCATAAACAACCTGCCCTTTCTGTGAGTTTCTCTATCTAGCTTCCCTAGGACTTCTGTTGTGCTTCACTTTTCTCCAAAGAGGCAGAGGAAGTAACCGCATTTTGGGCTATTACTATTATAAAATCAGGTCACAATTTTTGCAGCTATTAAATGCATTTGCATTATTGAAAGAGATACTTCATTTTCCACTTGTGCAGGAGTTATTTTGGAGTTATCTAGCTATTAAATTTCATAAGGTTAAATTTCCCCATATGTACACAGGGGGTTCAGTATCATCCATACTGTAAAGCTGTGTCACATTCTCGTATCCAGGTCTTTCTCATCCTCATTTTATATGTTAACACTTATTCTCATTATTTCTCTCCCTCTCCGTCTTTCGTTTTATGACTTGCAAAAACTAGAAACTTAAAATTTCTCCCCTCTCCTATAGTGCCAATAATGCCCACATGCATGGATGCACGCGCGCGCGCGCGCACACACACACACACACACACACACACACACATACACGCACGCATTCACCTCTCCATTGTCACAGAGAGACATTTTCCAGGCACTGTTTTCACAACTATCACAAAATGGTTAAACGTAAGATTGAACAGTGGCCTAATTTATTATTTTATCATAAATATTTCTATTTTCTCAAGGATATTAATATTATCTGTTTAGCTGTTTTAGATATGGCCATTCACTCTTAATAATAATTGGTATCAAATTCCTTAAAACTGTATTATTTGCTTCTTTCAAGAACTTATACTCCCCCCTGTGGCAATCTGATGGAAAAAAAAAACAGAAAATGCAATTCTAAGGACAGAATCACAAAATTCATAAATCATTCACAAGTGACATAACAATGGTATGTGCCTTGCTAGAAAAAAGCTGTCAAGAGAAAGTCACAACATTCTTTTCATCCTGTGTAATCTGCATAATACATGACCCCAAAACCTACTGGGCTAAGGGCTAATTTTTGGCAAATGCTAAGGCAGAAATTTAGGATCTGAAAATATTTAGATATGAGCTAAAAGGAAAGTTTTATTTTACTTTAGCAAACATTTTTTGAGTGCTTACTCTGTGACAAGCACTGTGCTGGGTGCTTTCCAAGATTTTTGATATTTAATCCTTACAAATTATCCCATCAATCCTATGAGGTGGGTTTTGCTAGTATCTCCAAATTGAAAGGAGCCAACTGAGGCTTAAATTAAGTAATGTGCCTGATGGATGTCACACATTTAATAAAAACAGCTAAATAATGAAACAAAGAAGAAGAAAGAAAGAAACTCTCTCCTGAAATAGTCAAAAAGAGAAATACAAAATCCAGCAAATTCTATGTTCAGGTCAATTCTATGTTACTGTTAATAGAACATTTGAAATCAAGACAACAAAAAGTTGGTCTAGCTAAATCCAAAACAAGTTTTGGATTTATGAAATACCTTAAGTATTTCATAAATACTTAGTTTTATGAAATGTTAGTTTTAGTTTTATGGAATACTAGTTTTATGAAATACTTTAAACTACAGAATTAACTTACTTTAATAAAATTTCATTCTAGAATATCAAACTCAAACTGTTGAAAATCTCATTGATTAAATATGAATCAAGCTTATTTTGTCAGGCTTTATTCTTGAGATCTTAAAAAGGTAAACATCTAATTTTTTTTAAAATGATCTATCATCAGTGTCTTTTTTCACCTTTGCTTTTCCAGGCCCAGCCCGATTGCGTATTGGACTGTGTGGTAACACAGTATTCCCCTACCACCACCTCTGCCAGGAAAGATGAGAAATCCCCAGCAAAGTGACCCTCAGCAGTGCTTCTCTAAAAGGATGCCCACTGATGCACCTGTCAATGCATTTGGGACGCTGGTGCTGCCTTGGGTCACCTCAGATTAGTCTAACCGTCTACTTACTGTAGACAAAGTAGGTTCCAGATTGCCCTTGGTACTTGACATAAAGTCATTTTCTCTTCTTAAAAAGCTGGATGTGATGCATGAGAAATATAGAAGTTTGAAGTTGCTGAGCCCTCTTCAGATTTAGGCCAGGATTCAGCTGAACGAGGTGAGAACATCAGAGAGGCAGAAGAGGTATCACGATGCTGCCCCCCCCCCCCCCCCCCCCCCCCCACCCCACCCCACCCCCAGCAGCTCCTTCAGAAGCTAGCTGGGAAAAAATCTGCTTGACTGGTAAGGGAGAGGCCTGCCTGGAAAGTAGTCAAAGCCAACAGGGGATACTTTGGCCATGGCAGTGCCCAGCTCTACTGCAAAGTAAAATTGGTTCAAAGTCTAGCTGAAGCTGGACCGGAAGTTTGCTTGCTCACCTACAGAGCTGAAAACACACAGAGTCTCGAGAATCAACCATATATGGAAATGGCAGGGCAAAACACATGAGCAAGAAGAATAAACAGAGAGCGGTTAGAAAATGATGTAAATCACCGCAAAAGATTCATTTGGACAAAATCAACTTTCATCATCTCTATGTGAGAAATAGCTTAATGGTGAAATATTTCCAGACATTAGAAAGTCTATGGTTATATGAAACTTTTTTCCTATAGTTGCTAATTTTCACATACATGCATGGGTCAATAAGAAAAGTCCCTCATTATAAACCTGCCATTCCTGGATAACACTCTTAACCGCTGCTCTGTGTAGTTATGACATAGATCTCATTCCGTTAACAACATGAAATTAGGCATGATTCAAATCACATTATTTCACTGTGAAAGGAGAGAAGGGAAAAGCTGTGAGCCTGAAATACAAACTGTATTCAGTTTAAGGAAAGTGCATTTTCACTGAAGAGGAAGTTCACAAAATAAGCATTATGTTAACAGCATGCTAGACCATGTCTATTAAGGGATACTTGGGAAGAATCGATGTTTAGGAAGGATGTTGCTTCAATGCCAACGGCCTGAGGCTCTATCGCGATATTTAATCGCCAGGGTTGCTCATCAGTGAATGATGCAATTATTCAAGAAGACTTTCATGATGCCTGTGGTTGGTCTGAGACTCAGTCTAAACAAGACTGCACTGAGTTAGAGACTGAACATTTTCAGTGTGGGCTGAAGTTGATGTCACACTGGTACATACCTTGATATTAAGCCTTCCAAAGCATACCCATCATCTTGGTTCATTTTTCCTTTTTCAGCTACATCAGTTCATCAGCAGATCGCAAGCAACCCATCTGTCTATACAGCAAAATCACAAAAATTTTAACTGCCAAAAAAAAAAAAAATCCTTTGTCTAAGTCCAAAGTTCTCTCCTCATGCAGATCATAATCATTATCTTTCTACTTCATGCTTATCTCAGACCACAGCATGATACTGACTGGGCCAATTAGCCCACAGTGTTTTATTTTATATGTGTACTTTAGGATGCTTCTAGGGTGTGTACTTTAAGAGTTTAAGAAAATTGGAGTAACTACCTTAAGAACATACAGCATTCAGAGATCACTGTACCGAGAATGTGACGAAAAGAAGCAGTAGAGTTTGGAAGAAGAGTCAAGGGTGTGCCCTTCACAAGAACTGAATTCAGATTTACATGTCCCCTCTCCACCTCTGACCAAGCTTGTGTTACATCACATAGCCTCTCTGGACCTTGATTTTCTCACCTGCAAAGTGGGGAGAATAATACCTCACAGAGTTGCTAGGAAGCTCAAGTGACACAGTGTATGTGAGAAGGTTTTTAAACTTAAAATCTCTACATAAACAGAAGGTGATACAGCCGTACAGGGCATCCATTTCAGGCACCCAGACAAAGCTCTGAGTAGCATTCTTGTTAAATTGATCTGACAAAATTGGCATTGTACATTCCACTGTCAAATTAAACAATGCATTAGTTCACTTTTACTCCAACTCTGATGATGTCAAGAGCTTAGAGTGTGCTTTTCTTCATTTGTGGTGTAAGCTCTCACTTAGAAGGTAAGACATTTTCTCAGAAAGCTTTATCGATGTGTTCAGATTTTCATATATGATTCCCAAAGGCATAGTTGTTTAAAAAATTCACACATAGGAAAACATCTTAGAAACTCTTTGGACAATTTGAACAACTTAGTATTCAGCATTCTAGAATGTACTGGCTACCAGTTTCCATTTAATTTGAAAACTTGCTTGTCAATATCATGGTGCCATAGTTCACATTTCAAAATGAAATGAAAGAAAAATGTCAATTCAAATATATGTAGAGTGTAAAAATGTCTGTGGCATTATGTTAAGCAAAACAATACCATCTTGGTTTCTGAGAAACAAATAATCTAAAGAAAACATCATGGACACAGGCACTAATAAATGTTTGGTTCTTTAATATCTACACACTGTATTCTTACCTAAGGATTAGTGGTAGCTTATATGTTTTCACTGAAGAAAGGACTATTTGAACCTCCTTTCCCCCATGAAAAAAAATGGAATGAAAATGATAAAATGGAAATGAAGGGATCAGATGCCATCATGTGACTAAAATAGGCTGAGTGTAGAATTTCTTTTCATGTATCCTGAAAACTATGATTAAAAGAAAAACATTGTGATATCTCTCCCATACAGATGACATGCAAGAGCATAAGACAAATAAAAAAAGTTTCCTTTGCGAAGTATCTCTGTCAATTCTGAGCATCCAATCGGAAAAATAAATAAGTAGGATTTGATTTTGTGTAAGCTCTTAACAAAGATCTTTAAAATCCTTGCAAAATTGAATGGTGTTATAAAGTCAGACTGTGATGGGCTTTTACAATCAAGGCTGAGTTGGGCTTAGTCTTAAAGGCAAGGAAGAACCATTGAAAAACAGAAGAAATTGGTAAATTTAAAATCTTAATACATTACGTAAAAGTACTTTCATAAATATGGTGTCCTGGGGCTGAAAAATAACCTTGAGCAAGCGGGAAATTTGGGCTCTGAGAGGAATGGTACCTTCCCTGAGCTTATATGGCAGGCAGACGACGACAGGTACGGAGCTCCTATCTCCAGCCCTCTAGCCAGTCCTCTGGCCCTACCCAGTGGTTTTTGAATGTACTCCAGGGAGGGAGGTCTGGCTGGCTCGGTTGGAAGAGCATGCGACTCATGATCTCGGGGTTGTGAGTTCGAGCACCATGCTGGGTGTAGAGATTACTTAAATAAATAAATAATTTAAAAAAAAAAAAAAAGAAAGAAAACACATATCCAGGAAGCCCTGAAGTTGTGAGAAGGGCTCAGGCTTGTTGGTAGGAGGTGGGAACACATTTCAAAGGGTGAGCTGATGGGGCCTTAGTTTGCCCCACCTCCCCGAACCTCAGTAGAATCTCTAGGGACACATTTACATCACATGTCTATTTTACACTTGTCCTTTCAAAAATTTATCCTTTCCCTTTCTCCCATTCTTTGAAATAGTTATCTAGTCTGAATGGTCTGTTTTTCCTAAACCTATTGATTTGGTTTCCCCAAATCACACATTTGAAAGAAAGGTTACCTCCCTTCTTTTTCATTCTCTCTTACCACCTCAAGGATCACCAAAGAGACTCTTCCCATTTGGGCTGATAAAACTAAGGGCTGTAAGGACTTGGGGTTGCTAAACTAGTAAATTCGAGTCGCTAATATGTCAGGAAAAGTACTGGAAACCCATCTCTACCCGTAGTAGCATCCACGTTCTCCAGCACCATCTCAGATTAATGCGAGCAGACTAGAGGCAGCACAGGATTTTAATTAAACTAATAACGTGGGCGCCTGGGTGGCTCAGTTGGTTAAGCGACTGCCTTCGGCTCAGGTCATGATCCTGGAGTCCCGGGATCGAGTCCCGCATCGGGCTCCCTGCTCAACAGGGAGTCTGCTTCTCCCTCTGACCCTCCCCCCATCTCATGTGCTTTCTCTCTCATTCTCTCTGTCTCTCAAATAAATAAATAAAATCTTTTAAAAAAATAAATAAATAAATAAATAAACTAATAACGTAAGTGAGACAAGTAGTAAACTGAAGAAAATGTCATTAAAAAAGAAATTCCTTTCCTTTCTCACTCTAACCTTCAACTGCATCTACAAGCAAGTAAATGAACAGGCAAACATTAAACACAGACTGCATGGAACAGCCTTGACTACCTTCTGGACCAACACCTTTGCATCAGAAAATATCCCAAGAAAGTCCGAGGACTAATTATAAGGAGGAAAGAGCAGGGAGGAAATGAATGTAATTTAGATAGTAAACATCCGCACTTCTTTCCCACTTCTGAAGTCCCAGGGAGTACGCTCTCTCTTTAACCTTCATCTTAAGCAAATATAAGGCAATGCAAACCAAGCCAGGGTCTCTGAAGATTTTAGGATAATATTTATAACAATTTTTCCAAAAGCTGTCTGGCATATCATTTTTTGGAGTGGAATTCCTTGACCTAATTGAATTTGAGGCGTGCTAGAAACATCCGAAGCCCACTCCCAACCCACCATAACAACAAACTGCTCCCTGTCCAGATGCCCTTATACGGCCAGACTTCCTATAAATCTGACAGCTCAGTGTATGCATTGCGTATGGGTCTTGGCACTGAGTCACATTCCTCGGGGATGTTTCCCTGGGAGCTCTGATTTCCGCTTTGAGGGCTGGCACAGACTCCTACTTGCTCTTATAAGAAAATGTCTATGACTGAAAGTTGAAAATGTGCAAGATTCCTTCTTTAAGTACACAAACACTCTAAAGTCTGGCCACTTTCCTGTCGTCCTGCCAGGTTTTCTCTATGTCTGATACCTGATCAAATAACCTTTTTTTTAGGGGGGGAAACAACAAGAAACATGAGAAGGAATGTAGTACATCCACAGCTGAACATCTTACAAGACTTCACCAAGCGACCTGTACAGTGGTGCCTGAGTAGACACACGCATACCTTATATAGCTCCGCAAACAGGACTCAGTGGCCAACTTCATGAATTCCTCATTTAAAAAAAAAAAAAAAGCCCTCTAAAAAAGCACTTGCTAGATAAACACTCGCTTACAAGACAAAATTAGTGCATCTTAACCATTTTGCACACAAATTCAAAGACCTTTCTCTCCCAGTTCTAACCTGCCGTCAGTCAAAAGCATTGGGATAAGCCAGAGTTGGACAAAGTTATAAGAAGCCACTATTTCCACTTTACCGCCCAGGTGCACACAAACATTTGCTGAGTCATTTATAATAGTGCAAGAATTCAGATCCCATGGCATGTGTTAAGGATGGAGCGTCAGCCTCTCCCTTTGAATTTCCTGGCACTTGATGGCCCCCGGAACACAATATAAACATACTTTTGAGTCTGTGAATATCTTGGGTGTCTTCTCATTCTCTCTCTGTCTCTCTTTGCGTGTGTGTGTCTCTCTGTGTCTCTGTCTCTCTCTTTCTGTCACTTTCTTAATAATGATCTTTCATTTTAAACTCTTCAAAGGAATTTTGATCACAAAGCCTCAACCTAACCTTCTAACGCACAACACGGTTTTTCTATTCTGAGATTCCATGTTCTATATATTTCAGTATATTTTCTCTTAGCCAATATTAAAATCATCCATTTGGAGCCTAACTATGGACTTTTTTGAGACTTCAAGGGACCATGTGAATTTTATAGTAAAACCAAATTCTTTTTATAATATGTCTTGCTATTTTTAACAACCCAGCAGAATGGTAGTATCCAGGCTACATTTGTGGAGAAAAAGAAAATCAAGAAAGACGGGGGGTCAGCCATCAACTCCTAAGAATTTTAATCCAATTAACCATCATTAAATCCTGGGAAATAAAACATTCTCATTATCATCATCCTAATAATGTCAACTTAGAAATATGGCTCTTACTTCCCTAAGATTTGTGAATGGCAGTTCTAAGAATATAAACCAGGTCACCTAACTGGAAGCCAGTCCAGCAATTTATCCCTTCCATGAATGAAAGTCTCCACTCTGCTGTACGTGAGGCTATTTATTGGTGGTGGCTCTCAGACTCTCCAGGGCATTCAAAAATTCTCAACCATTCTCCCATCTACCTCACCCCTGCAAGCCACGAGAGATCACCACCGAGCCCACATCCCACCTTAGGTGAGGCTCCAGCTTCACATCCCTACCCTTCCCCATCTACCCCACCTTCCCAACCATTAGTGGTAGACATAATTCGGGGTTTAGGTCTTGAAAGATTTCACTGTGGCTTCCCACATATTTTGGACTTTTAACATCATCCACTAGGGAAGAAAAAGTTGGGGGCCAAGTTGCCTTTAATACACATGTGGCTATTAACATAACTTGGAATGTTCCGTCTTTAAATAGGAACTTTTAGGCCTCTTCTCTTTGAGGAATGCTTGGAAAGAACACTAAATAACAATGTTGAAAATTCCTCCTGAGCTTCAGAGCCCCCCTCCTTGCTGGCCACTTACGCTGTGGACAGGCAACTACACTGTACAACATGGGCATTGCTTAGGGAGGTAATTGTGTACAGATGATGTGGTCGATGCTGAAGCTGGAGTGGTTCTTCTCTTCTTGGCTCTTTTTCAATAGAACGAATTGAAACATAAAAATGCCGCCAGTTTAAACAGGCTGTTTTCAAATTATAAATCTGTAGTGTTGCTTCTGAATGCTCATCTTTGCCTCATAAACAGGTGTCTTTATCTTAAACCTATCTAGTGAAACATCAACAACTGAAATGAATTTACTTACTGGTAACACCAGTGTCAAATGACGTGGCAACACAATAGAAAAAAAAAATGCCAGGGCCCTGGAATCATTCTGTTTACATAAAATGGTAACTGGAATTATTAACAACAACAACAACAACAACAACAAGCAGTTAAACAATAGATTCTAAATGAAGGCATGCTAAATTAATTCTTTAATGAAGCTAACTAGCAATATTAAGAAATGGAAATGTGCTTAGACTTTATTGGCCATATTTGACTTCTGTGCACAAGCAGAGAGAATAAAACCTGTTGTTTCCTTGACCTGATCTTACTCCACCAGGCTGTAGTCTCCTTGGATATAAAGAGGTCACAATCACTATTCATAGAAGTGTGGAGAGTTGTTACTAAACTATATTATTCACTGACACTCTCAGTTTACAACCAGAAATAATAGGGTACACTGTTCTTGTTATATTATCAGATTTTTTACTGCAAGACAAACCAAGTCCAATCCACATTTGAAGATTATAGGTTTTAGTATAAAAAAAAAAATCACTCATTTCTCAAAGACCCAAACTGTATTTAGAACACCTCAAGTAAACCCCAAGCTTCTTGCTGGCTCTCCTGTCTGATCCCCTCTCTTCCCAACACCCAGAACCTCTACCTACTCAACACATAATCATTTGCTCTGACATAACAACAGACCCACTTTTCTGGAAATACTGATGTGCATTCATCTCTTTTCTCCCTCCCTATACCCCCAACAATAAAACTGTTACATATATTAAGAGAACACAAAGCAAGAGTGCTGGAAATCTCCCCCAGAAAACAGCATCCATAGTCTTGACCCCTGGCTTTGTTCTCTTTCTTGTCACTCAGTAGGCATCCAAACCGTTATCTCAAGTGAGAAAAGATCAAATTCCTACATCTTCAACATGGAATGTGGACTTTGCAGGTAGGCTTCTTGGGAATTTCAGCTGGTCAAAAGCAACTAACTCCTTCTCAGCTCTCTGAAGAGTGTCAAAGGCAGAGAGCCTCTAAAATTAAAATATTATAAAAATAATAAAAAGAAACCCTTCCGAATTTTTTAGGGATCCCTGCTGTTAGCCTCTTTGGCTACCTACCTCCTAAAAAGCATTTATGTCAGTGGGTAGAGCGGGAACAGCTATTAGAAACAGAAGGGAGTGGTATAAAAAAAATAATAGTAATTACCGATGTGTTTTTCAATGATATAAATCAGGAGTGGTGCGAAGAAGCAAGAGGGAAAAAATCCTATTTGGTGCTGGAAATACTGAGCCTTTTTTTTTTTTTTTTTTTTTTTTTTTTTTTTTTTGGTTAGCTGGAGTGTGCCAGCTTTTTCAGACGGGAGGAATGCTGAGTGTCAAGGGGTCAGGATCAATCCGGTGTGAGTTGATGAGGCAGGAAGGTGGGGAGGAATGCGAGGAATGTCCCTGTTTGTGTAGGACTCCATTCAGCTCATTGGCGAGCCGGGGTTGCCCGGAGCGTATAAAAGCCGCCGGCCGCCCGCCTCAGCCTCACACAACAACTCTTCCCGCTGAGAGGAGGCAGCCAGTGCAACTCCAACCCCGCGACCGACCGCCTCCCCGCACCCCGACGGCAGCCGCCCCGGCCGACAGCTCCCAGACCTCAGCTCGGAGCACCCGGGCACCCACCTCCGGCCCGAGCCCGCGACCCAGCGCCGGGACCGCCGCGCCCACCCCGCCGCCGCCGCCCGCCGCCCGCCCCGCCCGCAGCGCCCACCATGTCCGCCGCCGGCCTGGGCCTGGGCCCCGTTCGCTGCGCCTTCGTGCTCCTGTTCGCCCTCTGCGGCCGGGTAAGCCCAGAGCCCCGCGGCGGCCGGCGCCGGGGGGAGGGCGTGCGGGCGGGGCAGGGCCCGGGGCGCCGAGCGGCGTGCGCCTGCTCACCGCCCCCTCCTCCCCGCAGCCCGCCGCCGGCCAGGACTGCGGCGGCCCGTGCCAGTGTGCAGCCGCGCCGGCGCCCAGGTGCCCGGCCGGCGTCAGCCTCGTGCTGGACGGCTGCGGCTGCTGCCGCGTGTGCGCCAAGCAACTGGGCGAGCTGTGCACCGAGCGCGACCCCTGCGACCCGCACAAGGGACTCTTCTGCGACTTCGGCTCTCCCGCCAACCGCAAGATCGGCGTGTGCACCGGTAAGAGCTGCGGCCCGCCTGCGGGCCCTGGTGTCCCGGCCGCCGGCGCCCCCCCCCACCCCCCCGGAGCCCTGTTCCCCGCGCATCCCCGACTCGCTTACTGCTACCGATGCCTGACCCTTGCATCCCCCCGCCCCCCTTGTTCCCTTCTCTCCTTCAGCTAAAGATGGTGCCCCCTGCGTCTTCGGAGGAACGGTGTACCGGAGCGGAGAGTCCTTCCAGAGCAGCTGCAAGTACCAGTGCACTTGCCTGGACGGGGCGGTGGGCTGCGTGCCCCTGTGCAGCATGGACGTCCGCCTGCCCAGCCCTGACTGCCCTTTCCCGCGGAGGGTCAAGCTGCCCGGGAAATGCTGCGAGGAGTGGGTGTGCGACGAGCCCAAGGACCACACCGTGGTTGGCCCTGCCCTTGCCGGTGAGTTGAAAAGGCCTCAAAGTCAGTGTTGTGATCCTGCCCCCCAGGGGCTGACTCCTAACTTTGCCAAGGGAGGGGGGAAATGTCTTGTCCTGGCGTCTTACCTTGTGTTTGTGTGCTCTGCTCTCACAGCTTACCGACTGGAAGACACGTTTGGCCCAGACCCAACTATGATCCGGGCCAACTGCCTGGTCCAGACCACAGAGTGGAGTGCCTGTTCCAAGACCTGTGGAATGGGCATCTCCACCCGGGTTACCAATGACAACGCCTTCTGCAGGCTGGAGAAGCAGAGCCGCCTCTGCATGGTCAGGCCTTGCGAAGCTGACCTGGAAGAGAACATCAAGGTACATTTTCTGCTCCTATTAACTAGTTTTCCTGGAATCATAATGGATAGGATCAAAGTTGGGTCTCACCGCCCTGGTTATTATAGACCTTTTATCTCCAAAAATATCTAACCATCACGTTGTTTTGCTGGAATGAGATGTTGTGTAATAGGAACCCCCAGCTTTCCACTATGAAATTCTCCACCCTGTTAGTTAATTCAAGACATCCCAAGAGAGGCTATGTCTATTTTTGGGAAACTGGCAAATGAGACTCAAACTTCCTCTCCTCAAAATATAAACAAAAGTCAGACAACTTAAGACTAAAACACACAGAGCTTGAAGAAAGCCACTCCCCTTAATAGGGTCATTGATTTTTTTTTTCCCCCTTCGGTTTTGTCTTCCTTAGAAGGGCAAAAAGTGCATCCGTACCCCCAAAATCACCAAGCCTGTCAAGTTTGAGCTTTCTGGCTGTACCAGCGTGAAGTCCTACCGTGCTAAGTTCTGTGGCGTGTGCACGGATGGCCGGTGCTGCACCCCACACAGAACCACCACTCTTCCTGTGGAGTTCAAGTGCCCCGACGGGGAGATCATGAAGAAGAGTATGATGTTCATCAAGACCTGTGCCTGCCATTACAACTGTCCCGGAGACAATGACATCTTTGAGTCCCTGTACTACAGGAAGATGTATGGAGACATGGCGTAAAGCCAGGGAGTGTGAGAGACATTAACTCATTAGGCTATAACTTGAACTGATTCACATCTCATTTTTGTGTAAACATGATTTCAGTAGTGCAAGTTATTTAAATCTGTTTTTCTAACTGGGGGGAAGAAAAAGTCCCACCAAATTCAAAAGATTGTGCCATGTGACCTTCAAATAGTCTATCAACCCAGACACTGGTTTGAAGAAAGTTAAGACTTGACAGCGGGACTACGTTAGCACATAGCACCAGAATGTATACTGAGGTGTGGCTTTGGGAGCAGTGGGAGGGCACCTGCAGAAACGATTGTCATCTTAAAGTAGTATGTGCCTGCTCTTTGGAGTGTAATTGAAAAGGAAAACTTTAGCAAGCTCACTGACCTCCAGCGACAGCTAGGATGCACGTTCTCCAGCCTTCCTGAGGCTGGGTCAAGTTCTTCTTTAAGTCAGAACAGCAGATTCAGCTCTGACATTCTGATTTGAATGATACTGTTCAGGAATCAGAATCCTGTCTATTAGACTGGACAGCTTGTGGCAAGCGAATTTGCCTGTAACAAGCCAGAATTTTTTTTATTGATACTGTAAATATTGTGTGTGTATATATATATATATATATTTGTACAGTTATCTAAGTTAATTTAAAGTTGTTTGTGCCTTTTCGTTTGTTTTTAATGCTTTGATATTTCAAATGTTAGCCTCAATTCTGAACACCATAGGTAGGACGTAAAGCTTGTCTGATAATTCAAAGCATGAAATGGATATTCAAATGGAAATTCTGCTCATCAAAACAGATTGTTTACTGAATATGAGGCAATGATGTCCTTGGAAGTCTGATCTGTCAGTTTGAAATGTGGTAGCCTCACTATTAATGAACAAATGGCCTTTATGAAAACACGAGTGGCTCTGTATAGCTGATCAGTTTTTCCACCTGGAAGCATTTGTTTCTACTTTGACTATGACTGTTTTTTGGACAGTTTACTTGTTGAGAATGTGACCAAAAGTTACATGTTTGCACCTTTCTAGTTGAAAATAAAGTATATATTTTTTCTATAAAAAGTGTGATTATTCACTTACTCTTCTAAGTATTTGTTGTCTTGAGTATATAGGGGAGGCTTTTATTTGTCTTAAAACAATTCATCTATAATTTTTTAAATCTCATATATACTGTTAAATTGGTTAATCAGTTCAATAGAATTTTACATAAACCTATTTCACACTGAATCAAGTGTCACAAACTTGCAGGCATACATTGTGTGTGTGTGTGTATATATGTATATATATATATAATTTTGTGTGTGTGTGTGTGTGTGTGTGTGTGTGTGTGTGTGTACAGAGTACAGGGCATTTTTTGTTACCTTCACAGTACTTCATAGACATTGAAATTCAATTCTCTTTGGATAACTATTCTCCAACAACCCCTATTGGTTACACTTGGTCTTGTTTACATTTAATACCTGTGGCCATTGCAGGCATTTAATTTACAACCTTTCACATCACAAACTAGTCTGTGTGCCTTATTCATTGGAAAGGTTTTAACTATTTTTTGAGTTTGTATGCTCTACTACAGATCTATTTCTGAACTTTAATAATTTCACTGTTAAATCTGCAAAGTAAAATCTGCATTTAAATGGAACCATTTGATAAGTTGCGTTTTTGTATAATTCTGTTTTCAGTTGCCATGATAACCAATCACAAATAGATGATGGCCTAAGTAGAAAAGGAGCATAATTTCTATTAACATTAGTAGAAATTTGTCTTAAAAGCAACATCTCCATTGCCCCAAGCTTTGGACTATCAGACTTCCAAGATCAATAGCTTACCAAGTAGTTGGTAAGTGACAAAATGAAATTGTTCAAGAAGCCTGGAAATGATACTGGACCTAGCCAGGCCTCTTCCAAAAAGTCAACTGAAGTAAGTGGCAAACAAAAATATTCCAAAGACAACTGAAAGCACAGTTTTCTCCAGATCAGTATAGCTGTGGATTATGGCGGGGTGGGGGGAGTTGCAGACAAACTAACCCATCACAGGGTAATTAGCAATGTTGTAGTGCCAGTGTCATTCCAAGAGACAAAAATACATCTGAAAATAAAGACTAGTTCTACAAACAGTGTCCATGCCACAAACCAAAGGGAAAACTTCCTGTGTTCAAAATGTGCAAAGTATTTCTGGTCGAAACATTGGACTTTTAGGATACACCCACATTCGTATATAGCAACATTGTTGGCAGCTATACGCCACTTCCCCAAATAAACCCACATGTACACACACACGCACACACACACACATTGCCTAGTCCACATGTTCTTTCTGTCAATATACTTCTAGATGCAAAGATGAAGGGCCATGATAAATGAGCCTGAGTGTTTTATATTTTTTTAAAGATTTTATTTATTTGAGAGAGAGAGAACACAAGCAGAGGGAAGGGCGGAGGGAGAGGGAGAAGCAGACTCCTGGCTGAGCAGGGAGCCCGACACTACGGGGCTCAATACCAGGACCCTGAGATCATGGCCCAAGCCAAAGGCAGATGCTCAACTGACTAAGCCACCCATCCACCTCGAGCCTGAGTGTTTTAAAAAGAATTTGAGAATTCTGGGAAGATAGAAGTAGTAACAGAAGCATAGATTTTAGATTTTTCAATTTTCCACATAAAAACAGAGTAACTATATTGCAACATCAAAATCCCATGAACAATATTTACAACAAAATTAGGTGGCAAGGCATCCTTTTAATCCCAAAACGTTAGGGGGAGAAAATCATCAAACGCCACAAGATGTGCACTGTGTCAGCATATGTGTGGGAACAAAGAGATGCAACAGGATATCTGATACTTCTGAGAAGAGAGCTCCAAAGCAGCCAACAGTGAAGTGTGGGAGACCAATTTGAGGGTAGGGGTTCTGCCCAGTCAAATAAATCTTACAAACCAGAGTTCTCTCCCACGGGAGCATTCCATGCTCGTGGGAATGGAATCGAAATTGAGCAGATCAGGGACAACAAAGACATTGAAAGAAAAGGTCTAAGTGAAAATGAGGAGAGAAACAAAGGTTCATAATGTAAGGAAGTAAAGCCGCCATATTTATAAAATCACATGAAAACAATAAAAGAGGGATACCTGTGAAGTTCGAAACCAAGCGTCCTTACAGAACAAAGTTCAAGAAAACTAATTTCATGTAAAAAATAGGAAAACAAAACTATCAAAGCCAATTCCCATACATTATTATATGAAAATAATAAAGGGCAGAATAAATCCTTACAGATAATAAAAGCATGTCAGAAATACATGCCCAGAAAACACATCAAAACTGTATTATTTCAAGAGAACATTTAAAAAATGAGAGTAGACATAAATGATAAAAAGGAAACAACTAATGACATAAAACAGCAACGTATGTCAGAGTTAGTAAAACTTAGAAATATGTTGATAAAACTCAGGAAGGAATTGGAAATAAAAAAAATATATCAAACAAGAAGGAACACAAGAGTGAATAAATACCACAGATAATTCTTTAAGAAGAATAGATGGTTAGGAGGAGGAAGGAAATTTTTTAAATAAAAAAAGAATGAAAGTGTTTCAAGAAAAATTGATATATATTTTATTATATATTGATATATATTGTAGATAAACAAAGAAGATCTAACATATGGATAGTAGGAGTTCCTGGAGAAGAAAACAAAAGCTATAAATCAAGAAAACTTTACTGAAATAAAAAGTGATTTGAAAGCACATATTGTAAAAGCATGCCATGTACCTAATAAAACCCACCAACACCAAGATGTATTCTAGTAAAATTTCTGAAATATAAAGAAAAAGGAAAAATCATCAGAACATCTAGGCAAAGAGAACATGAATCTTTTAAGTAAAAGGAAATTAACTCATCATCAGACTTTTTGACAGCAACACTTTATTTATTTATTTATTTATTTATTTATTTATTTATTTATTTACTTAAGCAATGCTTTATACCAAAAAATTGGATTAACATTTAGGACACTCAAAGAAAGAAAATGTGAATTAAAGAAATTGTATCCTCCAGAACTGACATTCAAGACAGACAAATTGACAAAAACATGCAAGAATTAGGGTGCCTGGGTGGCTCATTTGGTTAAACAGCCAACTCTTGGTTTCAGCTCAGGTCATGATCTCAGGGTTGTGAGATCGAGCCACGCATCTGGGCATGGAACCTGCTTGGGAGTCTTTCTCTCCCTCTCCCTCTGCCCCTTCCCTGACCATTCTCTCTCTCTCTAAAAAAATAAATAAATAAAATTAAATAAAAATAAAACATGTAAGAATTTACATCATTTTGTTCCTGTGGGCCCTTTCTGAAAAACCCTATTAGAGAAAAAGCTCAGAAAACAAAAATATCTCAGAAATACTAATATAAAAACTGGTATATGAACATTAAATATAGCTTATTTTGAGGACTAAGATTCAGTGAAGTTTAAAGAGGAGAACACATAGTGTACAGTGGCTATACAACATGTTTTGACAGCATAGAATGCAGCCATATAGGGTGGGGGAGAATGGACATAGCGGACACCTCCCCCCAAATATTTAACTGCTTTTATTGGTGGTGGTGGTGGTATTGTTATTCAGAGACTGTTGGGTGTATAATATGGGATAAAGCAAGCGAGCCGTTTTGGATATCTAATTCTATCACTAGTGTTGGTGAGTACTGGGATTCCTAATGAGGAAGTCACAAAATACAGATATAATATAAAAGTGGTTAAGTTAAATTCCATATTTCTTAATTTGAACTAGAAATACCAGCATAAACTTATGATGTATTTTATCTCCTAACACACACACACACACACACACACACACATTTTTTCCTACATCCACTCCCTGAAAAGACTTAGATACAACAACTCAAGAGGAATAAGCATTCCTAGGCTACTATCATGCTCTTGAAATACTATTTTCCACTAAAAGAAATGAAGACTTCTTGGAGAATGGCTTATTTCAGGTCTAGCACAAGGAATGTGTAAGATAAATACATTTAATCAGGGACTACCTTTTCATATTGGATAAAAATGAAGCTAACAAGGACAGTTAAGACCATATCAAAAAGGTACAGGAGGCAAATTTAAAAGACTCCTATTAAAGATGGGGCAATTTGGGACGCCTGAGTGGCTCAGTTGGTTAATGATCATGACCTTTGGCTCAGGTCATGATCCCGGGATCCTGGGATCGAGTCCCGCATCCGGCTCCCTGCTCAGCAGGGAAGCTTCTTTTCCCTCTACCCCTCTGCCCTGCTTGTGATCTCTCTCCCTCTCTCAAATAAATAAATAAAATCTTTAAAAAAAAATAAAATGAAGATGGGGCAATTTGAATGGCTGTAAGGATAAGAATTGCAGTACATTAAGATCATCAACTGGGGCGCCTGGGTGGCTCAGTCAGTTAAGCATCTGCCTTTGGCTCAGATCATGACCTCAGGGTCCTGGCATCGAGTCCTGCATCGGGCTCCCTGCTCTCAGGAGAGCCTGTTTCTCCCTCTCCCCCTGCTCCTCTCTCTCTCTCTGTCTAATAAATAAAATCTTTAAAAAAAAAAAAAAGATCAACTGTCCTTAAGTTTTTAGTTCATTCTGATAGTTAAAGAAAAACACCTAATTGGTGACCTGAGAATGACAGAGAACCTATTCATTATACACAAGCTCTCTGATGATTTAAGTATCAGACTTTTGGTACTCTACACATTTCACAGTGCCTCAGAAGCACTCAGCCCAATCTGTACCAACCCCAGACATAATTCCAAGCTGACTTTTAAAAGAAATAAATCTCTTAATTTATGGTAATCATCTCATGATGGTTAGTTTCAAGTAATTTTATATTCTCTTAAAATAATCTTCTGTATTTTTCCAAATTCTCAGACATGAACACACATTATTTTATAATCAGAAAAATATTTTTAAAGTAAATCTTTCAAAAAAATAAAATAAATCTTTTATCTCCTTACTAAATCATAACAGAGAATACAACAACATGTGTTTGAAGTTTTCATGATTTTGGATTTAATGAACTGTTCACAATATATAAATAAATAAATGGCTTAGCTATTCAAGCCACTATTCCTTAATTAGCTGTGTGCCTAGGAGCATGTGCAACACGCATGTAGCCTCTAGAGAATCCACATATATTCATACATATCAGTGTATTTTCATACCTCATTCTCCCATGCCATAAATAAAATCATGGAAGATTTTTCTTCATAAGTTTTTAGTAACCATTCTTTAGGGCACCTGGGTGGCTCAGTTGGTTAAGCGACTGCCTTTGGCTCAGGTCAAGATCCTGGAGTCCCGGGATCGAGTCCCACATCGGGCTCCCTGCTCGGCGGGGAGTCTGCTTCTCCCTCTGACCCACCCCCCTCTCTTGTGCTCTTTCTCTCTCATTCTTTCTCGCAAATAAATAAATAAAATCTTTTAAAAAAATATTCTTTACCTCATGAATCATACTGATTATATATAGACTGTTGCTAAGACTAAGAATAAACAGTGTAAAATATATCCTTAAAATACTAAATCAGATTCCAAATACAAATACAGGATCCAAAGAACTAGACATGAAGACCCACCTTCGATATCAGATGTTTAAAGATAGTGAAAAAAGAGGAAGAAATGTCAAGTTAGTAAGAAATATCATTGATTAATTAGAATTTACGTCTCAAGAACATAAAGCATATTATGACTTGCATTAGTTCAACAAATGCTAACAGTTTTTGTCAACACAGTGAACGTATGTAATTCAAACCAATATAATAACTGGAAAATTGTATGTCAGTATCTACTAAAGGCAAATATATAACTTCCTATGACACAGTAAACTTTCACTCTTAGACATAAATCCAAGAGAAATGAACAAAATGCATAAACAAAATTCTCAAAGCGGTTCTGTCCATCCCAAAACTGAAAACAACCCAAATGTATATCAACAGAAAGATGGATAGAATGTAGAATAGTCATATGGTGGAATAATATACATCAATAAAAAAAGGACCACTGACATTATGCTGAATGAAAGAAGCCAAATACAAAAGTATGTATACTGTATGATTTCATCTATATGACACTGAAGCATAGGGAACACTAATTAATGGAGATAGAATTCAGAATAATGGTTACTTTGGAAGGGGGCATGAGAAAATTTGTTATACATTTATTAATGTATATTTCAATTAAAAGATCTAAAAATTGAGTAAATAAATTCAAACACCTTTTTAAAGGAAGATTGTCAAAACATTAAAAAGGATTACCTAGGGGTTATTTTTTCCACCTTTATAGTATTCTAGATTTTCAAAATTGTTTACAAAGAATAATTATACTTTATAAACAGAAAAAAATGTAAATCCAAAATGAAACTAGTGAATAGAAACCGTGGAAGTATGTAATTGATGTTTATTTAATGGGACTCAATAAACATCATTTAATTTTATTTATTTATTTTTTAAAAGATTTTATTTATTTGACAGAGAGAGCACAAGCAGAGGGAGAGAGAGGGCGAAGCAGGCTCCCTGCTGAGCAAGGAGCCCGATGTGGGACTCGATCCCAGGACCCTGGGATCATGACCCGGGCTGAAGGCAGCCGCTTAACCGACTGAGCCACCCAGCTGTCCCAACATCATTTAATTTTAGAGCACAAGATTTCAAGGTTTCTGGAGCTCCATGTGAAAAGTAACATCTCACTATGTAAGTTCTACTTTAACAATAGGAGTTATCAACACATTACATTATGTGCATGTGCATTTCAACAGGATACAGCAGGCAAATGGATATAAAATACTACTTTTATGAAAAACAAAAACTGCTCTTATCCATACCACCTTTACCTAATAAAAACAAGTGAAACCAAAAAACTAGAGATACCAGTTCATGAAGCATCCTGGGGCAGAGCAGAAGCCAAAAGAAGGGAAAAGGAGGTAATACTTTCAATAAGTTTTATTCATATGTGAATAAACCAAAATTTCAAACCAAGTGCAGCTATTTTTTAAAAATCATTACTCTGCATAGACTCAGTTTCATACAAGAAAGTAGGCTTTATGAATATCACTTAGGGCACTGGGGTCCTTTCCCTGAAAAGACTGGGCTATAAAATAAATACTATAGTAATTACATATTTAGTGTAATTAATAAAGGCAAAGGGTATAATAATAGGGTCCCTGAATCTAATTGGTTGAGTAACATCTGTAGTCATTATCTTGCATTTTCAAGTGACTTCTAGTCAATCATCATCATCATCATCATCATGAAAATAATACACAAAACACAGGAAGTATCCAAATCTACGTGCTGATATGATGGGTGCTATACAAAAAAGTTAGAATTTAGGAAACACAGACAAATTTAACACAAAACCATATATAATCCAAAATTCAGTAGAGTAATTTGAATTGTTAAATTGGGATCAAAATTTTGAATTTAATTGCCCATATGAAAAAAAATTTGAATCTGTACATCTTCATTCACTGTTAGCAATGTTTTTCAATCCAATTGATACTGATGTATTCTGTTTAGGATTGAAGTCCTTTAAAATGAAAACCCTTAGCATTAAAAATAAAGGATAAACTATCGTCTTTTTTCAGATATTCTTTTATATCATTCCAGAGGATTTTTTTAATGAGAATAAACCCAACTCAGTTTTTTTTTCTCCCCACTCTGAATTCCTCTCTAGCTAAATGTTTTTCTGATTCATGATCAGTATTTCTTATACTCTTTCTAGTGAGGTATTATAAAGTACTGAAAATGGCATTAAATCCAAGGGTTTAGGAAAATTTTTCTACGTGACTGCTTTTTTTTTGCATTTTATTTATTTGTTGATTTTTAAAACTGTATCCATAATTTCAGCTGATGAATCCCAGTGTAAAGATTCTTTCATGTCATTCATAATTTTTAACTCAGGGTAAATAGGCAAGTTTGTATATTTATGTTGAGAAACGCTAAAAGGTCTGGGGCAATTTCCAGGACTGTGTTTGCATAGATGCCTCAACATAGAGACATGGTAGGAGAAGGGAAGCATGTGGGGCATGAGCCAGACTCTTATCATTTCATGGGGTTTGGGAGGGAGTTGTGGGCTTTATAGTGTGACTTTTAGGAGATAACCTTCTAGGGAAGATGGGTTCTCCCGGAGCTCTGGGAAAAGTCAGTTCATGTGTTGTGCCTCAGTAATTAGCAAAAGCAAGTGGGAAAGGCAACAGAAACAGCATCCTGAGTGCTATTATACACACTCTTAGTTCATTCATACAATACTGGTGGCTTTCATGGTTTTTTGGTATGAGTTTTTGTCAATTTTCTACACTCTGTTGTGGAAGTCTTTGTGTCACACTATTCCAAACATGGTATGGTTGTCTTGTAACCTCCTACACACACAGACTGTTTAGCTAACTGGAGTACACAGCGGACCCCACAATGAAAAAAGACACATCAGTCTTTCAAGCCAGAAGCCCAGCATCTCCACGCATGGGATTCTTCTACCAGAGGTATGTAGAGTAGCCAGTGAAGATGCAAAGAACTCTGAAAGAACAGCTTGGCATTATAACTGCCCCTAAAAGCTTAATAGGGAGCCTATTAAGAGCTGGCCTTGAGGAATGATGCTGGCAGTCTAATGTTCCCATTAGCCACTGAGGGAAACCAGGAGCTTTTTTGAGAAGTTCTTAAGAATTCAAGCCCTTTAAAGTTTAACTCTTTAGGTTTTAATGGGATTCCAAGGAAATAGAAGTCAGGAGCTACTGGCGATCAGTGTTCACCAGCAGCAAGATCTGCTGAGCTGTACTGCCACTGGTTAGGACCTGTGACAGTATGGGTGGCCACTGGAAGTTGCTGCTATGGAGACTCATGCTAACCACTGTTGGAAGTAGTGGCTAGTGGAAACTATCATTGCCAAGAACAACAGCCAAGAGGCTCTACTGGGAGATGTTGACTAGAAGCACCACTCGGTGTGTCTAATAGGGAGCTATGTCTGGGATCATCCACCTGAGTTTGGGGAGAGGAGGTGGTTTGTCTTGTTTACACATGCTTGGCTGAATCATCTTGATGTTAGGGGAAAAAGGAGTACCATCGGTCTTATTGTGCTCTAAACTAAAAGCATCATAATTTCCCTCAAAACCAGCTCCTCCTTGTGATTCTGTATTTCTATGAATAGCACTATTAATCTACTTGCTTCCCAAGTGTAAACACTCCGTTATCATGGCATCCTCCATTTCCCCTCTACCCACGCTAAAATATTTTAACTTCTGTTTATAAATCCATTTGTAGGCAAAGTAGTCTCAGACCCAATCACAGTGGGCTCCATGCTTTTCTGAGTTTCACCTCCAGGAGGTCTCTGAATATTGAAGGAAAATTCCCTCTTGTTTCATTCATAGGAAAGGGAAAATAAACCATTTTTAAATACACCAAAGCACTCTCTTCCTCTTAACAAGGCCAGCCCTCTGGAGAAATTATTTTACCAGGGCCTAGCCTACTGGGGTTTTGTCAGAACCTAACCTACCTAGAGAAAGATAAATACCTAACTCCAGAATCCTCTAGCTATATGGCCACACCTAAGGAGTGAAAAACAAAAACAAAAACTGAGAAGTATTGGTGAAGTTCCCAGGGGCACAAGCTCACCAAAAGTCTGAGACCTAATCATAGGTCTATAGACCTAACTATAGAACGCTTCCCCTCCGCCTACACCCTATGACTATGTTACTAAAGGCTTATTTACTGTAGTTCCTTTTATTCAGTACATCATGTGTACCTTTCAACAAAAGATTATAAATCATAGGGCACCTGGGTGGCTCAGTCAGTTAGGCGTCTGCCTTTGGCTCAGGTCAAGATCTCAGCGTCCTGGGATCAAGCCCCTCATTGGGCTCTCTGCTCAGCGAGGAGTCTGCTTCTCCCTCTCCCTCTACCTCTGTGCTGTCTCTCTCTCAAATAAATAAATAAAATCTTTAAAAAAAATACCAATGTCTGCTCTCAGACTACAATGGAATTAAACTAGAAATCAGTAATAGAAAGCTAGCTAGAACATCCCCTAGTACCTGTAGATTCAACAATACACTTCTCAATAACACATGGGTCAAAGAAAAAAAATCTCAAGAGAAATTTTAAAATATTTTGAACTAAATGACTAAGTAGAGCTCCCTGAAGAGCCCAAGATGTCACTGGGTAGTTCTGTCACTTCTGCCTCTTCTCTAACCTCTCAGATGCTTCAGTGAGCAGTGCAAACTGCTGAGGTCTTTTCTTTTCTCTCTCTGACGCCTTCATAAACTGATACTGGGATGGTCTTTTCTCCATTGTATTTCACTTTGATGGTGAAAGTTACTTTGGCAAGGTATCCTGTCTTCACAAATCTCTAGACAAAAAGTAGGTACCAATCTCTATTCACATGCTTCCCAACTGAAAAAAATTCTAAACCATCTCCCAACTGTCCATGTCCATCATTCTTATCCCAGATCTCATTATTTTTGCCAGCAATATTTGTTTGGGACTGCTAATTCGTTTTCCTGTTCCTCCACAATTCTCCTTCATTACGGCCACCAGCTTAGTATCTCTGGTCCCATAAGTCTGATGCTCCAAAACAGGAAGCAAAATTTATTGTCAAGGTAAGCACTATCCTTTCAACATAGCATTCAAGATCTTCTACAAATTGATATAAAAGGACCTTGTCAGAATAATCTACTATTACTCTTGTACACTGCTTATGCCAAAACCCAAACTGGACTTACTCGTATTTCCCAAATAGTTTCGTTCTGACTCAATCTAGTCCCTCTATCTGCAAAATTCTTTCACTGCTCCTTCCATAACGTGTGTGTGTATACACTATGTACACATTTTTTTATCCCAAGGTTTTATTTAAACTCCAGTTAACATACAGTGTAATATTAGTGTCAGGTATGGGATTTAATGATTCATCACTTATATACAACACCCAGGGCTCATCAAAACAAGTCCTGTCTTTAATACCCATCACCCATTTAACCCATCCCCCTGCACATATTTATATATAAATCAACCCTACTCACCTTTTGAGCTCTTCCCAGAAGTCACTTCCATGAATCCTTTCACCTTCAGTGCCCCTTTTTCTTTTAAATGTTCTACCAAATGCTCTGCTTATAACTGTATTAGGTCACTTATGTCAATTTTATCCAGATTCTAGTTCTTTGCTGTCCAGATGGTAGCCATAGACACATGTGGCTATTAAATTTGAGTAAATCGAAATTAAATAAGATGTGAAATTCAGGTTCTTTGTGACACTAGCAATATAGCAAATGCTCAGGAACAACATGGGGCTAGTGGCTTCCATACTGGGTGATACAGATGGAGAACACTTTCATCATCTGCGAGCACAGTCAGCTTTACCCAAAGAACCTAGGCTAAAAGCTGGGGGATGATGGTTCCACCAATGCAGGGATCAGCCGTCTTTTTCTGTAAAAGGCCCAATAATAAATACGTCACCCTTTGTGGGCCATACAGTTTCTGTCTATTCAACTCTGCATTATAACTTAAAAGCAGTCATGGACATTACATCAACAAATAGGGATAGCTGTGTCCCAATAAATATTTCTTTACAAAATAAGGAGATGGGCCAGATTTTGCCTACAGGCCGTAGTTTGCCAACTCCTGCACTAGAGAGAAACTGAGTACAATTATGTACTCAGGATGGTAGTCAAGCAACAGAAACAAATACAAACAGCAAATGTCCACTGCACGCATAGCGTAGTATAGATATGCCTGTTTTTCTGGGTCTTTGAACCATCTCTTCCTTTATAATGAGAATCTTAACAGGTAACTTTCAGGAGGCTGCTTTTTTCCCAAGTTTACCTGGCTTCAAGTTAAAATGGTCCACTGAGTGTCCAGGTGGCTCTTGCAACTCTTGGAACCCAGGAGAAAAAGGGACAGCCATCACGTTAACAAGCCTATGGGCAGTAGCAGCTCGAGCAAAAAATAATTTGCCTCTAGACTACAACAATTTGAGATGCTAAGACATGTAATATCCCCCCCTCGGCTTCCTCCAAATAATCTGCTTCTTTCCCAATCTATCCCCTGACAGGTAATGGTACTGCCTTTTACCTAATCATACAGGTCAAAAGCTGAAGTGTCACCCTTGAATTTTTTCTGCTCACACTGCAGAGCCAACCAGTCCGCAAGTTCTATATCCAAATTACACTGAATCTGACCCCTTCTTCGTACCTTCACTGCCACAACTCCTCTCCATCTCACCACAGACCCTCTCCTAGGTTCCTCCAAGAACCTCCCCATTGGTCTCCCTCCTGCTTGCTCGTCTACTATCCTTTCTCTAGTCAGCAGCGAGAGTGATCTTTCTCAAGCATAAATCTTCCCATGGCTTCCCATTAGAATAAAATCCTAATTCCTTAGCATAGTTCACAAGGCTTTCATGATCTAGACTTTCTCAATCTTCCCAGCAACATTGTCTTCTTCCACTCCAGCAATGTTGCCTTCTGGCCATCCATTAAATGCTCTGAGCTCAGCCCTGTTTCACGGCTTTTGAACTTTCTATTCCCTCCACCTCCGCAGACCTTTTCCCAAGAATTTCTAAATCCACTAGAACAGGGTGTTCTCTTATTCTCCACCATATCTGTAGGGTAGAGAACAGTACTTGAGATAGTCAACAAATATTTTCTGAATGAAATGAATAAAGAGAATATGGTAAGTCATATGAGGGCAGATTATATAGACAATGGGATGATGCAAAAATGTGCCGATTAGTGCAATAACTCCAAGCTTCCAAAAGACAGACGATCTCTCTGTTTAGTTTCACTGCCCGGTCAGATGGCTACATTAAGGAAAACTTAAAAGTAGCATTCACTGGATCCATAAAAATAAACCAGAAACAACAGCAACAAATCTTTGCAGTTGCTACTTTGCTGTGATCGGTGAAAGGTTGTGTTCTCTGAGTCAAGGTATTTCATTTATCTAGAGTTCAAAGAAGAACAGCTGCCCACTACAGAGAAATAAGGACCTTGCTGAATTAAGCCATTGGGAAATGAGTTGCTTTAATTAATGCTGATTTTTCTCAGAAGTGCAGAAAGAATTTTGCAAAGAATTCCTAACACTAGCAAAATTGGCAACAAAAAATGTTTCACACTTGTAGTTGAAAAACATAAAATGCTTACGTCAGTAAATCCCAAAAGATGTCATTAGGGACAAATAAGTAACTTTACTGGCCATTGAAACAGCTCCATGACCTCACTCCCGGCGTCCTGACACGGCCTGTTGTGACTGTGTGACTTGTGTGGCACAGGGATTAACTTTATTGTTAACTTTCTAATTCTGTACTAATTACTGCAAAGTATGCACAATATAATTATGGAGAGAGTGGAACATGCTGGTTTTCTTTATTGCTGATTAATGCAAAAATCTTTTCTTTTCTTTTCTTTTTTTTTTTTTCAAATTAGACCAATGAAAGGACAACGAGAATAGCCCTCTCTCTCTCTCTCTCTCGGGGGAGCTTACTTCCTGAACACCCACATTAATCAGCTCTCCCGGATTGACAAACCAATCCCAAATCTCACGGCTCCTAACAACAAAAGTCTTTCTTGCACAATTCCATGTTAGCAGCTGTACCTCAGCAGCTGTAACTTTGTTCTCAGGTGCCTTCTCATGCCAGGAGCCAGGCTAAAGGAGCAGCCCCTATTTGGGACACAACACCATTATTAGGCTGAGGGTGAGGACAGGAGACAGCCAAATCACACAACTGCCCGTAAAGCTGTTGCTTGGATGTGGCATTTGTACTCCCATTGGCTGAAGCGAGTCACGTGGCCAAGCTGATACGGGCAGGAAGTGTATTCTACCCACTGGCCGACTCAGCAAGTTACATGGCAACGGGTGGGGATGGATACACACCCTACCAGGAGGGGAATCAGTCCACGGAGACAATAACGCAACCTACCCCAAGAGCCAGTAGCATAGTCATCCTAAGTTACCTTCCCCTGATTGACTATGCTGAATTTTATAAATTTGGAGCTTCTGAAGCCTCCTACAGTTTTTAACTCCTTATTTAAATCCTTGATCTTGAGTTCCATTCTCTTCCTGTTCAATTCTGTTCTCCCATGGGGGACAAGGATTTAACCCATCTCTTTTTTGTAGACTATACTACCAACCTACTAGGTACCAGACCCACTTGTCGTCTTATGCAATCCTCTGTGAATTCAAATAAATGGAAGTCTGAGAGGCTAGTGAAGTTGCCAAATTTTTCACTGCTAGAAATTGATATGTCCACGAGGTGAATTCCACTGACTTTCCAACACTTCATACTGCTATTCTGTGAAGTTGCTTTGTCCAGGAAAGGGAAAGGCTGAGTATTGGCTAGGTGGAGAGCAGTTTCCAGGGTCATTTTAAGGCCTTGGTAGGCTCTGAATTCTTTTACTATGGAGGCTCCTCTCTGCATCATATAAAACATATCAAAACAAAACCTCATCGCACGCTAAATATAATTTTTGGCTATACATTTTTTTGAAAGGATGTTTATAATTTTACTTTTAAAATTATTTGGCTACAGGTAGCATTTGATTTATGGTTGGCTATGATTTGTTAGCTATTACTATGTATACTTAAGAAGTATTTCAAAGTAAGAAATCCCAACTTCCAAAATTCTATTCAAATGCAATGAAATTTATATAAATACTAAAATTGACAAGACAGTTGACATACTGTTATATTTGTAGATTTTAATTAAAAATTTATTACTTTCAATTTTCTAGTTTTTTTTTAAGATTTCATTTGTTTATTTGACAGAGAGATACACAGTGAGAGAGGGAACACGAGCAGGGGGAGTGGGAGAGGGAGAAGCAGGCTTCCCGCGGAGCAGGAGCCTGACCCGGGGCTCGTGATCCCAGGACCCTGGGATCATGACCTGAGCCAAAGGCATACACTTAACAAATGAGCCACTCAGGCACCCCTAGTTGGGTTTGTTTTTTTTTTTTTTACCTTATTTGAAGCCCATACATATTTTTTTTCCAGGACTCAAACATTTTTCTCAGCCTCTGAAAAGCTCATAGGCTCCAGCATTTGTGCCTATGTTGCCCAATGGGTTAAACAGCTCTGAGGTAATTTATCCCACAACTATTCTGGGTGAGGAAAAATGCATCCTCAAAACATGGAGCCCAAGACAGAGCCTTGAGAGGAAACTAAAATAAACAGTCAAATATTGTTCAAAGATCAAAGAACAGAATCTCTGTGTGAGACATCAGGACAAAAGTGAGAAATCTGAGATTAAACCTGAGGAATGGGAGTAAAGGGAGGAAGAGGGAAGAGGGTACCTACACAGTGAGATCACCGGAGCCTCTGTGGTCTCTGTGGAGAGGGGCCCTACTGAAAAGCTGGCATTTAAGAATAGCGTATTTTTGTGGTTGACCTGGGGCAAAAAAATGTGCCTTCACATTCTCACCCCAAATGACTATTCCCCTGGACTTCAGAACTCCTGCACGGACACAGTTCTTACCTTCCTAAGTTTTCTGAGAGCTGTAGCTCCCCTTCTGGGCTCCTTCCTTGCAGGAGGGACTCCCTTTCTTGAGGTCCCTCCCTTGGACCTTTGGCTGTCCTGAACTTTGAATGAAGGGCTGTTGACTTCGATCCTGGAAAAGACCGTATCTTTTCTGATTTTCTTTTCCAATCTTTCTTGATTGGACTTGTTTAATGGAAATTGTCTGTTTGATTGTTGAGGCAGATTCCTTCTGTGGGTAAAGTTGATTTCTGCTCCCAAGATTCAAAGTGATGTCCACGTCCACCTTCCCTCCCTTATACTTACACTAACTTCCTCATAGAGCCATGGGGCCTCAATGATTAAAGGGTTTCTCTGACTGTGCTGGAACAGCTCAGCCCTCTAACTTTTCCCGTTTCCCGCTGGATTCATGTTTCCAGTCTGAAGAAGACCACTAGGTTTTCATTTGATTTCGAAGCAGAGATGATTGTTATATCATGAGTAAAACTGTTTCCATAGCTTCTCTCTAATGGTAAAATCAAGTCTCTCTTTACCTAATGCCTGCCAAAAGGACTTCTAGAACATATTTTTTTTTAACCAAAAAAATTTTTTTCACCTTTAGTAGTGATACCCTGATTGATGAGGACCAAGATTATGAGTGTGATTCTCAGGCCTCATCTCATCCCTTCTTCACCATGGAGGGTAAGGATGAGGTATTTTCTCAAGCTGTCTCTGATCACGGAGCGCTTACGTAGCTGTCCATGGCGAAAGCTCTTCTGGAGAGAAGTATCATCAGAGACAATTTGGCTGCCTGCCCTGAACAGATGTGGAGGAAGGTTGAGGAGATGGAGCAGAACACATCATGAAGGAGGCTGATGGAGAATCTGGAGCTGAGGGTGCCCTGGATGCCCCAACCCATCCCACCAGGCTTCAGGTGAGGAGGCATCTGACCTGACAGTATCACTGAAGCCCACTAGCTGCGCACCACAGTGTGAGTGGTGTCCCTTGGAATTACACAGTGCGCCGTCTGTGTAATTGTACACTGAGGACCTGACAAAGGGAACTCAGCCTAGCAACAGAGAAATGGTGTTGGAAGCAGGACAAGACAGCAGAGGGCAGAGCCTCAGCTGTCCTGGGTTTCAGAACAGGAAAAGCCAACCTGTGAGGTTTGGAGGTGACCCTGCCGTTTGAAACTTGATGGGAATAACTTTACCACTGCAATGTCTAGGATGGTAGTTGTTGAACACTTGAAATGTGCCGAGTGTAACTGAGGAACTAATTTTTAAATTTATTTAATTTTAATTAAATTAAAATTGATATTCAGTGCGGTTGTTGAAAAATTTCATGTGACTGGAATAACTTGTGTATATGAATAAATTTTTCAGCTTTAAATTTACGCAATCTAAACACATCACATATTTGTCCCCAAAATTTAGTGTCTAAATTGAGGTGGGCTATAAGTGCAAAATACACACCAGATTTCACAGACTAAGTATGAAAGAAATGTAAAATATATCAATCATTTTATATTAATATCATGTTAAAATAATAATGTTATATTGGGTTAAATAAACTATATCATTAATTACTAAAAATTAAAAACTAATTAAAAATTCAAGATTAATGTATTGTTAAAATGTATTAATACAATAACTTAACATATACTTAAATATAAATGTGAAACATTTATATTTTTATATAAAATGTATAATTATGCATGCAAAATTAATGTATTTTAGAATAAATTAATATACCATTACAATTAATTTTTCTTGTTTCTTTTTACTTTTTAAGTGTGACTTCTAGAAAATAAAAACTTACATGTGGCTCATATTTCTATTGAACAGTGCTCCTCTATCATCTATTTATGTATGTCCTCTAAATTGTTTAAAATTTTAATTTTTAATGGTAAAATCCTATATGAACTATTGAACAACCTCTTCTCCACTTCCCAACATGCCAAGAACATCTTGTCCTATGAATAGATATCATCTGCAACCTCATCTGAACTAAAATAAATGAGAGATCCTTGTTTATTGGCATGAGCTTCTTGCTGAGAAGACTATATAAGTTGAATCTCCATTCCTTAATCGGACTTTTTCCTAAAATATTGAGGGAGGAGAGCTAACAGGTAGCAGAGCCCTGGACCACTCAATGAGATGTGTCTCCAGGAATCAGAGTAGAGCCATGGAATATTTATGAGCTAAACCTTGACATCTGCCCTAGCTGCAGTAACAATAACAGACTATTGTCTGTCAGTAGTAGTTATGGGCTATTCTCTCTCATGGGCTTATGATCAAGCAATAACACTATTTTTAGGAGGTGACTCTGTATGGTTGACAAATCCTGCAATAGTCACAGACTGCCTCTAAGCAACTAATACAAAACAGATTGATGAGACTTGCTGCACTTAAAGAATTATAAGAGAACAGGGAGTAATAAAGTCTCAAAATAGATTTTCTTATAAAAAAAACTTTCCCCTTAAATGTAATGTCACCTTCAGAAGTTCCACTCAAATATAGCCAACCTGGACTTCTCATCCATAAGGAATAATTATTTTGTACATATGCCCTACATATACTGACATAAAAAGGCTTAATTACTTCACAAATTTCCAGGTCCCACAGCCATATTTAATGGCACCAATATTCCCTGCACGGTAAAAACTGTTCAGAAACAATACTCACTATCAATTCTCCTTCTCAGAGAGGTAGCATGGAAGTGTGGGCAAATCATGAGTTTCTAGTGTCTCAAAGGCTGGCATTTAAATCCTGGATTCACATTTACTGGTTGTGTGACCTTAGAATATAATTAAAGCTTCCTAAACTTCAGTTTTCCCATCTGTAAAAAGAAGCAATAATAAATGCCTGGTACTTCAATATGAATATCAAATTTAGTATTGCATTCAGTAGATTCTCTTAAGCACTTTTTCAATCTTTTTTTGGTGAGAGAATACACAGGTGAAAGAGCAGAGATGTGGAGAAAATTGAAATAAAGCAAAACACCTGCCAGTGTAGGCTAATAGCACAATATGTAGTTTGGGTTTTTTTTTTCTCATTTTATTTATTTATAATAATTTAGGTTTTTTTTAAAGATTTTATTTATTTATTTGACAGAGAGAGAGAGAGCACAAGCAGGGGGAGTGGCAGGCAGAGGCATAGGGAGAAGCAGGCTCCCCGCAGAGCAGGGGGAGCCTGATGTGGGACTCGATCCCAGGACTCCGGGATCATGACTTGAGCTGAAGGCAGTTGCTTAACCAGCTGAGCCACCCAGGAGCCCTATAATAATTTAGTTTTAAAAGGTATTTTAGTGGAAGTCCACTGAAATATAGTCATTTGCTCTTTTCTTTAATTATACTCATATTTGTTGTCATCTAAACACGTCTGGAAATTGACGATTATCATTCTCATATATTAAACCTTAATCTGCAGAGATGCCAGATGAGGGATTGAGTCTCTACATTCAAGAATTAAATAACAAAACAAGATGGAAGTATACACTTATTCTGGAGGCTTTATTACACATCATATCAAACATATTAAAATGTACCCATATTCTTAATTAAACATCTTGTATAGATAATTATGAGAACTGAAATTAGCTGACTAATTGGTATGTTGTTTTTGTTACAGATAGTTAATGAACTACTTATTAAATCTGATTTACAGTTTGGTATTTTCTTCTTTTGACATGGAGATCAAACTTGTTTTTCAAATTACAAAACATTTTGTCGGCCTGCGAAACCTTTTGTTCTGGGCAAGTGTTGTATCTACAATACCTAACAGATAAGAGCCCGTAACGTGTTCTCACGTTACAGGCTTCTCATACCTCAGTGATGATCAGAATCCCTGCGAGACTTATTAAAATAAAAACTGCTGCCCCCCAGTCTCTGCATTTTTGACTCCGTAGGTCTGGGCGAAATCTGAGATTTGCATTTCTATCATGTCCCCTGGTGATGCTGCTACTCCTGGTCTAGGGACCACACTTCCAGAATCTACTAGAATCCAGATGTTCTAGAACAGACGCCTAGTGCGGGGAACTTACATAAGCAAGGATGTGTGTAGAGTCACAGAGGATATTCAGTTTTCACCTCAAATTGCTTACTGTGTGGCAAGACTTAGTGTCTGAAAGACATGGTGTTGGTGCAAGACCAGTGGAGTTCCAGTTTTCCTATCAATTTGTAGAATTCTCTTGGGAGAGTCACTTCCCCTTTCTGGGCTTCTGAGCTGCCTGCAGAGAGTGGGTGTTGAGTGTCAGTGAATTCTGAAATGGTAAGGCACCACATCCATGAACATGATTAATTTTTCTTAGGATTGAAAATGAAAAGAACGGAGAGCTTACTATCTTTGAAGAATATATGCAGTCTGAACACTATTGCAAAGCAGAAGGGCAGGACAAATCTGGATGAGAAGGAGCTGGTTTGACACAGTGGTTGGCTGAGGCTAAAAGGCCCTCTTCTGTCACAGCTTAAAAACACAGCTGCTGAAAATCTGGGAGGGAACTTAAAAGAGCTGTAAACTTGCTGTCCAAACGAGGGTACCAGCAAGGAAGAAACTGTAGCAGTCAACAACTGTTCAACCCAGCAGGACCCAAGTCAATAGGAACACCATGTGACAATGACTGACAATAGCTGTGCTGAGGGACGGAACCGTTCGCTGGGTCCGGGGCTTGGAAGAGGACTGCCTCTCTTTGTACTCAATAATTTGCTGGAGAGAGTGGGGCCTCAAAAGAGAGATATTGGGCTCTCTTAATAAAGGTGTTTGGATTTAAAGGGACTATACAGAAAAAGAAAGAAAAGTGATTGTATATGTACACTAAAAAACCTGGTGACTTGGTTCATGCCATGGGCATATTATATTGTTTGTTTCTGCCATGGGGAGAATCAGCAGGACTCAGTCTTCTGTATCCCAGACCTGGAAAGATCCAAATAATCAGATAAGGAGCAGCTGTTGCAGGTACTACCACCCTATTGTCATATGTGTCTAGGCATGCTAAGGACTGCTTGAATGATACTAGGCATTAAGGATTTGCTGGATAGATTTCTGGTTTGGGACAGTAGAGAACTTGAACATTCTCCCACTACAAAGCTAGAAATTCTGGGCAAAATATAACCAACATTCTTTAAAATGCATTGTTAAGGCTCTCAAGAAAAAAAGGGAATTTTCTAGAGCCTTCCAATTATAAGAAATTAAAAAACTAAAGCTATGAGTGCAAAATAACACAGAGGTTACCTTGGAAGGGAAGTGGATTTCCAGTCCCAGTAACCAAAAGTCTGGGATCTTAGCACCCACATAAGCCCAGAATATGAAGCCCTGACACCAGGAGGTGGTGAGGAAAATAAGACCACCACATTATACTCTTCCCCCCAAAAAAGCCAGACCACTTGGCCTAGGAAAAAACCGAAAACTAAAACAACAACAACAACAACAAAAACAAAAGACAAAAAAACCCATTAGCACAAGAGAAAAAGTTTTGTCTGCCTGAATAGGAACAACTCCCTCCTGGCACGTGTAGCCGTGAGCATCCCATGAGCAGGTTGAGGTTTGAAATAGGCCTATTTATGTAGTCTGGGAGCCTCCAAGTTAGGGGGTTAATATAAAGTTAGTTTTACAATGCTAATGTCCTCAGTGTGCCTGACTAATGCAAAGTGGAAACCTTTCTGCAGAGACATATTCCCAAACCAGGCTGTGGAGCAATTCCATAGATAAAGATGAATTCACAATTCAAAATTACAAAACATATATTAAAATAATCTCTCATGAGGGAATGTTAGGGCAGAAAAATAGGAATTTTAGACCCCCAAGAATGAACAGAAAAGAGGAACAGAACACAATTTTGGGGCAGGGTGGGGGTGAGAAATAGGTGTCTACATGGTAATGACAGTTAGCAGCTTCCCTCAGCTCTGTGTTGAGAGGATTCGGAGGCCATGTCCAGGCTCAGTGGAAAAGCCTCATTGTCATGTATGGTGTTCTCTTCCTATTGGAAAAGCTTGCTTGTTTATTTTATCTCTCACATCAGGGATGCCAGGATCTGTCAAACAGTGATGAAAAAGTTTGCGACTAAAAGAGAAAGAAGTAGCAGCAAAATGTTAGGTCCTTCCCCAACTCACTCCCCCTAAATGTTCCTCCTGTACTTTGTACACCTGTTTATGATCACTTTTCAGGGACTAAGGTTAGAAGCTTATGAATCTGTCTCCAGCACAACACAGTGAGCTCCCTGCAGAAAAAGGAACAGTATTTCATTCAAGTGTGTCTCCCTCGGGCCGATCGAAGTACTTAGCACCTAGCATGGGTTTAATAAAGGTGTGCAAAATTGAACTGAAGAAGAGGAGTGAATGAGCAGAATTAAAAGCCAGAAGGTAGAATCATTTCTAACGTAAGCGATCACTTCATTCTTCACGTCGTCTTCCCAAATGAGAACTATTCACTCTACCTAGAACAACCAAAAAACAAAAAGAATCACATATTTATTTTTGTATCCTTTCCCTCCCCCAGCACCTGTCACTATTCTTGGCGTATAACAGGTGCTCAACACATTTTGGGTAAGTGATTGATAGATCAGCTTTCCCAAAACAAAGCTTCTTTAACTCTTTGTGAAACTACCTGTCTTTCTGGAATCCTGGAATCCTAGAATCCATGGCCTGAGTGGTGACACCAGCTGGTTAGAGGCATCAAAAGCAGCAATCAGCCCTGGGAGAACCATCCCAGTGGGGCACAGGAAGTCAGCTAATGAAAGGGTGAGCAGCAAAACTGCCTCATATGCCATGTAAAAAGCCACTATTTTTACTCCTCAAGACATTTTCCACTTCAGGATTTTTGACTTTTGTTCCTTGATCTATCTCTTATTTCCCAGTTAGGTTTCAGGCTTGCTTTCTTCCAGTTTCAAACCAAAATTCCCTCCCCAGAGATATCTCTCCAAACATGGTTTTATGAGGAAGGCTAACAGACCCGGGCTGCGGGCATCTTTGTTATGGATGAGAGCACAAACAGTCCTCTCGCCTCCGGGGAGGCCTGCCAAACAGACAGCCACTTTAAATAGACAGAACTCCAGCCCCGCCGGCCTTGCCCTCCCCCCCGTTCATCATGCCCCACATCCGAAATCTCTATCCATCATTCGCGTTCCTGTTTGGTCTGGACAAGGGAGTGACTTTGGCAAGGCTCTCAGAGTATTCCTCATGACCTCTGGCATTCCTCTTTGCGGTCTAGCCAACCACAGTGGATTAGTTCAGTTTCCCATTTTAACAGAATTTCAGGACTTAGTGGACCAACTTCAAGACGCCTGTGTGGAGAGATCAGATTACTTAGAGTGGCAGAATGGAAAGGATAGGGAGAGAAAAGCTCCATGGGGGGAAAAAAATGGCATTTGAGCAAGAGCTTGAAGGAAGTGGGGAAGACACTCCATGGGGACAGGGAAAAACAGACACAAAGATGGAGAAGGTGGGAAGGAGCTATGGGCATACCAAGGGCCTTGGTTTGAGAAAAATGTGACAAATATAACAGGCTGAATGAAGATGAGGAATAAAAAATTACGTTAATAAGTTGGTTGTGGTCAGAGGTGAATGTAGAAGTAGTACAAAGTTATTTTGTGGCAATCCTCCAAACCACAACCATTTCACCACCGGCTATGTGCCAAGTTCTACCATAGCCACTGAGGTTACATGATGTCTCAGACACAGTCCTCAAAGTCCCCTCCAGGAACCCACAGTCTACTATCTAGTCCGGAGACTCTTGAGAAACCCATATTATAAAATAAGGCTATTTTAACCTGTAATGAACAAAGTGCCTCAGGAAGCCAGAGGTAGGGGGGAAAGTGGAGGTGGAGGTGTGGGGAGCAAGTTCAGTGTCGGTGCAGGAGGAGGTGAATTTTGTTTTGGCTTTTACGTTTTGACCACCTTCACTCGTTTTCCCTACCCCCACCAATCTGTTCTCTGTTTCTATGAGTTCAGGTTTTTTTAGATTTCACATATAAGTGAGATCATATAGTATTTGTCTTTCTCTGCCCGACTTACTTCTCTTAGCATAATGTCCTCAGTGTCCATTCATGTTACAAATGGCAAGTTTTCTTTCTGTTTTATGGCTGAGTTATATTTCATTGCATGTATACACACACACACACACACACACACACCATGTTTTCTTTATCTATTTATCCATCAATGGACACTAAGGTTGTTTCTATATCTTAGCTGTTGTAAATAATGCTGCACTAAATGTGGGGCTGAGGATCTCTCTCCAAGATAGTGATTTTATTTCCTTTGGATATATACCCAGAAGTGGGATTGCTGGCTCATATGATAGTACTATTTGTAATTTTTTGAGGAACCACCATACTGTTCTCCATAATGGCTGTGCCAACTTACATGTCCACCAACAGAGCACAAAGTTTCCCTTTTCTCCACATCTTAGTCAATACTTACTATCTTGTCTTTTTGATGATAGCCTTCTAACAGGTGTAAGGTTTTTGTGTTGTTTGTGGTTCTGATTTGCATTTCTCTGATGATTAGTGATGTCGAGCACCTTTTCATGTACCTGTTGAATGTCTTCTTTGGACAAATGTCCACTCAGTTCCTTTGCCCATTTTAAAATTCAATTATTATTATTATTGCTATTAAATTTTATGAGTTCCTTATATATTTTGCATATGCACCCCTTTCAGACATATGGTTTACAAATATGTGAGTTCCTCATTTATTTCGGATATTGATTCCTTATCAGATACATGGTATGCAAACATTTTTTTCTATTCTGTAGGCTGCCTTTTTATTTTAACGATCATTTCTTTTGCTGTGCAGAAGATTTTTAGTTGATATAGTCCCACTCACTTATTTTTGCTTTTGTTGCTTGTGCTGTAGGTGTCATATTCAAAATATCATTGCCAAGACCCATGTCAAGAAGATTTTCCCCTATGTTTTCTTCTAGGTGTCTAATGGTGTTAGGTCTTATATTTAAGTTTTTAATTGATTTTGAGTTTAATTAAGTGAGTGCTGTAAAACAGGGGTCCAGTGTCATTCTTTTATATGTGAACATCCCATATTCCTAGCACTATTTATTAAAGAGACTGTCTTTTCTCCATCACATATTCTTGAATAATATTAGTTGACCATGGGAAGAGATGAATTTGAACTGGGCTTTGGAGAGTGAGATAATCAGAGGATTGGGAATTAATAGGACACATAAGCAGGAGAAGAGGCATGGTTAAGGGACAAAGCAACTGTGTTTGAATCAGTGGAATATTGGTAAATATTTAACCCAGAAGTGGGATTGCTGGCTCATATGATAGTACTATTTGCAATTTTTTGAGGAACTAGCTGGGGGAAATGGAAGGTCCTGGTTTATAGCAATAGAAAATTTCTACTGTAAATGCTTCCATGATAGCTGATTTCAAACTACCAGTGTGAAGTCCTTCAGCTTGCAAAATCTCTGACAAATTATCAGTTGGCTCCGTTGAGCCCCAGAGGCTGGCCCCAGCACACTCCTGCCTAGTTTGAACATGTTGAATTGGAAAGGATTGTCAGACATCTAGATGAAGGTGTCTAATAAGAATTACAAGTCTTTTGTTCCTCTGAGAAGTTGAGCCAAAGCAGGGTCTTCAAAGTCTCAAGGGTCTGCTATATTTCGGGAAAGTGTCACTGAGGCTTCATGCCCCTATTCAAGGAAAGTAGATCTGTTATAAATCTGTTTTATGCTCCAATTTAGACCCACCAAATAAAAGAGTATTTCAGGTTATATTCACATTAAAAACTAACTGCAGATCAGCGTGATGTCCAATATGCTCTCAGAATTACCTTTCCAAATAGCCCGGCTCCTAGGTTCTTTACCCAGAGGCCTGTTACAGATTTTTCCATAATCACTTACTGCCCCCTGCTGGGTGAAGAGGTGCAGCACTCAAGGTCAAATTACCTCAAGAACCAGTTGAACTCCACACAGCTACAACTTCTGGGTTCTTTGTACTCTAGTGTCATTGTTATTGTTAAAGCAAAAACCAGTTGAAAAAAGATAGTCCACGCAGTTCAGAGAAATGTACCTAGTGGCATCGCCATTGCTGGCTATTCTCAGAGCTTCGATGTGCCTGGTGAAGATCTTTGCTGATTTGCCCAGACTTCAGTGACCTTTGAGATACAAAGGAAGGCACTTCTCACATATGATGCTCCTGTAAATAGTTCCTTGTAGTATTCAGGACTCTCGATGGATACTCAGACAGACAGACCATGGTTCCCAAGGAATTCCTATGGCATCTGTACACTTAGTTCATATGCCTCTAGTATTTCCTAAACTGAAGGTATCCATCCTATGGTGATATATCGCTGAGATCTAATGACATTTTTAAAAGTTCGTATTATCCACTTTATCCTATCAATAAGATGAGAGTCTTTTTTTGGCAAAATCATCATGCCAAAAAAAAAAAAAACACATCAATTCTACTTATACAGAATTACAAGGGCCAACTAAACAGTCCTGACTTATTTTTATTTTCTTTAATTAATAAGGATGAGAACTTCATTATGAAAAGAAAAAAAAGAGAAGATGCAAAAGATATTTCAAATTAACTGGTTAGGTAACTATAAATGTAATCACTGCTTTTCATATAATTACCATAAGGTGAAATTTAAAATTATTTATGAATATACCCATATGGTTACTATAAAATTTTACTAGGAATGCCAGTTTTTGGTATTATTTATTTTTCCTATTTTTTTATTTGAAAAACTTACCATTTTTATACAAAAAAATGAATACTCATAAACAAAGCAACTAATGTTCAGATTTACTTTTTTTTTAAAGGTTTTATTTATTTATTTGACAGAGAGACAGTGAGAAAGGGAACACAAGCAGGGGGAGTGGGAGAGGGAAAAGCAGGCTCCCGGCTGAGCAGAGAGCCTGATGCGGGGCTCGAACCCAGGACCCTGGAATCATGACCTGAGCCGAAGGCAGATGCTTAATGACTGAGCCACCCAGGCGCCCCTGTTCAGATTTAATGTGACAAAATTAAATAAGATGGCATTTCATGCACCTTAGAATGGTGGATAAATTAAATGATTACATATGTTTCTATCAAGAGAAAATACCAACATTTGCCAAAAAGACTACAACTACCGTCATTGTTAAGGGTGAAAGACAATGTTTCCCTGACAGGATTGGGAACAAGGTAAAAATTCCACTCACCACTGCTATTCCACATAATACTGTTAAGTTCTAGCCAGTGAAACAGAACAACAACAAAAAAGGAAATAAAAGGAAAATAGATTGGATAGGAAGAAATAAAACTGTCTTCATTTGCAGGTGTTATGATGGCCTACATAAAAAATCCCAAGGAATGTGCCCAAAAAGCCAGACAGAAATTATGATATATTTCTGTAAAGTTCCACCAAGTGTGCCTGCCCCTCATGCCTCCCTCCCACCTCCTTCTTCTCTTCGGCACCTGCCACCCCAGGCACAGCAGGACCCCACCTCCCCTTCCTCCACCTTTATGATGATCCACGGAATGAAAAGTAAATAATCATCGTGCCGTATAGTTAATCAGCCCTTCTGCTGTGTACATGCGAGTGTCTTCATGTGAAAATCTAGTAACGATGGCAAGAACTGTGCGAGACGTTTTTGTGTCTTCCTCATTATCAACTAGGTATTCATTGTCTAAAACATGGTGTGTAAGACTTGTATGGAAGTGGACAGACTATCCTTACGTAGGCAAAATGTGAGTAATACTTAATATAAAATAACTAATGTGTTAGTTTTCTTCCTGTTTTATAACTTTGCTTTTAAAGAATTATATTGTCATACAGTATGCCTCTCTCATAATTGGAGAAATGGTAGGTCAGCCTACTATCACACAAAGTGTTTTTTTTTAAAAACTATAACAGTGTTTCCAATGGCTGTAAATAGGACTGTAATATTGTATGCTATGAAATTTTATGAAGACCCATTAGTGTAGAAGCTAAGCTACTGTGAAGCAATCACGTTGATTGTACTAGGCTACCATAAAGCAATCATATCTCTACTTCTTCATTTTCACTGTATGAATCATTACCCCTGTAAATAAATATGAAATTTCTTTTTCACATTATCTTTTCATTTTTTATGTCTAGTGTTAGTATAGTAATATGTGTAACATCTACACATACCACATAAATAAGAATATTTATGTAGGTAGGGCAGAGATTTATCTCGTAAACGATTGACATAACCTTGCAGTATGGATAAGTACACACTATACTGTAAATGTATTTTCTCTTCCTTATGATTTTATTAATAACATTTTCTTTTCTCTAGCTTACTTTATTGTGAGAATACAGTGTGTGAGACATAACATAGGAAATATGTGGTAACTATTTATGCTATTAGTAAGGCTTCTGATCAACAGTGAGCTATTAGTAGGTAAGTCTTGGGGGAGTCAAAAGTTATATGATTATTTCTGACTACACTGGGGTTGGCACCACTAACCCCCACATTGTTCAAGGGTTCAACTGTAATTATTTAAAAATAAAAAGCTGCTTAAAATAATCCAACTAGAAAAAAAATGCTTGTTGACAATTAATATATATGTGTACCGGTATATGATCAGATAACCTCTTGTTAATGAATTCTAAGGGCAAGAATCCAATGTACTAATTATACCTCTGCTGAACTGTTTACTGCCCTGTTTATGCCCCAATTCTCATACTCTAGTACATGAGCAACTTCTGTCAATTCATAAGTCTTTACTGCATTTGATTTAATGATTTACATGTGTGTATCATTCTATTAGATATCAAACCCAGGTCCACACCAATGTCATCTTTGAAACCTAAAAGTTTAGTACAGTGCCTGGCGCATATTAGGGTTATATAAAAAGGTCAGTGAATGAATGAGCTAGAGCCAAATAAACTGTATGTTAATTTTAAGAAATGGAATAACGAATGCGTGAATAATTGCAGATAATGGCTACAAGAGTTTACAGGAAATATTTTGGTGAATGAAAAGGTCGGCATTTTCATGACAGGAATATCTTACAGGGAATGTTCTCACTCTAGCCGCCCTGGTTTTTCCTAAAACCGAACAATTCCAAGATGGCCAGCAGGGGGAGAACTACGCCTTACTTTAGAGTTGGAATCCAAATCACTTACAGGTTTCTCCTGCTTTTCCAAAGTTCGAGTTTCGCCACTTTGCTTTTACAAACAACAAAAACAAAACCCTATGTGAGTACCTGTTTTCTCTAATCAAAAGAAATATGAAGAGGATTTTTTGCTTTTACAAAAAAAAAAAAAGTCAGAAAGCAAAAGTAGCATTCAGCACTTGTTCCTCAGTGAGGCTTCACGGAGGCAGAACCCCCAGCAGTGAGAGGGGCTCTGCCAAGTTCCTTTCCCCGGAACTACCCTCAGCATCTCAGCATCAAACCCCCACAGCTTTGAACTGTCTGTGAGCATCTGTGCTTTATCTAGATTAATTTTGTGCCTCTGTTAGCAAGATGTGTCCTAAGGTATCAGAAAAGCCTAAGAGAAAATATTTTTTGGGTCAGGCAATGAATGCTCAAGACAATTTTCAGAGATTAAGAATTCCTCATATCAGTGAGGTCATATGATACCTGTAAGTTAACGGTCATTGCTTCTTCTCTGTATGCCATTTCTACTTAGGAAAAGCTTCATAGGAACGCTCTACTTTCGGTGAGTGGGGGAAACCTGTATTTGTGGCTCTGGTAGTTACCTAGGTTCAATTTTATCCAATGCCAGCATTTATGGAGGTAAGGTGAAAGGTGTTTTTTGGTATTTTTACTGCTGTTCTCCTTATTATTTCTGTAAAGCATATTCATAAACTTGCAGATCCTTCATCTACTATCAGGGCTTGCCATCTATTCTGTCACCATGCCCTTCCTCCTCCTCAATTTTTTTTTTAATTATGGTAAAACAAATAAATAAAAACATACAATGCAAAACTTGCCATCTTAACCATTTTAAGTGTACAGTTTTGTAGTGTTAAGTATATTAATATTGTTGAACAACAGATCTGCAGAAATTTTCCATCTTGTAAAATTGAAGCTCTGTACCCATTAACTCACATATCCTTCCCCTCCCCATCCCCCTGGGAACTACAATTCTACCTTCTGCTTCTATGAGTTCGACTGCTTTCAATGGCTCATGTAAATGGAACTGTACAATATTGGCTTTTTGTGTCTGGCATATTTCACTTAGCCTAATGTCCTTAAGGTTCATCTACATTGTAGCATGTGACGGATTTTCCTTCCTTTTTAAGGCTGAATAATCTTTTATTGTATGTATAGACCACATTTTGTTTATCCATTCATCTGTCAATGTACATGTAAATTGCTCCCACCTCTTGGCTATTGTGAATAGTTCTGCAACAAACATGATGTGCGTCAACATGGCCTTTAAATATAAAATCAATACACACTCACACAAAAGACTTAGATATCAATTTTTAACTCAGTCTTGTTGCTTTCACAAACTGAAGATAGATTTTTGAAGAATTCCAAAGTTATGTAGCACGTACTAACATAGGTAGTCCTTTCCTCTGCCTTCAATAGTCTCTGTACCATTTTCCAGCCTCTGCCCACTGCCTGGTCCCAAAGCCAATGCCACATGTTTCAAGTTGCACTTAGTACCACCTGCTCTCAGGTATCAAATATATATCATTGCATAAAAACACTCCAAGACATAGGAGCTTATAAGAATGATTTCATAATTCTCATGATTCTATGGCTGTGCTCAGCAGGGTGGTTCTTCTGGTGGTCTCACTGGGGTCATTCACACTACTTCAGCCTTTGGGCAGCTCCATTAGGGCTGGAGGACACAGGATGGCCTTACCCTCTCATCCGGGGCCTTGGTGCCGGCAGGGAGCTGAGCCTCTCTTCTACACAGTCTCTTATCATCTGGTGGGTTAGCCCTGGCTTCCTTACCTGGTGGTAGGAGCATTTTCAGAGCCCAAAGCATAAGGTGCAAGGACCCTTAAGGACAATCTCGTAAGTGAAAAAAATGTCACTTTGGCCACATTCTATGGGTCAGGGCAAGTCCCAAGGCCAGCCCACATTTGAAGGTTGGAGCAACAAAGTTACACTGCAAAGAAGCATGCGGGACAGAAAGAGCAAACGATCTATTCCAATGGGGAAATGGGAAATGTAATGAGACCCATTCTGGGAGAAAGCCCAGTGACACAGGGAAGGAGAAAAAGGGGTTGACAGAGATGTGCAATCTCCCGGGCATGCACTAAACTGAGGAAATGAACCACAGTCCAAGAGTCTCCAACACAGGAGCTGTTTACACGCCCGACAAGGTGAACGTTTGTATGAGACAATCTCAGAAGAGGAAAGGAGCCCAAATATCATAGAAAGTCTAGGATAACCTCAAGCCCTCTTTTCTCCCACCACTACTCCACCCTTGGGCTTTAAAAAAGTGGAGAGGAAGCAAAATATTTCTCTCTGAAACTATAGTTTAAAGGAATAAACAAACGATTCTCAGATACAATTGGAAGATGGTCACCCACTCCATCTCTGAGTAAAATAGAATGTCAAACGGGGGTAAGATAAAAAGAAATGGCATTAAACTCAGCAAATATACCCTGGACTAAAACAGGAGGGAGGGAAGGAGGCAGAGTGAGAGGGGAGGAAGGAAAGTTTATTTCATCTATTCCACCTAGAAGAAAACGTAGGCCAACTGATAAGAAAATTGACACATGAATCCAATAAATAAAAATAAACTCAAAGAGGGGCGCCTGGGTGGCTCAGTCATTAAGCATCTGCCTTCAGCTCAGGTCATGATCCCAGAGCCCTGGGATCATGCCCCACATCAGGCTCCCTGCTCCGCGGGAAGCCTGTTTCTCCCTCTCCCACTCCCCCTGCTTATGTTCCTGCTCTTGCTGTCTCTCTCTGTCAAATAAATAAATAAAATCTTAAAAAAAAATAAAAATAAAAAAATAAACTCAAAGATACAATAAAACAATAAAAGGAGATTTTAAAAGAGCAAATAGGCCCAAAGAAATAATAATACACAAATAAAAAATTAAAGATAGCAAAGAATAAACATGCTGAAAAATGGAATCAGGGGCAGACAGGGATGCTTGAGATAATCACAGTGATTGGAAATATATTTAAGAAAGATTAAAGCAGTAATCGAAAAGCTAATAAAGGAGCCCAGGATGTTAACAGTGGGAAGCTGGTGGGATGATGATTATTTCACTCCTTATGCTTTACAGTGTATTTTTACATTTCCAAAATAAAAATGAAATCTGTCCATGAGGAAATCATTGTTCTTTTTTAAAAAGAGAGGTTAATGGACGACGGGGAGGGATGGGGAGGTGGTCAGAAACCAAATTATTGGAGTTTCAAACAAGGGGAGGAGTTAGTGAGGAAATAAAGTCAGGAGATGTAAGCCAGGCACTTATTGGTTCTGTCTCACCATGGGAGCTCCTGGGACAGACGCAACATGGCGGACGCTGTAGCGAAATGGAAGGACCCATTTATAATCAAAGCAGAAAGATGGCAGCAGAGCAGAGGTGGGAATCACAGATGTGTGGCTGAGGAAGAAGGGTTAATAACAAGAAAAACAAAGCTCTGGAGGAAGTGAGAACTCAGGTCTGAAAAAACAAAAAGAAATCACACTTTCTCCGTGAGAGACTAGAAGGAAGGTGGGTAGGTGTGAACACAGAAGCTTGGAAGTGAAAGGAAGATGACAAAAGACAAACGTTTTGTGCAAATGGGCTTTTTTGAACTGTGTTAACCTCACCATGGCGAATAGCAATGTAATGAGGGAATATCATTCACACACTATTAATACGCACCTAATTGATATCCGAGGTGCTGGACATTTTCTGCTGTTTGGATGCTTATCACCACATATATAGATATGGGTGAAGACACTCCAAATACTTTATAAGATTCAAGAGTATTTTTTTATCTAAATGAATTTTACTGGTGTTTTTTTCCCAGATTATAAAAGTAATGAATTATAGAGGAACAAGAAAGTGAGGGTCACCCCAAGCCCCAGCATGCAGATATAATCACTGTAAATATTTTACTGCATTAACTTCCAGAGAGAAGAACAAGAGGGGAGAAACTGAGCAGGAAAGATACACAAGAGGAAGGGAAGGAAGGGGAGGAAAAGGGATTTTACTTTTCCTTTCACCAAAATGGATACATTATCATCTGCTGTTTTAGAAGCTGTCATTGTTGATTCCTGTATCATGAAGTTTTTCCACTTTAGTAGATTTAGATAAAGATCACATCTTAGAGTATCCTAGTAATAGTAATATGCTATTACTATTTCTCTAATAAGAGTCAACCATTTCGATTGAGCATCATTTTAGGTCCTCGTACAATGGCTTCTTCAGAATAATTTGAGGAGCTGAAATGTGAGCCATAGTTTATGAACAATTTTTAGACTTTTGGATCGCAATTATCAAATTACCTTCATTTGGGCCATAACAGTGTGTACCGCCACCAGCATGGTGTGACTGCTGCCAATGAACTTCGCAACACTGGAGATCTGTACCTTTTAAAACTTTTCCCACGTGGTAAGCACAAAAATAATGTCATTTGCCTGTCTTTAACTTAAGTGCTAAAACATTCCTATGTATTTGTTTTTTACAGCTCTTTTCCTTATGAATGTGTTAATCCAGACTTCTGCCCGTTTTTCAATTGAGAGTTAACATTTTTTGATTTTGCTTTTAAGTGCTCTTTTTTAAATGTGGTATTTCATACTATTAATACACTATTAATGAATTTAATTCTGGCTTGAAATTCAGCTGCTGATGGAGTAAAACTTGATGAATTTGAACATTTTCAACATATTCTTCCAGGAGGCAGTGGGACATGCTGTTTAAGTAGATGAGATTTACCAAGACCTGGGCTCAAATCCCTGCCAGTGATAACCCACTAGCCAGGGTTAGGATTAGTATTTTCACATTACAGAATTGTTGAGAAAATATATGTAAATCATTTAGCACAATGTCTGGAACCAAAGAAACACCCAGTTAAGTTAGCTATTATTGTAATTATCATCATATTTGATCCAGTTTCAGAGATGTCTTTGTTATCATAATAATGTGACTGATTCATTGGGCAAATGAATAATCAAATTTGTTTACGGTCAACCTTCCATGATGGAAAGGGAGGATTTCACATCACTAATACTTCTTTGTCCGTCACTATGTTAGGCAATACGAGATTCCATTGCCCTGAATTTCAAAGATAGTGAGAAGGGGTAGGAAAATCTCTCTCCTCTTGAGTAAAGCAAAGTTGCCTCAAAATGCTTGTTGTAGACGCCCCAGCGGGGTTGCTACCGCCGACTTATTTCTTCCAGGCTGATGTGTTTTTCCTCACAGCAAAAGGTGTTCCCAGAAGTTGATGGATGTGAAGACTGAGAGATGCTCCTGTGTGTGTCCACCTTTGCCAGTAAATGTTTACAACAGATTTTTTTTAAAAGCTTTTATTTATTTATTTGAAAGAGAGAGAATGAGAGATAGAGAGCACGAGAGGAAAGAGGGTCAGAGGGAGAAGCAGACTCCCTGCTGAGCAGGGAGCCGGATGTGGGACTCGATCCCGGGACTCCAGGATCATGACCTGAGCCGAAGGCAGTTGCTTAACCAACTGAGCCACCCAGGCGCCCTACAACAGTTCTTTGCAGCTGGAGGAACACTGCATGCTTTGTAGAGAGGTTTTCACGTGAGATGTCAAAACTCTGAGAAGTTCATTCTTTTCCTCTTCAGTTCACCACGCATCACACTTTGCACAGGAAAGTCAATGAAACTGTGAGTCAGTGAAACTGAATGGCCCCTGAAAGGCATTCTTGATCTTATATATACTGTCTTCTAGCTGCATTTCTATAACCTGTGATTCCTGAGCTGTCTTAAATGGATATTTTGGTAGGATCAGCTTATTGGGTTTTATTCATCTGGACGTTGTCTTTATTAACCAACTACTATGTGCCAGGTGCTGTACTAGAAACAGTGGCTATAAAGATTATTTCTGTTCTCAATGACAGACAGCTTTGGAGACAAGACAAAGAAATACCTGAAAAGGAATCTATCAATTTAAAAAAATATATGCTTAAGTGTTAAATGAGAGTTACAACCACTGGTGGAAAAATCTTACAGGACTGAGTGGTATCTCTTATGAAACAGCACACTCCTGACATAAATCTCATCAAAGTTACAGTTTTAGGGAAGAAACTCAAAGGGTATAGTCTTGGCAAATTTAACAAAAGACCACCGGCTGGAAATGCTTAGATAGTGCAGCTTCTTGGGACTTCTCAATTTCCTTATGAGATTTGTGGAACGTGTTCTCTTTAGGATAAGATCCTGCCAGGTCCCCTGGAAGCCCTAGGTGGAAGCTAACAATTCTCTTATACCCATAACCACATCACCCCGAAATTATTTCCTTTTATGGCTGCAGACTACCTTTAGCAAGCCAGGCACTTGGATCGAGTATCAGGGGCTGAGTACAATATCTTAGTAGGTCACAGTGCCATGTAATAACATTGCATACAGATTATAGGACAATAAAATGCATCACACACACACTGTTGGCTTCAACTACAGAACAATGACTAGCCTGAGGGCCTGTGCTCTGTCATCTCCAATGTCTGGGAGGGTCTGATCACATGACCATGCTTAGGGGTCAAGAGAAGAGAACTGGTGTCAAAAGGATATGGGCCTTGGGCTAGATCTTGAAATCCAGGTGAAATGTTGGTAAGCACCAAGGCGGCAGGCATCCCATCTGTTCTGTTCCCCAATTTATCCCTAATGCCCATTTCCCTGACACAGAGTAAACACAGCTTTGAAATCTGTTCAGTCTTGATCTAACTGAATCTACTCTAGTTGAATGTGGTAAAGTGTTCTATTGAAGTAAACAGTGGTAACATCTTAGAAACACGTAAGTACACAAACAAGGCTTCACAGGTTAACCACTAGTTCTGTGTGGACCTTCATAAAAGTGAGTAACTCTTCAAAACAGTGACATTGTGTCAAGATCTAGAATAGTTTATATAATAGAGAATGCAAAATTGTAGGTTTTGATCTGAGATTTTTTAAATTGTAAAAATTTGAACAATGAGATCCATTCATTGAACTGAGAAAATTTTGGTCTCATTTATTTAAAATAATCTCCAGCGCTATTAACTTATAAACCTTCAGTTCTGAAAGTTTCACTTTCTTTATATTACACTTAGCACAATGTCATCTAAGTGTAGGAATAAAAAAATTTGATAGTGAAAAATACCTGGATGTCTTGGGGCAAAATTATTAAGAGATATAAAAATCTCACTTCCTGGATATTTATTTGTTTTGAATCTTTATCCTGTGAAAGCTGAAGTCTATACTGAGTTCTGAATTTGATATATAATGAAATTCTATATGGGTTTTAAATGAATGTGTTATTTTTATTAAAATCCTGCCCCCTGAGTTGAGGTTTTATGGGCAAGTGTGAAGTTAAATTTAAAACTACGACACTGGGGTGGAATGAAAGGTGCACTTTTTTCTGTTGCTTCCTTTCCACATCTCACAAGGATAACACCGATTGCAGAGATTCTTTCATTTCTAGCAGACTAAAACATATTTTATGCATCTACAGTTTCTGCCATGGCTATAATTTCTAGTAAATATATTTTTCCTTTAATTTCTGTTTATGTGTAATGGAAAGGATAAGTGCAAATATTTCACGTTGAAAAAAATCTATGGAAGTTACATACTGGATACTTTCCCTCTGGTTTCAGACCATTCTACATATTGGAAGTATATTTATACATGCCTGTCTTTTGTTTTTACCTTGAAGTATGATTGCAAATAATTAAAATACCAAAAGCAAGAATATAGGGTACAGATCAGAAATTGATGTTTACTCTGTGAACCTGAAATGAACTTTGGCTCTTTTTTATCCTTCCAACAATACATCCGTGGTTAATTGTCTACAACTCTTGCACACAGTATCATCCCTGGGAAAATGCCACAACCCCGTTCACTGTCCCCACCCTCCAAACACACACACACACACACACACACACACACACACACACACACACCACACACACACACACACACACACACACGAAAGCGGCCAAGTTTCTGTATATACAATTTTTATTGGTAAATCCACATTTCTTAGCTTAGAGACATATTCTGTAGACTTTTTCCTCTCCCTTATAATATTTAGACTGCCAAAAAACAAGGAAAATGTCATTGGACTGTAGCCATGTTACAATTTTACCTAATGCTTATAAAAGCACCAACACACCAGATTCCTGGGATAGGCTTTGGCACGAAGTGTAATCACCACATTTAGTTTCAAAGTTCAAATGCCCATTCCTGTTATAGATAAGATAAGCAGGGCAAGGCAAGATAGTTACTCTAGCTAATGACAGAGTCAAGGTGGGGGGTGGTAACAGCCTTTCCTGGAGGACTGGGTGGTGTTAGCTTCAATTTCATCCACCTTCTCTCCTGAAACAGGACTGGGCCAACTGGCCTAACAGTCCTCTACACATTGACCTACGCTGCTGGAACATTTGCCTTCTTCCTCCTAAGGTTTGCCCTCTTTTCTCTGAAACTTCTAAATATTTTTAAGTTCCACCTGATTCTTTGCTCTACCATGAATGAGCTGACTTAGCTATGAAATTTTATATGGAAGTTACTTACCTCATTTAAGAAGTACTGATCAGAGGCATGGCAATAAAGTTAGGGGAAAATAAAGGTTTCATTTTGCATATGAAAAGCAAAGAACAGCCTTCATTGTAGATAGTAGGATAAAGACATTTTCATATATAGCCATGTAAATTTACCATTCAAATTGGGGACTGGAGGCCAGTCACATGTTTTAAAATGATGAAGCAGTCAAAGGAGAGATCTCTTTCAAGACAAAAAAAAGAAAACACTGTGTAAGAGCAACTGAAAAAAAACAAGCTAAATAGGAACAGATGTGGATGCTCTTCACTTTAGAGTCAGCATAGCATTAATAGTCTGACTTATAAGAGCAGGAGATGATTATAACAAAGCAGGAAAAATAAAGTAGTTGTATATCATAAGTTGGTCATAGCAACACTTGTAGAAAATATCAGAAATAGGAGTAAATGGGAAAATGCCAAAGAGTATCCATCCAAGGGATGTTAGAATGTCCTTTCCTTACCTGTTCACCTGAAGAGCTCCAATTTGCACTAAGTTCTAGCCCAAATGTCACCACCTCTGAGAAGTCACTGCTGAAACTGTCAAACACCACCCAGTGTCTCCTCTGTCCTCCCTGGCACCTTGCCTATGACTCCATTTAAACAATTACCACCCTTTAGGGATCATCTACACTTCTGCTCCATCCTCTCCCTCCTTAAAACTCTAAGGATTATTACTTGTCCTTCTTTGTATTACCTGGTGATTGGCAAAGGGGAGAGACATCTACCCATTTAATTAAGATCTGCTAAGATGCTTTACATAGAGGCAATCATGTGTCTGCATGTATTTTGAAGAATATATAAAAATCAATGAGACACTTCTATAAAGAAGTAGATATCCTTCTGCTAAGTGCAGATAAAAAGCTAAGATATTATATATAAAATAAAAATAGGAAGATTCTGAAAGGTGGAGAGAAGAAGGCAGGCAGGCTAGGGACCTTGGGACAAAGGGACCCAAGGGACAAAAAACTGTGATGAGTTTCCCCCAGTTTTTGCTTTTTAGCTCATATGTCCCAGACTTGGAGCTGAAGACATCACAACCTATCAAATGCCAACAGAGCAGGCAAAAAGAAGTCCTAAGAAAGACCTGCTCTCTAGCCAAAGGACTGAAAGAGGAGTAGCCTAGCAAAAGAGAAAACAGTAATTGCAACCAGGTCAGCAAAGGCCAAGTGGGGAGCCTGGACTTCCAACCTTGACAGTCTGTCATGAAGTACCCTAACTGACAGGGTGGTATCTGAGAAGTTTGAGCAGGCAACTGGTCATTTCATCCCCACTTCGTCATAATAAAGCCTTCCCAACATTCCTGCCCACAGTGTCAGTGGACACCACAGGGGAGCAGTGACAAGGCCCCCTGCACACCCCAGCCAGGAAGGCATCAATGGAGGCCCGGGGGGGAGCTGAATTTCTACCCTGCACCCTGCGACAAAGGTCCCATCTCACCCCAAGTGTCACTGGAGGCTGAGTGGGAAACCTGGACTCCTAACCACACCTTGGAAGAACTAGACAGTGCCCCTAAGTCCCCCACTAGGCTGATGTCAGAGAAAGCTTCAGCTAAAGCAGAAGGTTTAAATAAGGTCCATAGTCACATAACACCTAAAATATTCAGGTTTCCACTGAAAATCATTCATCATGCCAAGAACCAGAAAAATCTTTTTGAATGAAAAAAAGACAACAGATGCCAACCCTGAGATGACACAGATGCTGGCATTATTTGAAAAGAATTTTGCAGCAGCCATTGTAAAAATGCTTCAGCGAGTATTTATAAATTGCATAGAATAAATGAAAAAATAGAAAATCTCAGCAAAAAAATAAAAATTCTCAGCAAAGAAATACAAGATATAAAGAAGAACCAAATGGAAATTTTAGAAAAAAAACAACCACCAATAACTGAAATAGAAAAATCAATGGGTGGGCTCAACAACAAAATGGATTAGAGAAAGAAAATAATCAGTGAACTTAAAGACAAACAATAGAAATGACCCAAATTGAACAACAGAGAAGACAGGCTGGAAAAAAAGCAATGTACAAACCCTCAGGGCCCTATGGGACTAAAACAAAAACCAACAAAACTTTCTAAATTATTAAATAATTTTTAGATACAAATCATATTATCTAAAGGATTTTGTGGCCTGTAGTCTGTTGAAGAATGATCATCCTATAAAGGACAAATAAAAATTTTTGGTGGACTAATATAACACCTAAATCAAACCCACGTAGCCTAAAAGCGAAGGAAGCCTTTGAAGGTTCACAGGTTGGGACTAAGAGGTATAGTCTATGTGGTTAGAGGTCAGGTTCATTTATTATGACCACCAAGAAGATGTAATGGTTATACATTCTTTCCAAATCTATGGAACTTCAAAACAAACAGCTCAGCATAGTTCTGCTGCTGGTGGGGTCATTTTTGTGCATAGAGGAAAACATTCCTACCATCTTGATGAAAAATGCCACCATGCATGTGTTGACAAGTTCTCTGAAGTTCCACCAAGACATTTGTAATAGTCTAAAATAGCTACTTTTAGAGCTATTTTCAACCTATGTTAATTACCAGTGAACAGGATGGGAATATCTTTCTTTTTGCGCAAATACAGAATAAAATTTTATAGCAGGTAGAGAGACTCAATTACTCAATTCACAGATCTTCCCTCAAAGTTTAACTTGTTAAAGACATTAAATCTGAAGAAGCCCAATCACAAAACAAAAACAAAAACAAAAACAAAACAACCCCACAGGATTGCATATTTTGGCTTTTGAATGGGTGTCACCAAAGACAGAAAGAGGGCCTTAGAAATATTTTTGCTTCCGCTAATTTTTTCAGTTAAAACTAAAATGAATGGAACTCCAAGTCAGAAAGAATCCAGAATCACCTCTAAGTCTTTGTGAAAATACTAAAGTAACACAGACTATTCCAATCCTATCCATTAGTGTCCTGGTTGCCAGTTCCAGAAAAGTTTATTAGTGAAAATAAAATTCAAATATCTGGTGTCCAGACAAGGTTCACAGCTACTTCTGCCCTTAAGAGAAGTAGAAGAGCAGTTTTAGGACTGGTCTGTCTTTATTCCCCAAATTGGAACAACTCTTACACATTCAAACATGTGTGAGACTCAATAAGAGTATTTTTCTACTGCCGGGCAGAGGCCGCGAGGTTCCCTGAGATGGTTTATCAGAGGATTCTCAGCTCTAACTCTGGTCGGCAGTTTCCAAACAAGGCGACAGCGTGAATAGAGGACTGTATAAAATAAAAGGTTCTTTCAGAAACATTTATGGTGTGTTTTTGGAATAAAAAATATCAGTCTTCTTGGTTAAAGGTTGGCAACTGTGTTTTCAACTTTAGAATGTCTGAAATTGGCTCTTTCCTTTCTTGATAGAAGCTGAGTCCAGTGATGTGTTCAACATCTGTGATCCGAGCTCTGTGTAACCTCAATAATTCTTCCACCCATGAAGACTCATGCTTCCCATGCTATGAAGATGAGGAAAAAGAAAAGTCACTGGAGAATAGTCAGTTCACTTTCCCTACAAGCACTCCATCTTCCTATTTCAATGAGTTATGACCCTCTGGCTCCCAAATGGCAGATGCTACAAGCTTTGTTAGGCATGATCCCTGCTCTGGAGTAGCTCACCATCTGATACATATGATGCGTCTTTGTTTAATTAGATGTCTCAAATTTGGGAAAGGGGAAGTATATGTGGAATACATTGGTGCAAGAAACTTCAACAGAGTGAGTTTAAAAAAATGTTGGAAAACATAAGCAATGTGGCATATGGTGGAAAGAACAGGGGGATGAGCAGAAAGAAAGTCGGATTTAAGTCCAGATCCTGTCATTACCATGCCATGTAAACTGAGGCAAGTTATTTAACATCTGAATCCTGATTCTCTTACCTGCACCCTCCTTACAGGGTTGTTTTGAGGATCAGGTATAATGATGTGAGCAAATGCACTATAAAAACACCTGTTCTTATCAGAATCAGTTATTTACATGGTTGCAATGAAGAGGGGGTTGGGGGATGTGGTAAAACACAATTTCATTTCTAGGGAAGTAGTGAAGTCTCAGCTACTAAGAGATCAGACAAGAAGTAAAGGCACATGCTCCAGCACATGGAAGCAGAGCTGGTAGCTGAGGCAGGTAACAGAGATGGAAATCATACATTCATGTGTAAGTACACATTTTTCTGAATATGGCTCCTGGAGAAGGTCAGATGAAGAAGGTATCCACCGGTTGGTGCGCTATGATTGTACTTTAAAGACATCCTCCAATAAAGATTTCTGTACCCTTGGGACAATATTAGTTGGAAATGAGGGCGCCTGGGTGGCTCAGTTGGTTAAGCGACTGCCTTCGGCTCAGGTCATGATCCTGGAGTCCCAGGATCGAGTCCCACATCGGGCTCCCTGCTCAGCAGTGAGTCTGCTTCTCCCTCGGACCCTCCCCCCTCTCAAGCTCTCTCTATCTCATTCTCTCTCTCAAATAAATAAATAAAATCTTTAAAAAAAATATTAGTTGGAAATGATAACTATAGACTTTCCACATAAAAGGGAAATGGACCAATAATTTCCATTTTCCCATTAGCCTCCAATCATCACTATACCCAAAGCTACTTGCTGCCCCACTCAGTCTCTTTCTCTGCAACAATCTTCACTCTGGCTCTCGGAGGAATAACCCTGACTCAATGGACTACTTGACCATCTACCACAGTAGATATTTTCCATCTGTCCCAACATACACAGGAATAGATAAAAAGTACAGGCAAGGCATCTGATGTCTTAGGCTAACATCCTGCTAATCTTTAGTCACTACTTCAGAGACGAAACAGAAGGAATCAGTCTGTATGTGTGATATGCCTTCAAATAATCCTCTCTCTGGTTCACGTCCAATATTTAGTGTCTTCTAGGTAAACTGCTATTGTAGAATTTGATAAAATGTTTGCATTTAAGATACCGGCACAACAGCTTTTGGAATGGTAGAAGTAGAAAAGGAACTCAGCGCCTCACTCATGATACCTGACATCATTCTGGTCAGGGAGACGTATGGATAAGTCTCTTTGGGAGGAGGGCCCAGAATTCAGACATGATATCTAGAGAAGTAGAAACCATCTTTAGCCCACATGTGCTGCATGCTAAGAATAGTGGCAAAGGAAGACAGGAAAGGTCTGGGTCCCTAATAGTGCTATTGACCCAAGACTGTCTACTTCTGGACATCCCGTCACACGAAGTACCCACTAATTGCTCAAGTCATTGTAAATGGGTTCTTCATTATTTGCTGAATGCAACACTGATAACTTTGGTGACTATTCAATCTCTTGAGGAAGAGAAAGCAATGAAGAAGGGAACACTTGGTATGTATCCAACAGTGTCCACAACAGTGACCAGTTAGTAGACAGAGAAGCCCAATAGGCATCCAAATAGGTAAAGTCCTACTATTCCGTACCTAATTCTGAAGCATAAGGAAAAATAACTTAATGAGAAATATATTCTACGAGGACTGGGCAATTAATTCTCAGTTTATCAGAGAAACAATTAAAGAGTGAAATATCTTCATGAATTTTAATGAATGACACATAGACTCCTAGATCAGGGATGACAGTGGATCTCTGTATTCTACTCCTGGGCCCACAGCAGAGGCTACTGTCTCTTTTGTTCACTGCTGTGTGCTCTGTACTAAGAGTACCTGACAACACATATTTATTAAAGGAATGAATGGCTGGATCCAAGAAGGGATAAATGAATAAATGCAGGGAGGAATGAATGAGTGATCACAGCACTCCCTCCTGCTGAGCTCAGACTGGGACCTCAACATCCCTTTGACTACAGGACTCCAGCTATCCACCAACCTTTCAATGAGGCTGGTGAAAAAGCTATATCACTTTGCAAACTTAGGCCTACACTTGCATTGTGTAACTTCAACAGACAAAAAAAGAAAAGTGAAAAAAAAAAGTTAAACAACTAGAAAATCTGGGAAGTACTCTGAAAGAAAAAAAAAATTGGCTCACCATAAGGAAAGACTTTAAAATTCCTAAAATTTTAATACAGTCTTGATGTTCAAAGACTAGTTTAGTTTTTGTTTTGTTTTTTTAATTTTGAGCAAATAAGAGAACATAAAACCATATTTTCCAAACACTGAATGACAACAGAATAAGAAAAGATAATTAGGGACAAACATGATTATTATAATAAAGTGATATATAGAAAATTAATCTGAAATACTACCTAACCATAACATTAAGACTAATTTATAACAGTGCTAACACTTGGGGAATTATAAATCCAGTTTTGAAACAAGAGTAAATTCATAGTTCAAATAAACCTAGAATGTAGTGGCTAAGCCATAAGCAGGTACTAAGTTTTTACATTTTGATTTGTTTTTTTGTGTTTTAACAGACAAGGGCAGTCTTCTCCAAAGATACATCCATCTCAGAATATCAAATTTAAAACCATCCTGCAAAGTACATGTAAAGCACATCTTTTCAAAGTATATCCTTTCAAAGTGCATATTCATATTCTGTTTCCCCCCACAGTAACGTCAGACATGGCACACACAAATATATTCTTATTTTCAACGTTTAAGGTAATAAATGAACAGAGGCTACTTACCACACAGCTCTCACTGTTGTCAGTCCTGTGAGGCAAAATGAAAGCTAAGGTGTCTAAATCATCACACTGGGAGGGAGTCTGGAATGTGTTTTTACAACTTGTCAGCACAATGAAGAAGTGAGTTGGGATCAGAATTTCTTGATTACGGATGAGTCTGCTGTTTCTGGAAAATATGGCAATCTTCACTTTAAGAAAGAAATAACTCTCTTCTTTTTAATGAAGATTTCAGTAAAGTATATTTTTAATACAATGCATCTAAAAATGAAATTTTACGATTAGTAATCATAATACCTCAACATGTTCTGCCAAATTGAGAGAACGAATTAGAAGACAGATAAACACAAGCCAAATAATTTTTATTTTCTATAAAAATTTATGAACTTCTATAAAAATTTATTGAACTTCAGATTTTTTTTTTTTTAGTTCTACCTCAAGACACTGGAAGGAATTGAGACACTAAAGAAAAAATATATCATTCTCGAATACCTACAACAAAGATTCTAAAGCATTATTGATAGTCTTCTCAACTCTAGGCTGCTGTGCACAGACAGTAGGCAGAGAGGAAACTGGTGTGGGATTTTTTTTCTATTCCAGCCCCTCCGGAGAAGTCCTGTTTCTGTGAATTTGCCTTTGTTTTAAAAGGATTTCCTTTCTCATCCCAGTAACTTCTTTCAAATTGCAGCATATTCTCCGACATGTCCCAAGTAATATTTTACCCCATCTTAATTCTATTTCCTTTGATCTCAAAGCTAGTTTATTTATTTTTCAGCATCTTTCCAAATTTAAGGCAGTGGGAGCACTGTCTCCAAGTATAATCTTATGTGGAACCATAATATGTAAAACTGATTAAAACAGAGAGCTCTGGTGGGATGTGAAAGGTATGAAGTTCTCTCCTTCACCCATTCTACCGCTGTGACCTCTGAGGCAGTTATGTTGGGACTCTTATGCCTCAAGGGATATAGTAAAAACAACAACAACAAAAACCCCCCAACCCTGTCATTTGACAAACTACTGTTTGTAAATTACACAGTACAAACTAATGTGTCACAGATATACGTGTGTGAAGAGTAATCCCTGAGCCACCTGAGAAAGCAGTTCTTAGGAAAGAGCTGAACATCAGCAGACAATTCATTCTCTTTTTCCTGTAGCCTTAATAGCAATATTGCTTCAAAAAATCATGCTGTTATTAAGAAAGATCAAATGACTTCTAAAATGTTCTGTCACTCTACTTTATAAAACTAGTACCCACTCATGGTTTCTTTCAAGATGTCATTCAATCTCCCTCTAAGCAAGGCTGGGTAAAAGCTGTGACATTCGCCCAAGGCCTACGCTTGGACATTACAGCCTTATAACCCTGCTGATTCTTCCACTCAGGATGCCTCTAGCCACACCACATGGTTCTTTATCTTCTAACCAGCAGTAGTTAATGAAGACAGTATCTTAACAATTAGCTACACACAGAGATTTTAAACATGGATGTTACCTTCTTAACATATGGTAGAGTTCAGTGTTTAATCTGAGCTCAAGAATTACTCATCTAAACTGAGTCGAGGAGAAACACTCCTTTCCTCTAAAAAAACATTTCACTGAACACTGAGCAAAACATCAAAATTAATCAGATATTTCAAGGGGCTTCCAGTGTAATAAGAAATGTCATGTCCGTTGGGCACCTAGATGGCTCAGTCATTAAGCACCTGCCTTCAGCTCAGGTCATGATCCCAGGGTCCTGGGATCGAGTCCCACATTGGGCTCCCTGCTCAGCGGGAAGCCTGCTTCTCCCTCTCCCACTCCCCCTGCTTGTGTTCCCTCTCTCGCTGTCTCTCTCTCTCTGTTGAGAAATAAATAAAATCTTTAAAAAAAAAAACGGAATGTCACGTCCGTCAATATGAATAATATTAGACAGAAAAGGCTCCGCTGACTCAACTGGATGGTAATCCCAAGTAACAGCTGTTTTTAAGAGTAAATGAAATATGTTCTTACTGCTTCAGGGTCTCCGAGTAATCATAACATCCGTCGTAATCAGAGTCAAACACAGGACCGCTGACAACATTGATGCCATTTCTTTCTTCTGCATACCTCTGTAGAAGGGTGCCGTGAAAGTAGCGCCATATAACTAAAACAAGAAGGACGTCAGTGTAGTTTCAAAACAAGGTACCATTGCTGTCATGTGAAATAACTCAACAACCTTATTCAAAATCAGCATTTGTAATAATTACAGACAAAGTCAAATTTGGCTTCAGTCTTAGTATGAGGCCAAAAATCCACTGTTCAGCTTTGGCAGAAGAGACAAACATTGATTTCAACACTATTTGGGGCATCCCTGACCATGTGCATCAGCATGAATTTGGATAACAGATCATCATTAGGCATAAAAAACCACAAACATACACAAACAAGGCAGGTTATTCAGATTTACTATTAATATCTGAATATTCCCTTTGAAATATTCACAACGATTCTACATGTAAATTAGAGTAAAAATCTCCTAGGATACTCTATATTTTTGAAATTCTATATGTCACTTGAAGAATAGTTTAAATTTATTTTTGGAAGAGTTCCAAATACTGTGATAATTAATAATGATACAAAAATCTATTCATTTCAAGATCAAAAACAATTATCAACAACTTCCATAACTTAAATGGGAAACAAACTGAAAGTTAATGTGTTAGTAGACTATATTAGCCAGATAACTTAGGAAGAATATTACATACTTTTTCCATCAAAAAATGCTTATAAACATGTAAATACAAAGTAGAATAATAGGTATTGGAATATGTTATAATTCTAATAGTTGCAAAATTTTTATGTACTGGTATTGTCAAAGTTAAGAATGTATAAAAATGTATACCTCTGAGAACATGCACCTATAAAACATGTTTGATAGTCATTTAATTTAGAGGATCAGTCTTATTAATATAAATTATACCTATAATATACAGAAAATTCATTGAAATTGTGAGATACAGGGTTAAAATTTTTTACCTTGAAAACTCTGGTACATCGGCACTATATTAGTATTCAGCAATGCTTCAGAATATAGTTGATTTGAACCTTTATTTAGTTCTACAAAGAAAATAAAAAAAGACAACTATCTCATTCTTCATGAATAACATTAGAAATTATACTTTCTCATGTGAGGGCATTTTAAAAAATTAGCTGAGTATCACCTTAAACCCATAATACATTCCTAGGTATGGGGTCAAGGGAAAGTGCAATGTGTTTGGTCAAGTCCCTTAAAAAAAGTAAAATATTTAGATCTCTTCTTCAAGACGAATTTATCAAAGAAACAAAAGCTTAATCACAGCCCCAAAGTAAACATGTTCAAATTTTACCTTATTTGCCTATTTCAACTAAAACTGTATTGTGTTGACAACCCTCTTTCCTTAAACTCTTCCACAGTGAGAAGAAAAAAGAGACTATCTGGCTTCTGAACACCTACTACCCAGAAAAAACATCGCAGGATGTCTGCCTCGAAATGCTGTACAAGGCTTCTTTGTATGGATTTTCAGCTTGGGCCTGGTCTATTTTTATAAAGCAATAGCCAAGTTCTGACTTCAGACACTTACTCCGGGGACTGGACTGGATATTGAGAATATTTGAGCACCTGGAGCCTTCTGGTTTTTGCCTTTTAAGGCCAGCCTCAAAATGTCTTCTCATTAACATACAAATTTGCCACATTAAAAATTGAACACTTAACTTCAAAAAGAAAAGAAAGCTAGTCCCTAGCGGCTCCATTTCTGTGAAAGAGCAAGCACACTTAGGCTCTGCCTACCCCTAATTCTTTGACAAATTACATCTTTCCTTTTTTAAAAATTTTTATTTATTTATTTGAGAGAGAGAGAGCATGAGTGATGAGCAGGGGTAGGTGGATGGGAAGGGCAGAGGGAGAGGGAGAAGCAGGTTCCCTGGTCCCTGGGACCCTGGGATCATGACCTGAGCCTAAGGCAGATGCTTAATGGCCTAAGCCACCCAGGCGCCCCTACATTTTTCCTTTTAATAAACAAATTATCTCCTTCCTAAGAACCCTGATATATCCTTCTGACCCAAGCTTTCTCAAATTCCATGTAAAAGAAATGTAGAAAAGTGAAAAATGTCCTATCTACAGTGTCCGCACTAAAAAAACTAAAGCAAACAAAAGCAAAAGTTTTCTAAAACTCAAACTTCAGACACTTTAAAAATTTTCCCTAAGAGTTATACTTCTCGTTCACCATTTTCACCAATTAAAAAACAAGATGATGTATTCGGCCTCATAAGGAAAAGAAAAGGAAGAGAGAAAGAGGCCAAGAGAAAGGGAAGGTCAGGGAGGTAGAAACTTACGCGGTGGGTAGAGGAACCCGTAACTCAGCTCAGCGTCATTTTTATAAAAGGAACACTTATGGACAGGACTAAGAGAAATTCGAAGATCCTGGTAAAGACAGTTGGAAATGTCTTCTGCAGAGAAACTGTCCTGGAAAACAAAATGAAAAGAGCCATCAGGTGTCAGGCATACAAAAGGAAAGAAGATTGCTTTATGAGTAGCTGAAGATGGATCACACCATATGATTATAGAACTCTAGCTGTCCTTCACCATTTTCCCATTTTTCTAGCAGTATATTGATCTTTTTTCTAACTGAAATGCAAAAACTCTTTACGGTATTAAGGATACAAGTCATTTATCATATATGTGCAAATATTTTCCTATTATGCTGGGCTAATTTTGTGTATCACGTTTTTGTTTAGTCAATTGCAAACTTTTATGTAGCCAAATGTTGATTTGGGGGGACCCGAGTCTATCTTCCATACACAACTGCGCAGACTAAGGCTGAGGGTGGGGTGCCACTGAATAGCAGTGCAGCATGGAAACCTCAGGAGCACTGATGACTGAATTTATGCAGCATTGATTACATAAGAAAACCGAACATTTGAACAGAATTAAAGAACACTGTAATTAAGGCATGAAACAACAGTAAATCTGATAGGGACCTACAAAACACCATGCAGACTCCTATTTATCACAAAGTCAAGTAAAAAATGTGTCTAGTGTTGGAAGTCTTCAAAATTAGAACAATCAAATTTATGGTAGAAACTTTATGGGATTATGTGACTATGTGTGGGTACATAATACATATATTTGTAACAGAGAAATTACATATATACCCGCATATATCCCCATCTTTTTATTTCGCTTTCTCAGTGAGTATTAACAATAGTTTTATTTTTTAAATCCAGCTGCTACTCTCAGTTAAGCTCTCTCAAATCCCCTTTTCACCCCTTAAGGGCATCCTGTAGCTTGCCAGGCATTCAGTTCCTGAAAATCTGGTTGGTCTAGTTTAAAAACTTCAATTTGATTAAAATCTAAATCTCCTCCCCTTCCCCATTCTCTCTTTTTCAAGGTCTCACTTCTGTTACTCTTTCTACCAGGGCAACCAGCGGGCAGAGGTGAGGCGGAAGGGTGGTCTTATTCTGCCTGCCCCCCCCCCAAATCTTTTCAAGGCCTTCCTGTGTTTTGGGATGTGGACAAATCCCTGGCCTCTCTCTGGTCTGGTTTGGGGGTCTTCCTGTAAGTGGTATATGCAGGGAGGTTACTGAGCTTTCATGACCTTCCCCATCAGTGAGGACCCCCTCAGGTGAATGCCACCAAGGAAAATCCTTGTGCTCACACATCTATGTATTTAGAGAAGAATCACTGCACCTGACTGCAAAATTGATTTCATAAAATTATAAATCAGAATCCTAAAATATCAATATAAACAAAAAGCAAGGGAGAAACTTCTAGTGCCTGCACATCCCTCATTTCACACAAGAAGAAATCCCCTCTGAGTCTCAAAGTCACATAGCTAGTTCATGGCAGAGCCAGAACCAGAACCTAATCTTCTGACTCAGAGTTCAGTGATCTAATTCAGGAACTGATGTTAGAGCCAAGATTAATTTACCCAAACTAACTCTGCTTTCGATGTTTTGCTTAATGATAATTTGAAATAATTACACATAGTTAAAGAAGCAACCAATACTTGCATTTCTGTCGACAGTGTAAGAGGTCCAAAGGGGCATCAGGAAGTCATGGCTATAACCACTCACAAACTGGTGCTGGTAGAGAAGACAGACCGAGGTGTTCCTCTGGAGAACTCTGGGTCTTCCATAAGGTAAAGTGCTGCACTTAATAACCTTCTCTTGGGTTGTAGGGGAAAAATGAAACCACCATTCAAACATACTTACTGTTGATATATTCATCCAATTCTTTCCTCTACTTAACCCTATTGAAAAGTTATTTTTAACTATAAAAAAAAGCTAATTACAAAGAGCAGAACCATAAGGAATTAACAAAAGAGATTCACTATAGTTTTTGCCTATGAAGATTCTGAAAGATCGATGTAATAGCAAGAGATCACAAGAGGACACTATGTGAGATTGTTAGAAATTTTAGCATTAGGACTTAAAGAATATTGCTAAAATTCTTTAAACATTATTTTAATGATTTATTCTTCAGGGAAAACTCCAGACAGAGAAGTTTCTGGATGATATGGATGCTTGGAAAGCAAAAATTCACAACTAAACTTATGAGACTGAGCTGAATGAAAGAGTAATAGTATAGACCATTTATTGTACTTTTTCCAAGTACCAAGTGCTTTGTAGAGTCCTTTGTATACATCATCTAATTTAATTCTTACACAGCCCTATGAATTAAGATTATACGCCCATTGTACAAAAGAGAAATCAGTAGTTTACAGAGAGTGAATACTTTTTCCATGGACATATAGTTCCTCCACTCATATTCAAACACAGATCAATTCCAGAAGTGTCATCCTTCACCACAACACTGTCATCACAGGGTCATCAAAGATTTCTCTAAACATTTACAGATATTTTGATTTTATTTTATTTTTGAGAGAGAGGGAGAGAGTGAGAGTGCATGTGAACAGTGGGAGGAGCAGAAGGAGAGGAAGAGAGAGAATCCCAGGCAGATCCACACCCAGTGTGGAGCTCGATGTGGGGCTCGATCTCAGGACACTGAGATCATGACCTGAGCCGAAATCAAAGAGTTAGATGCTTAACTGACTGAGCCACCCCAGGTGCCCCACATTTACAGAGATTTTATATAGACAAATTCAACTTGGGAATTATGCAGAATTCACCTTTTTATTCCAGAAGGAAAAGAACTGAGCCAAGTAACTTAAGGATCAGAGACTGTATCAAAGTGTTTCAGAGAATATATCAAAGTGTATCAGAGACCATATCAAAGGGATGCTGAACATCCCAGTCACAACTGACAAATGTTAGCAGTTATCTGTATATTAAGTCTACTTAATCTTCACTCAAAAGTTATGAAGAAATAACTTTAGATAAATAAGCCAATTTATATTCTCTTGTAATGAACTAAGAAGCAAGTGAGACAGAAATTTAACAGGTGTTTACAATGGACATCTGAAGGTCTCTTATAAACCTATAAAAATCTTCAAAATCTCAAACCACCTCCACTATGTTCATAAAAAGTAATTCAGCTTCCACTAAATATATGATGTGCTGTAAATATCCCTTCTTTCCTTATGTCGAATGGTCTAGACTGTCAAGCAAAGACATCTCCACATTTCCTCAGGTGACAGTCCTCCACCACTACTTTTAGGTTATTGGTTGTTCTCAACTAACACCCCAAACCAATGTTCTGTGGTTCACATGGTTGAGAAAAAGCCTGCTTCCACATTCCAAGCTCAAGGGTAAACATGCCTTACCTTCTGCCACAGTCAAATTCAACTGTATCTCAAAATCCACAACTGGCAAGACCTAAAAAGTTAATAATACGATTTTAAGCAATGAGAGACATGAGGTTTGGTTTTGTTTTATTTTTGTCTTGAGACACGTTTTAATCTCGTAACAACTTCTACAGGCTAATTATTCCATCATGGAACAAAGATAAAGCCATCTTGTACAAGTCAAACATTTTTTGACAAAGAGGATAAAAGTTCGGATGACATCTGCAAAAAGACAAAACTATTACCCAAGCATAACACTATGAATGAAAAGAATCATTGCATTATAATTTTTATCACTACTCTTACAGTCTTTCTATCAGCCTAAAACAAAATGGAAAGCATAAAATCAACTGCTCCCCATATCTTTAAGGACACTATCAGTTTTGTTCACTTGTCACATATTTTCATCTTCTTACAACTATATGTTAAGATAGGAGTAAAAAAGAAACAGTGCCATATTCCATTTCATACCCCCCAAAAATGCGATTTTCCCTCTAAATTTAAAATTAATTGAGAGATACTTTAGAGAAAGAATACTGTGTTTGGTTGATAATCAAGACCTCACTGCTACGATAACAGCACAGATTCCATGATTCAGGATCCTCCAGGACTCAGCTGGACTTCTCCCAACCTGCACCCAGGTCAAGTCACAGCACCAAGGGATAAAGACAGAGGTGAAAAATGCAAAAACCAGGAAGAGGAAAAATAAATGATAAAAGGGTGGCATGTGTTCCATCAGAATTAAACATAAATAGATATTTATGCCCACTCACAAACTTTAATTTGATCATTAGGTGTTTCTATAGCATGAGCTATGCAGAGGGTGCTGCAGGATCCAATTGGGCTACACTTTGGTCAGTACTTACTGAGGGATGGCACGAGCAGTCAAGGTTACGTCTGGGGGTTCTTGTGAAGGGGCACTGTACCACGGGGTGGACTTCTTTGGGATTCTTTGGGGTGTAAACAGGATTCTTTAGAAGGTGGTTAAGACTTCCATGAGTTCCGTTATTAGGAGCAGGTGTCAAATTCAGTAAATCTGCATAATTCCGAGAATGGTAAATGGTTACTTAGAGGTTTCAAAAGCAAATAAACAGCAGACTTATCCTATGACTTTTATTTTTTTAAACCTTATCTATATAAGAGTTCTTTACTCTCTACATAAAGTGAAACTATGAAACACTCTGGAATTTTAGAGCATTTATAACTATGATATCCTTAATGGAATTACTGATATGTATGCTATACTTCTCTATGGAAACTTCTGAATTTTAATGTGTATGACTATAGTAACCTCCATGGCATGCTTACTATATGCCAATCACTGTGCTAATGTATTTATCTTACTTAATCCTCAAAACAATTTAATAAGTTATTGCCAATATTTGGTAGATGAGTAGTCACTATGATTACTCATAGTGCTTTGCTCAAGGCCTCAAAGCTAGTATGGAGTAAGACCTAGGATTCAAAACCAGCTTTGTCTGAGTCTGACTCATGCTCTTGGTAATAACCCAACAGCAAATGCTTCTATAGTAAAGCACTTAGGATATGCCAGGCACTGTTTTAAGTGCTTTAGGACATATGAATTCATTTAAGTATATAGGCTCCCACTAAAAGAATTACACTGAGGACATATTTAAGGTTTGCAAATGCCCAGTATCATTGTCAGAAAAAGGAAGTAATATTTAAAACACAATATCCAACCATAAAAGTACTAATTAATACACACTAAACGAGGCATGTATCTAATGGGTCCTCCTCAATTTCTACAACCTTGACATTGCCATCCATTCAACTCATCGCTACCAGAGGTTCCGCCTGTCTTGTGCACCCTTCACAGCCTCCAAACTCTTTCTTGGGCTTCCACCCCAGACCTGTTTCGATTGTCATATAATTAAGCCCAAGGCCTGGCAAACTGTTACGCACTGGCGATGTACATATCTCCCTCCTCTGCGTGCTCCACTTTACCTGTGCAGCCTAGTGGAAGAAACGTAAGTCATCAGATGGCACAATCCCCATATTTTTTTCAGTGACTCTGGGTCAGGAAGAAGAAGGTCTGTCTCCCCTCATCATCATCTCTACAAAGGTGCCCACCATGTGACCTACTTTTGATAATCCCATTCCAGCTCTGTTTTCAGAAGAAATGAAAGAAGCCTGTTCCACTTACCACACATTAAATTATAGACCTCGATATTTTCAAAGGAGTCAACCTCAAGGCGGTGCTTGAATCCAGGTCCATAGCCAATAAAGAGGGCCTAGATGGGCCAGAAAAGTAAGAGTGTGTCAATTCATTTCAGCTATGGACGTAGCTGGTGACAATATTATTTTACATTATCCATGCTGTACATATATAAACTGGTTAAGATAATGGGAAAAATACTGTGTCCGTGGACTCGGCGGGCTACTATTTTAACCCGTGTTGCACATTCAATCTAAGGACATGTGGGATATTTCTCTCAGCTTTACTGCAATTCCTGACCTGACAGAACAGAATGGATGATGAAATCATTGCTCATCTGTGAAATGGGATACGAATGTCACCCTGCCCATCTCACACAGTGCTGTAGGCATCAAATTAAATCACCGTTGTGGTATATCCTGAAATTTTAAATTGCTAGATGAATGTAAGGCATCATCTTCACTTAGAACAAAAGTCTGATATCTTTTCCCCTATTAAATCACTAGTTTTCATTTACCATGGGGCAATGTTCTTAATGGAGGACAAATATATGCAAAGTAACTATTAGAAATTTAGTATGAGGTAAGTCACATGTTCATGAAACATGCATATAAAATTTTAACAAAATTCTATTAATGTAATGCCCAAAGTAAAACAGCTATAGAAAATTATAAGCTTCATTAATTCTCATTCAAGACATATAATCACACTCCACGTTTCTAAGTCTATAACTTTATACAGTTTTCTTCAGATATAAACTATTTTTTTAAGTATAACAAGTTTACTTACTTGCATATTTGAAAACAAATTGTCAGAACCATGGAATCCACTTCCACAATGTTTCCTTTCTGAAGGAGTCCTAATTTTGACATAATATGAATTAATGATGTAAAGTCCATTCATACTGCCAAATTTATAATCGTGACATTATTTCTGTCCATAAGGAATAAGTAACTATTTTGTTAAACAAACCAAAAAAAGGTAAACAAAACCACCAGGCTTGGAAAGCATCAAGGGGTCACCTTTATCTTTTATTTTGTAGATAAATCAACTCTATAAGCAGTGTGGCATGGAGGGGAAAAGCCACTAGCATTGACACATAACTAGTTTTGAACCCTGAGTATGCTATTTACTAGCTGTGACTTTGGCAAGTTAGTTATCTTCTTCGGGTTTCAATTTCATGTTGGGTTGTTTGTACAAATTAAATGGCTTAGTCTAAAGAAATCTTTGGAATACAGTAGATGTTCGTGAAATGTTAGTATATTATTAATATGAGGGTAAGGACCATCCCTTCCTTCATATTTTTCTTCCAAACACTAAAAGCACAGCTCTCTAGTGAAAGGAGAGACAGTGAAACGTTCACCCAATCCTTGTTCACTGCTTAGGTTTTGCTTTATCATCCTTGGCTTCCTGGCAACCATCAAAAGAGTTAATTATCATGTCTTGAGATATTAACAATATTAACCATCCGAATAATTTTCCAGCACTCCAAAAAACTGAGGTGAAAAAACTACTCTATGAAGAAAGTAATTGCTTGTTATTATAAAGAGCTTTTACCAATTATTTGATGGATTTAAAGGTATTATTAGTATAGCTGTAATGTGCAGAAGAGATACAATGGTTAAGTGATAAGACTAATGTAGAACATAAGAAATAATCAATATGGATGTGAGCAGAGCAGTGGTTCCTAGCTGGGGGTGGATGGTCCTCCCCAGGGAATTTCCAGCAATATCTGGAGACATCTTTGGTTGGCACAACTGTGGAAAGTATACTTTTTCATCTAATGGGTAGAAGCCGGGGATGCTTTCAAACATCCTGCAATGCACAGGACAGCTCCCCACAACAAAGAATTATCTGACCCAAAAGGTCAACAAGCCAAGGTTGAGAAACCCCGGGATAGAGTGAAGAGAATCATATTTGTACAGTTTTCATATAACAACATTGTTGGAAAGGACCCAGTGGTTACTTTGAATCACTAACATATCAGGCTAAGTTTACCTGGAAACCGTTAGAACTTACAATGCAAGCTGCCACTGAGGGTCCAAATAGAATGTCAAGGGCTCAATCCTGTCACTTTTGGCAAAGTGCAAACGCTTCGGTAAGAAATGTTTCAGGTAAGGTTTGAAGTGCTGGTTTGGTTCCCGGCACTGAAATTATAGAAGGTAAAGAAATACTCTTATTTCCATATTTTCTTAGGTGTAAACTTCTCTTGAAATTGTTTAATTCTGTATGAATTTTTTCTGATAAAAATTTTACCAGCCTGCTCAATAAGTCACAGATGCAAAAATAACTAAGTTCTTACTACTTATATAATGTCCAGTTGACCATTTCCAACAATTCAATACTCACTGCTGCATAAAAACCCCAAAACTCTTAGACCACGTAACTCGATTTTATGAGTTACTACTGATATTCTTTTCGAACACTTACAACTACAATGTTAAGAACTTTCTTTAATACTTAAAACATATCAAGTAAAAAAATGTACTATGGATAACATCAAGACAAAAACTTATTTTTTAAATGGGCATAAAAAAGACTGGTAGGAAATATATAATAATGCTAACAATACCTATGGTGTTATAGCTACAAATTTTTTTCCTTCTGTTTTTTTTCCAATTATTTCTTTACTGTCATAAAAATTAAACAATGACAATAAACGAATTCTTAAAACCTTTTTTTAAAAGATGTATGTATGTATGTATGTATGTATGTATGTATTTATTTATTTATTTATTTATTTGAGAGAGAGGGATGAGTGGAGCAGGGGGAAAGGAAGGAGCAGATTCCCAGGTGAGCAGGGAGACTGACACAGGCTCAATCTTGGGACCCCAAGATCATGACCTGAGCTGAAGGCAGACTATAAACGTCTGCCTTCCAGGTACCCCCTTAAAAACTTTCAACACTAGTTTATTGGGACATGTCCTTAAAGATCTTTAAAAGCAATAGGGCATTTAAATGCTGGCCCACATACTCAAAAATTCTAATGCTAAAATCCTAAGAACAGATACTGAAGCTCTTTTCTAAATATATATTAAACAAAACTAACAATAACTAGATAATGAAAACATAAAGATACTCACAGAAAGATTTCTGGCAAGGTCTTCATAATCAACTGAGGGGGGGACAAAGGTAAGAATTAATTGTTGATGGTATGCCACAATTAAAAATAAAACAAAAATGCTGAATGTCGGACTCAAACTCTATATTTAAGTGTCAAAACAGGTTTCAAACAGCCTATTTAAATCATTATGTATTAGTCATTGGCAGGAATGAGACAGATCGTTAGGAACCACCCCTGTCTGTGAAATTGTGTCATATTGTTAAATGAAAAGGCAAGTTACAGAATATCTATCCATCCATCTCTTCATCCATATGTGTCCAACCATCTGACCATCCATCTATCTGTCCATGCATCTAGATCTAGTACGATTTCATGGTATAAAATTAAAAAACAAACATGTCTCATATACGCATACCAGATATCTAGGAAGACATTGTCCAAGCCTAGCAATGCTTATCTCTAGAGAGAGGAAATGAGTTGTGAATTAGGGAGGTTTAGGGAAACTGTTACTTTTTACTTTACATATTTTGATATTCGATAATTCCAGAACTTCCAAATGAGAAGGACATAGGGCATCTTAGAAGAGGGTGCAAGTAGACTAGTTTTGAAACTGAATTTGTATAGCAAGACCACAGATTTAGTGTATTCTATGCTACAAATCAATGAATGTCTAGCTTTCCAAAGATTCTTCTAGCTATACTTTACATAAGTTTGAGAAAATTATTCAGATAAAAGAACATGTATTGTATATATATTTTATGTATGTATATTGATAAATTAATTTGGAAAACAGAGACCTAATGAGATAAGGGTGTGGTCAAAGCTTAGGCATCCCATCCTAAACAGGGCATTGCCCCCACCTGTACAGTTTTTATAACAGGCTTTGTAACAATTGTATACTACTTTCATAAATTAAAAAAAAATACTAATTAAAACTTGCCAAGCATATAGAGTCTATGCTGAGTGTCACTATGTTAACATACTGTTTAATATTTGCATAAACATTTTCCTGCAGTGAAATCTGTGTCTCCTCATGAATATTCAAAATTATCTATGGAAATGTACAACACAGCAGTGCCCAAACCTAACCAATTCCGTTAAAAGTCGGACAAGCTTTTTTCTCTGTTTTAAAGTTAACTATAACAAAAAGATAAACAAGACTTGCTGTAGGTATCTGACAGTTACCAAAGACGGCAATCAAAAAGCAGGCTATAATGGAGGTGCAAACAATTAGGAAATGGACTTCACTTGCAAAAGAATTAATATTTTAAAAAATTTCTTGGCAGTTGGGGTTCCACATGTAGTCAAGACAGAATGTGAAATTTCTTCTTCTCTGTTTACAAAACACACTTTTACTGTGTTTTGGAATGGTCAAGGACAGAAACCTGTTGTTTATAGAATTTTAAGAACTACAGAATTGCCAACATTCCTCCTCATAACAAAATATTATTCTATAACAGCTCTAAGCTATTTTAATGGATTGTCATTAATTAAACTTGAATACATCCAGCTGAACTTTTCAGAGTTTTTTTAGTACAAGTAATCTCGAATCTAACACAAGTAAAACACACACTACAACATAAAATTGTACTAAGCTCAACAAATAATATGCTTAGCAATCAATAACAGAGATAAGTGGTTAGACCTGTGTCCTCACACCCAATGCCTTTATAAAATCCCTTTGGGTGCAGAAGATCTGCATTGGAAAATTAAGCATGAAAGGAAATTAACTCTAATTGATCCACTTTAGTGTAGAGATAGAATAAGTTAGAGGAATGTATTCTGGATGTAATCATATTCAAAGTTAGCATCCATATATACTTACATGTAAAATACTTATCTGGGACATCAGAGGGTCTCAATCGAGCTGCAGGTCCATATACAATTTTAATATCTTTAACATCTCCCAAATACTTATTCAGATATACATATTTCTTGCAACTGCCTTGTTCCATGCCTGGGAGAAAAAAATTCCCAAACGTGTTGCAACTTTAATAAGGAATTTAACTTTTAGAAGAGAATTTCTTTCACCTCCAGAATTTAATTCAATAACTATGTGCTCAGTGCGCATGTTAGTTAAGCATCTGATAGGTAAGACACAAAATTTCAGCTATTTATACCACTTCACTTCCAAAAAAACCAACTTTTTCCCTTCCTTCATCCACAATTAGTTTAGTATTTCTTCTTATATATGTATTACAGTATCTTTATGTGAGGAGGAATATCACAGTTTCAGAGTGAATATAAAAGCCTACTCATTTTCCCCAGATCACCTAGAATATGAATGGTAGCATAAAATTCTCAGTCTCATTCCAGAACTGTAGCTTCTTTGGAACAGAACTTCTTATAACCGTTTCTAGAAATAGCTTTTAGTAATTATTTCTGAAGCAAACAATAACAACAAGAAAAACCAACAAAAAGAACTTGTTTTCTATTATGTACTCATTGCTTCTGTACTCTCAAGGCTGTTACACAAACATGTTCTAAAGGTCAAAGTAAGTAAAAATGAAATTAACGAAGCACCAGAATTAATTTATACTGGTTCTAAAATCAGATTTATCATGCTAAAGAAAATAGGAAAAGCACATAATAATGCGTTCAAGTTAAATTTGAAATTGTTAGACTAGATTTACCAAAATTTAATATTAAATCCTTTTTTTTTAACTCTTTAAAATTCCTGGTGTAAACCTTCCCCAAATCAGGAGATGGGTACATTGTCACTGATAGGCTCTTAGGTTTCTGTGAATTCTGCATTTTATTTGTACTTTATGTTTAATATAATTTTTTCCTAAAAACTTTCCACAAGAAACTACATTAAAAAATTAACTATAACAATCAGAAGAAACAATGAAACAATAACCAATCAAGGAAACTTTTTTGGGAGCACTATTTAACCTGAAGGGTAAATGATGCAAAGTCAGATTACCATGATCGGAAATAAGGATAAGATTCAGGCATCGATGCAAGTTCAGCTCTTTTAGACCATCCATCAGCATGCCAACCATGTTGTCAACCCTCTGCAATGCTCTGATGACCTATGAAAGGGAAGCAATTTCATGTGATGGATTCCATACTAATGGCTATTTCTATACAAAGCTATCTCTGTGAATACAAGGAAAGTTCAGTGGATGCAACTACTATGATGAACTGACTGACATTAAGCTAAGACGGGGCAGGTAAAACAATGCCCATTAATAAAAGAAGGGTCCAAATCCCATACATATGTGCTCAATTTTAAGTACTGGGAATGACACCAGCTGATCTGATTGTCTAAACTGTCAAAAATGTTAAAATTATTCACGAAATGCTTTTTAGAATTCTTGTATTTGATTTTTAAGATTAGAACTAGGAATACAACCCATTATTTCCCTGCAAACTGCATATATTTTGCATATGATATAGCACAAGGACACAAAAGAGCAAATGGTTTTAGCAACCTGCTTTTGACATTTCTCTTTTCAGCTCTCCTTGCAAAACCACCTGAGGAAAATTCTTTGCAATTCTACATGTGCTGTTATGTATCAAATCAGTCTTATCTCTATGGTCAATGAATTTCACTGTAATATGAAACAAACTCCCTCAATATGGTCTTTCATTCACTCAAAGCTACCCAAGTAATTCGAATTGGAATTTTTAAGTATTAAAGTGGGTTTCGATGTGGCAGTAATATTAGAATTTAATAGAGGTTACAAGTTGGTGAATATGATATGAAAAGCAATGGGCTCAATCTTGAATGCAGATGAATCAGCAAAGTAGTACTTTAGTAGTACAAAGTAGCAAATCTTCAGTGAAATTAGAAAAGCACTGGCTTTACAATTCATATGATCTGATAATCTAATAATTACCAAATGAGTCTTAGACTTCCTTGTAGCCAAACTGACCTGGACAGAAGTCTTAAGTGTCGGGGAATTTAGTGAATGAATAAAAATTACCCTAGCATCTGGCCAACTGTCAAACCAACATAACACTGACAAGAAGCTTTTCCCTTTCACCAATGATGACATGGTTGCATTGTCCACATTGTCCACCATGTGTCCTCCTTACTGTACCTCTAAGGAGCACTTGTGCTTAGCTGAAGGACAGAAGCCAAGCAAGGGCACATGGAATCACTAACTACATTAGAGCTGCTGCAGATGATTTTGATGGAAAGAGTCTAGAGAGTAAATACAGACCCAGGCTGAGAGTTAACGTCCCTCTCTCTCTGCTCATTTTTAGCTGACAAGATGGCACCTAAGAGGAACCTATGCTCTAAGAGGGGCAAATCTGGAGTAAACCCAGGGTAAGGGAAACCAGGAGAAGATGGTTTAGGCAGGTGTTTTAAATTCAAGTGAGAAAAATGAGCCTATGTTCTCCCCTCGTTCTGCTGTTGCTGAAGCAAGCATCTAGAGCAAGAAGCACTCTCAAAACTGGAGCTCACAACAGACATGTTAGGATAGGCCCTGGTCTAGACTCTGCGCTAAAGAGTCTTTGAGGCTCACAAACTATCCAGCCTGGAGGTGAAATTCTAGCTATTCCTAGTCTTTTATCTCTTGGAGTCACATGGGGAAAAAGATAACAAAGATTCTGAGATTAGGAACACCGGCTATACTGATTCTCCTTTCATCATGACCAACAATATTCACAGATCCTTACTTCTTGTTTCTTTTCCGATCTAGGGTCACAGATTAAACAGACATCATAAGGGAAGTCAGCTTAGAGGTACAAAGAAAGAAGCTCAAATCATTTTCTGTTCTAATGCTTCCTCTGCTCCAAGATACAAAAATTATATGGCTACACAAAAACTGAAAGCAGTATTTGATCTTTTAAAGCACTATACTGATTACAAACATAGCCAGGAGTGAGCTAAGTTCCTGAAAGAGTGTCAGGTCAAATAAGACCTTACATTGACAGCCTTAATCCATGAGCTGTTTCCCCATCTCTAGCTTCCTAGTAACCGCTCAATAAAACCATAGTTATTTCAAATTCTCTACAATTCTGACAAAATTTCCTATTTTTTGATGCCCAAGCTCTATTGTGAGTCTGAGCTCAGAGATCAGAGATATATCTCTTAGGGTAGAGAGGTCATGGGAGGCTTCTTGTACTGTCTGACTAATTCTCCTATATTTACATAGAAAACTGGAGTCTTACCCATTTACAACATTTCCAAAGAGCCCTTAGTTTTTAGGTCAGTGGAAAGAGAAATGGAGTGGATAAAGGCTTTGGAATTGAGAATATAGAATTTATCATCGGTTCGATTTAGCACTGTGGAATGTATAGACAAGAAAAATTCTCCCTACTGTTATTTTTATGAAAGGGCATCCTTTGGTTTAGTAAAACTGTGCTTATGACTCATTCCAGAATCCTGGAATCTTAGAGAGTAGTCTAGAAACCTGCTTCAAAGCAAAGTTTAGTTAGAAGTAATCACTGATAAAAAGGTACTTACTTCACTGCTGACTGGTCCATACGAATGACCTGAAGAATCTGGTTCTTCTAAATACAGAGTGTAAAAGTGTGGTCTAAATCAAACAGCATCAAAATGTAATATTTTATAAACACATTGTAAAACAGAACGGAAAGAATAATTTAACAATCGATAGTGATTAAAAAGTCTACAACACTGGGGTAACATTTCTAAACTTGCTAAGAAATAATTTACAGGTTTGGAGTTCTTCAAAATGCTCCATAAAAATAATTCATTTGGATATAAAAGGCCAGAGCCAATTGCAAAGTTTCTTGCAGCTCATTTTAAAATATTGTGTAATTTCTATAAAACGAAGGAGTATTTACCATAGAAATTAGGCCTTTACATACCTTTCATCTTTAGGAAGCTGCAACCACTTAAGAACAGCCAAAATCCTTTCTTCAAATGGTATTGAACTAAAATTAAGAATAAGTAAAATGAAACAATTTGTGACAATTATCCGAGTTTAAAACATCAGTGTTTTTCTTACCCAAAATAGCACTGAAAGACTAAAATAATCCCATGCATTAATTGTGTTTAAAACAGTGCAAAAGTTTAATTTGAAAACTCAAATTTGTTTCCCCAACAGAGGAACAAAGGTTAAGCTTTACACATATGAAACCTGTACCTGGGTTTAAAAATTTGCTTCTTGGGGCGCTTAGGTGGGGCAGCCTGTTAATCGTATGACTCTTGATTTTAGCTCAGGTCGTGATCTCAGGGTCGTGAGATCAAGCCCTGTGTGGGGCTCCCCACTCAGTGAGGAGTCTGCTTGAGATTCTCTCTCTCCTTCTCCCTTTGCACCTCCCCCCACCCACACATTCTCTCTCTCAAATAGATCTTTAAAAAATAATAAATAAATAAATAAATAAATAAAAATAAAAATTTGCTTTTATATCTACTTGAGGATATTATTCCTATATCTGAGAACAGTAATTGCTAGCAGGTGAATAACCCATGTGTCAATACATTCTACAAAGGGTACCTCATGGACAGCTCACTCACTCGTGACTCTTAAATAAAAATTGGAGTCAATCCCCTCAACTTCACTTTTTATTCCTGCCCAAATATCTGAATGCAAACTCCAACATGTTACCAGCGCTTTCTACAAAACTTCTAGAAAAAAACTTTGTCTACTTTTACTGTCCATCCAACTACCCAAAACTTATTTACCCTCCATCTAAAAGGTAGAGTTCTTTTTCTGACTGTTCTCCTTTTTCAGCCAACACATCACAGAAATGCCGGAACTTGGGACTTGATAAAAAAGAGAAACTTGAGGTTTAAAACAGATTAGCTGTTCTGAAAAAAGTGCACCTATACATACCTATTATACATTTTATAGATGTCTGGGAGAATTCCATTAATTTCAACATCTGATCCTGGCCAAAAAAATGTACCACTTTTCAGGCCTTGATGTTTAGCAGTGAGCCAAATCTGGGGAAGAGAATGAAGGCAAGTCAGAAATGTACAACCGTGCGTCTGTTAGGAAAGTATGTGTTCATGCGACATCAATGCACTCCTCTCCAGTGTTAGTGTTTTTGAGGTTAAGGAGCTTCAGCAGTGAGACTATAAAATAACCACTTAGTAGGACTCAGCAGCAAAATGAAATGAAATAATCAGAGATTAAAGTAACCTAAAAAATATAGACACCATCAGTTGGCAACCTCTGCAACTTTCTGAGCCCTAGTCTTACTTAATGGGCTCCCCTTGAAAGAAGAAAATATTCCCAAGCATACATGTATGTAATTTGTTAACATTTTTGTTATGTAACTAACACTTACATGTACTTACTGCCAATTACAATTCTAAATAGTATCTCCATAAGCATCCCAATTATTAATTTGGCTAATGCTCAGAATCACACCCCGAGGTAGTTAATGATATCATCTACAGTATAAATCTGAGAAAACTGAGCCACAGAAAGAATAATTTGCCCAAAGTCACATCATTTTAAATATCAGCACGAAAATTTGAATTTATACCCTGCAAATTAAACATCATGCTCTTTTTCCTTCTTAGAGGGATATCAAGACTATCCAAAAAGACCCCACAGAATTTTTTTGGCAATTTTTTAAAAAATACAAAGAACACATCTAAATCATGGCCAGAAAGAACCTTCTAAGTTAGCATATACAAATGAAGTCAAAGTTTACCTCCTTTAGAAACAGTTAGTTTTATGTGGATCAAAATATGGCCCCCAGACCACTGCTATAAACTACTAGGTACAAGAAGGTAGAATCAAGCAGAAAAGAAAAAGGATTCAGAATTTCCCCAACGCAGCTATGAAATAAAACTACTCCCATTACACAATGATACAAGCTGTATTTAGGATTATCAGCATTCATCTCCATCTACAAAAGGATGGCCATGGACAAGATCAATGATGTAGGTTATTAAAAGCTCCAGGGAATCTGTTATTTTACTCTAATTGAAATAGATGAGAATAATTAAAAAAAAAACCATTTTAGTAGCTAAAACAAACAAACAAACAAACAACTCACTGGTTCTCCTCTGTACCACTCAGGATTAAATTTCTCCTTACTTTTAAGTGCAAAGAAAGCGTTCATTTTGGGATCATACATTTTATTGTCAATTATGCCATGAGATTCTGGATAAAGTCCCTAAAAATACAAAAAACAGGTTTTATGCAAGTTGTGAGTTTTTAAAGGTTAAATAAAGTCAAAGAACAAAATCATCGAAGAGAAACAGGTAACTGAAGCTACAAGAAACTTAACATAGTTTAAGGAGAGAAGAACAAAACAATGGGATTGCCAAAATACAACCAACCACTCAAGATCTTATACAGTATTTGTGTTTTAAATTATGTAACAGGAGAAAATAAGTGAGGAATCGTATGGATGAGGGTCTACATAAATGGCAGCCCCTCCAATTTTTTTAAAGATTTTATTTTTATGTACTTATTTATTTGAGAGAGACAGAGTGCAAGCAGGGCTAAGAGCAGAGGGAGAGGGACAGGCAGACTCCATGCTGAGCACAGAGTCTGACATGGGCCAGATCTCACAACCCTGAGATCATGACCTGGGCCGAAATCAAGAGTCGAATGCTTAACCAACTGAGCCACCCTGGCACCCCTACAGCCTCCCCAATTTTTAAAAAAGTGTTGTATTTTCCTTTTGCATTGCTAAGTAAAGCATTTCTGTAGAACAAACTTTGTTTTAGTTGAGTCTGAGAATAGCTCGTATTAATACAAGCTAAAGAATTAATTTTCTGGCGTCAACCCTAATGCCTAATGAATTTGACTTGTTTTTCTGGACTCCAATTAAACTGGGAAACTTTGAAACAAAAACAGGCCTATAATCCTCTCTAGAGTCAGGCAAAACGGATTGCTTAAACTCATACATCAAGATGATTGGAAAGACAAGTTGAGAACCCACGAGTGTAGGACAAATTTGTACAAATACAGCAAGCTACAAAACTGTAAGAAGAAACAAGAAACAAAAATTGGAGAAATCTTAAAACTGAAAGGAAACCAAGAAATCATTTGTTGGAGTCTTTATAGTCACCTCTTTTCAAGATGGAAAAACTGAGACCAGAAGGTAAAGTGACCTTCCCCAAACTGCCGTTAATTAGCGGCAGAGCAAAGGCTAGGTTTCCTTGCTTAACTATATACTGGAAAAGAAGTTATTCTTTTCTGATCTGATGTCTAATTATTCCCTCAAAAAATGTAACATTTACATCTCACTTCTGTGAACAACATATAAAAGTTGAAACTTGGAGCTTACAGTGACAATGCTGTAGTGATTGGGAAAAGTTTTTGTTGGATACACTGGTCTCATGTTTTTGGTGTGCGTTCCACAGTTTTCTACAAGGGAAAAAAAATTAAAGATTGCTATTAAATGCAATTGAAAATCTGTTTACTTCATCTAGCTTTGCTAGCAAATAAGTCTAAATAGTATTAAAAAATTAACCCAGGAGGGATTTATAACCATATAAAACTTTAGGGTTAATTATAAAGCAACACTATAGATTCAAATTCAAAGATAACAGTTAATTTTTCTCAGAAAAATATTAAACAAGATAACTAAGCCAATGAAAGAATTATCCCATGCTTATCAATAACATTAAGTTCCAGATGGACCATGTGTAATAATGATGCCTACTAGATCTTTGTCTGATATTACTTAGTGGTCACATACCTAAGTTTTAAGAGGTAGTTAAAAAACAAACAAACTGCATTGGTAGCAAAATCTGCAAAATTAAAACAAGGGTGGAGCAGTAGCTGGGGTGGGGGACAGTGTTCCAGTGTGAAAATCCAGAACCAGCTAACTCTGGACAAACTCAACACGGCTTGAAAGACAAAAGGCATCGTCTGGCTTCATGCCAGAGAAAGCACAGAAGTCAGACTGCTCCGGATTTAGCCTTGATATCATGCTCCTTTTCTCCTGCCTCTACTATTGAGAAAAAAACTACATAAACCAATGAATCTAGCATTTCAGTACATCACTGCTGAAAACGTTCCTCCGATTGGCAAGCATCTATGAATCTCAATACCTTCCAAACAGCGCAGAATTACAGAGTATGTCCCCCAATTATCCACAGCTAGGGCTGAGGCTAATTTTGTGCTGATTTCTTTTAAACATCACATATAGTACCCACAACTCCTTAATTCTGAACTCAGGATGCATATTTGGTGCTATGGAAACAAACTTTCCTCCTAATGGTCACAAAGGACCAGATTCAAGCTTCAAAGCCCATGGGCCAAACTGGGAAGAACAGAGCCTTCCTTGACCATGCCTGCTTTTTGCTAAAGACTTTTTTTTCCATGTCAATGATTATGTATAAAAATTATTTTCTTCTAGGTAGAAATTAAACATGGAAATTTTAGAAAGTTTTCCCAAAATACTTTAGGTTTCTCATAAAAGAAGTAAAATAAATGCACACATGTATTTACTGAGAATGATTTTAATGTTTAAACTAATCTCATATACTCAAGTCTTGTAAATAATATTTTAGAATTCCAGAACACTAAAATCCTTGTATTTACTTCTATTTCAGCCTTGTATTACACTGTAACTACTTAACTATTGATCACTGATAATGTGCAAAGTTCTACAATTTTTATACCCATATACAATTTTTTTCCTTTCTCAATAAAAATGATGATACAAGTGATACCCACAACTGGGGGTTAATGTGATTTAAAACCTCAGCATTAATATTAAGACCATTCTACTATGGCATCAATAACTTATAGAATAATCATTCCATTAAGGCCTTTGTATGAGGCAAAGAAATTGGAACGATACTATAGGATAACTGGAAATATTCAATGTCCACACTACTAGAATCATATCAGAAATACTTTCCTTTTGAAAATTCTATTTTAAGATGTGATATTAAATCAATGATTTTCCCACAAAAGGAATCCAAAGTTCTAAGAAAAAAAAATATAAACTGTATCATCTTAGAAGTATTTAAAAGGCAACTTCAAAGTAATTATAATACTGGAGACTAATTCCTTATCATCAGGTTCAACTATTTCGCAGTAGTGATGTTTGGTAAAACACATTCTGCCGGTATTTTCCCAAAAAAAAGCCTGCCTCCCTCGGCTATCTCACCGAAATGGTGACACTCCCAACAGAGAACTCTGAAGTAACTCACTTAGTTTGCTAATAACAGGAAGAAGGCCACTCCAGGTGTGTAAATATTCTGCCCTGAAGCCATCCAAGGAAAATAAGAGGGTAGGAGGCGTTTCAAACCTGGATAATGAAAAAGAAAAAACGATGTTTAAAGAAGAAGGAAGACAAACATCCATGAAGGTTCTTCTCCTTCCTTGGCACAGGTCCAGTGAAGATTTCTCACTGAGGTTGGTTATGTAATCTAAAGTAAGCTAACAAGCTCAGCAAGCATCCTTATAAAGGAGATTTTACACTGACATTTATATACATGCTTTTACCTTTCATTAAATATATATGATATATACATATATCAACAAATAGTATTTCTTAAGCACTCATACCATTTTGAGCCACTGTATGGAGAATATCATTCACAGTCCCTGCTATTCCAAAAGCTGGACCAAATGCTAGTAAAATGTAATAATATTTTCCCAATTTGCAGGAGAATAAATGTTAATAAATAGCATTTTCTAAATATGTTTTTGTTTCCACTAAGTTTTTTCCTGAACAACTATCTTCTGATATTGTCTCTATGTGAATCTACTAGATGGTACCTCATATCACATAAATTATATATAAAATTTAGTTTTTAAATTTACTATATTTGAAAGATATTACCATTTAGTAGAGAAGTTTGAGATGTACTCACTACTTTTAAATAAACAACAAAGAAATGATCCAAAGCTTGGAATGAACAGTGAGGGTGCACGTGTATGTACGCGCAGACACACACACACACGATGTATGTGGTGTGGAAATCCAAAGAAGGAGGCAAAAAAACATGCACAGTGATGTGTTCAGTCAAAGAGAATAACTATGGGCAACTGTTACATGGCCAAACCAGAGCAGGCATGGTTCAGAAATTCTGAACTTTTAATGATATCTGGGGGATGAGAGGAGATCTGTACATAACAGGATAATTGTAAAAAGCAGTTTACTCAGTAATTTAAAATTTGAGAGCAAATGCTTAATTTTGCCTTGCCTTTTTTCAATTCTACCTCCTCCTCAGCTTACTCTCACACACAAACACAAAAGAAAAAAAAATTGGTATATAACTTCCACTAACTAGTGTTTGTACCATAGCTCAGTTAGAAGATTCTAGAATCAGCTGCATAGGGTCTCAGTGGTCCATTACTGTATAAAATTATTTGTATTCATTCAACATAAAACATAAACAGTTTATTGTGCCACCAGGTAAATATACTAGCATGACTTGCAGTATAACACATGTTCCTAATTATGATCTCATTGTAAAGAAAGGAATAGTTACATTTCCACTCAAAGGATCAATATTACCACTGAAAAACAATGACCAATATGTAGAAGGAAAAGAAAGATTCAAAATTCACTAAATCTAAATTTTCCAATATACCTTAGAATTAAAGCTCAAGGTGCAGGAGAGGTCCCTTTGAAAAAAGTCTCTTCTATTGTAATCTTTTGGTTTGGGTTTAGTTTTTTGTCGCTACTACTGTTGTTTTAAACAAAAAAAGTACTCTCTCATCCAAAGGAAAAAAAAATACACATCCTATAAGGCAAAAATAAATTATATACACAAACAAAATAAGCTAAAGTACAGCTTTAAAATTTTTAATAGTTTGGAAAAAAATCATGACTTTAAAAAAGTAAAAATGTATTTCTGAAGATGAATAATTCAAATTATACAAGGTAGTAGATCTCAAGTGGAACAAAGATAAATATATCTAACATCTTCATAAAATTTCCCCTCTTTGAATTGCACACAAATTTTTTTGATGGCCTAGTATACATAAGGTACCGTGCAAAATACTTTATGGACAAAAAGAACCAATATGAATAATAAAAATTATGCAATATTCTCTCACAGATACATTGCTTATCCCCCAAAATTTATAAGTGAACCAAAATACAAAAAATAAAAAGAAAGCTATAAAGTAATTTGCTACAGGTTTAACTCTCAAAGCTACAAAAAAAAAAAAAAGAAGAAGAAGATTGTAAGAAAGGGAAAATGAAGGGGGGAATCAGAGCAGGAGACGAACCATGAGAGACTATGGACTCTGAGAAACAAACTGAGGGTTCTAGAGGGGAGGGGGGTGGGGGATGGGTTAGCCTGGTGATGGGTATTAAAAAGGGCACGTATTGAATGGAGCACTGGGTGTTATATGCAAACAATGAATCATGGAACACTATATCAAAAACTAATGATGTAATATATGGTGATTAACATAATAAAATAAAATTTAAAAAAAAAGAAAGAAAGAAAGTAAAGGGCCTTCCTTCCTAATAAGAAAGACAAAAGATTTCCACCCACTGATCATGGACAGTAAAGACTAAATAGTCATGACCTTCCTTTTTTTCTGTTAGCTTCCAGAGTGAAGGGTCATTCCATAATTAACTCTACACCACCAGTGCCCAACACAAGGCCTGACTAAAAATAACATTTAATGAACCAATGATTGATTATTATTTTTATTCTGTGGAAAGAGAAAAAAAATAGTACTCTAAAAAATTAGTATTTCAGAATATCATCTTACCCTGCTGGACACTGTGGCTCATTAATGCTCTCACATGTTTCTTCTACCCAACTTTTTTCTCCTAAAATATTTTCAAGAAATAAAACAAGTTGAACACACTGAGCAGTGACAATAACTGTGATGCTGTGAGACATATTATGACAGATTCCAAAAACAAAATGTTAACAGATATGTAGATAATATGGGGCATGATTCTAGGGAAATACAACAAATACAGAAAGTTACTATGTCTCATAATAACAGTTAGTTGATATCAGGAAGAAAAAAAATGTATAACTGCAAGACTAAAACATATCACTGTATTTGTGGGAACTTAAAGGTACCTTTTTCATTCTTGAGTGGTTGATATTTTCAGCCAAAATTTACAAGCCTCCTTTTATCCACCCAACAACATCTTCTAGTACTAAATCCTCAATATCTTAGTTCCCCTCATATCAATTTCAAAGAACCCTTGGACAAGACATCACAATAGCATCAGCTCACATAATACCCTATAACCCTGGGCAGTAATTCCACATCTCTTCTTTCAACATGTAGCAGACACTGTCCTCATTCACAATGAGGGCATTTGGGACATAGAAGTCAGCCAGGACTGCAAAAGCCATCTTTCCACAAGGCAGCATTAAATGTGTAGTTAATGTCAAAATAACATGAAGGGGTGGTAGCGGGAGAGGGAGTAACTATATACACAGAACAAGATTTGCTGTGTGTAGGTCGTAGGAATTCCTCAACCGATGGATGGGTACAAGATTCACTGCATATTTTCTTGACTCGCATGTTTGGATTTTTCTTTAATAAAATGCTTTTTAAATATCTTTTCAGCCAACATGGTTGGTCAATAAATAGGACCCCTAATGTAAAAAATGACAGCTCTACAAAACCCCGCTGCCACCAAGGAGGATGGCCGGCTGCTGTGGACGCATGAAGAGCTGACCTTGGCACACGGCGCTGAAGTTGACACAACAGTCACCCTTGTCCCTGCAGTCATCTGAGCAGGAGCACAAGCTTCTGGACAACCTTTTCTCCCCACACCTGAATTTGTTGCAAGTCCATATACGTTCTAGAAACAAACAACAAAATACACGTTATGGTCAAAATTCAACACATCAGAAGTGGACACAGACTGGCTCTCCTCTGGGGCAGGATCCACGAGACACAGGGAACTCTTTCATTCCTCAGAGTTCCTCGCAGGGTCGGCCACCACAGTGGTTGATGTGAACTAACAGAAAACATGCATGCAATAAGTGTTATTATGTTGCTAAAAAGAACAGAATTTCATCATTTTAAAACATGGACAAACGTTATTATCGTACAATTCTTATATAGATTTTTCTTGGCTTTTTCCCACCAGCCGTTTTCAGGGTTCTCAAAATTTCACCTGAATCTGGTTTATTCTCATTTAAATATTAAATATCCATGACCTATGCAGAGAAATCCAAATCAAACTGAGAAAATGTATATACTCTGATGGTTGTATTTTGAAGTGTAAGTAGACATGTAAGTACACGTGAAACTAATCTAACATTCTGTGTCAACTCTATACTTCAAGAAAAAACAAGTGGAGGGTGCCTGGGTGGCTCAGTTGGTTAAGCGACTGCCTTCGGCTCAGGTCATGATCCTGGAGTCCCTGGGATCGAGTCCCGCATTGGGCTCCCTGCTCAGCAGGGAGTCTGCTTCTCCCTCTGACCTTCTTCCCTCTCATGCTCTCTCTCTACCATTCTCTCTCTCTCTCAATAAAATAAAAGTAAAAATCTTTATAAAAAAAAGAAAAAGAAGTGGATGTCTAAGAACTCTTGTTTTAAAGAGCACACACTGAAAATATTCATATATTTCAAGCAGCCTTTTTGAAGTTAGTTTAAGTGCAAATTAGATTATATTGGCTTTCTGCATACATTAAAAACAGGCATGGTTTGGCTCTCCATAAAGTGTTGAACAAAGGCAAAACTCGTGACATTTTTTTCTCTAAGGAAATACAAAGGCCAAATTTTTAAAAATCTCAAATGAGTTAGATAAATCACATACCTAAAGGATGTAGAACTGGTCCCTGATCCCCACCTTTTGCCCTGCATATTTTTTATAAGATTTTATTTATTTATTTGAGAGAAAGAGCATGAGAGGGGGGAGGGTCAGAGGGAGAAGCAGGCTCCCCGCTGAGCAGGAGCCCGACGCGGGACTCAATCCAGGGACTCCAGGACCATGACCTGAGCTGAAGGCAGTTGCTTAACCAACTGAGCCACCCAGGTGCCCTCCCTGCATATCTTTATTTACCTGGTTCTATACATGTCTCCTGGTAATCCAGACAGCAGTTTCCAAGGTCAACGCAAGCAACATCACAGCGGCAGTTGCCAAATGTTCTCTCAAAGCAGCGACCTTTGCAACTTTTCACTGAAAATAGAGAATAATGAGTTAGAGCTTTCGGATCATAGAAGCACAAAGCAAACATCAACTAATATACCTAAGATAGATTCAAATCCTACCTTAGGAAGCACAGATGGCATAATAAAGGTACCCAAGAATCTTTTCACAAATACACGTAGAAAGTGGCACAAAGAGAAGGCACAGAGTTTTGATTTTAACTCTTGCCATTGAAAAAAAGAACTTTTAAAATTTATGACAAACCCAACCGGGGCTGCTAAGACTTAAATCCTTATGGCACAGTAAAGAAAGTCAGAAGAAGGGTTTGTGCTGAATGTTTTATGCTCAGAAAAGGTTGGCTTACACAGCCAGAAAGTTCTCTAAAATTTTGAAATGTGAGATAAGGTTTTAAAAGTAATTATCTGAATATTTCAGAGAAAGAGAAAGAATGCCCGACTTACCTCACCCCCAGGCTTGGTGTATAAAAGAAGAAACGTCCGTGTACGAACATTCTGCAGGAGTACCCCTCCCCCCATCACCTAAAATACCCATTTGGCCTTCAGATCCAGCCTGGTGCCCAAACTCCCCAGTCAAGGTCTGATTTACTTTTTTTAAGCTTTTATAAAACCTTGTCCTTCCCTTCCATCAGTTATTTCCATCTGAACTAGAGTATTTGGTTACTATCCCAGTCTCACACTAGACTACCAGCTTCCTAAGGACAAAGACCACACGTGGATTTTGCCCAGCATACTGCATCCCGGCACCCCACAAGATGCTAGTTGGTACTAGCAAGTTTTTGTTAAATGGATACATGGTGAATATGGAAGGAAGACTTCTTATCAAAAACAATAATTTTATGTTGTAACTGTTTACTAGATACCTGGAAAAAGCTAGGTTTTCATTAGATTACTAAAATCCACTTGTAAAATAATGCAAATCCAACAGAAAAAAAGGAATAATCCTAGCTCCTGACCACCAAGGCCCACAATTTTAAAAGCCAAGGGCACGTAACAATAAGTTCCTGATTGCCCAGAGATGCTACCTGGTTACCTAGTAACCCGTCCAGGGCTGCTTCAGCAACTAACTCCCTGGGGAAAAAGAATGTCTCAGGAGTCCCTGGAGAAAGTCAGGGAGAGGGCTCCAGGGGCCTAGCACCAGAATCTTTAGGCCATATTTGCTTGTTTGTTTCACTGTTCTTAATTTATTTTTTGTTGCTTTGGGGGTTTTCTCTTTGGTTGGTTGATTTTTTAGTCCTAGCCCCTCTTTGTTGTTTTAGGATGAAGTTTTGCAAATAAATAAAGTATTATATGGCTAATTCAATAAAAGAGCTTCAAGAAGGCTCAAACCAGCATCAAATCTGCAGTAACTACTGGGGACCCACAGATTAGGACATAACACTTTCTCAATCTCATTCTGAAGGAGTCTAAATAGCAACACACACACACCCACGTGTGCACACAAATTACTGCAGTAATTACCTTCTTTGGCACAGCTGGGTTTCAACCCAAATATACAACCAAGGATTGTTGTTAACACACAGACTGACAATACCTGGGGGGAGACAAAAGAAAGTTATATAGCTTCAAACTCTTTTATTTCGTCAAATGTTTCTAAAGTTGCTGGTGCTGCTTTCCTTCCTGATGTGGGTGCAGGTCACATGGATGTGTGTGCTTCGTGAACATTCAAACTGCATACCTATGCTTTGTGCATTTTTCTGTAGGTATGTTATATTTCAAGAAAAAGCTTACTTAAGTGTTAGCAAACGAATCTATGCCATCAAAGATTAATGCTTCCAGAAATTTCCCAGATAATGCAAATAAATCCAGTCAGAAAATTTGAATAATTAAGGGAAGGAGAGAGGGAAAAAAAAATCTATTTAGAGACTCAATTTCTTATTTGTCAATCCATAAAAGGTAATATGAGACTATTAGATGCCTCTTTTACATAGTTTAACTACATAAACCCTAAACAATATCCTCACATGCCCCATGCCCCACGGCAGCTTGTGGGGAGAGGCACCAGACAGGGCTGGGAACTGTGCTGTGCGCCCAAATGTTACCACAAACTGGTTGTGTGACCTGGGGGAGATCACTTATATGCTCTAGACATCAGATTACTCATCTATACAATTAAAGGGCTGGACTACATGGATCACTAAAATTCTTTCCAGCTCTAACATTTTGCCACTTTCTCATTCTCCACTCTTGTGGCCTTTGACATTTTAAGATAAGTAGATGCACCACACAGAATTTTTATTTGAGAATTAGAAAAAAAAAAAAAATCCAGAGAACCCTCAATATTTTTAGTGGCATGGAGTTTCCCTGAGAGCTCTCTGGAATCTCACTTTGCAGGAAAATCCGACAAACCATGCATTCAGTACCACCTATGTGTAAAGACTGTGTTATACACAGGAAAGAGTAACAGATGCCTCAGGGAGCTTCTATTTGTGTGGGAAAAGGTAAATATAACAGCATAAATGGCTCATATTTGCCAAGTCCTAGGAGACAGCTCCAGTCCCATAGTTGTTTAAAGGAGAAGAAAGGTTGCAGTGGTTGAAGAGAAGGAAATCAGAGAAGGCTTCATGGAGAAAGACTTTGGGCGGGGCTCTGAAAGGGGGAGATGATGATATGATATGATCGATGATATAATAGAGCACACTTCTAGGAGGAAGGCCAGCATAAGGACGGTTCTGAAGGAAGAAATGGAAGGCAGCAAATGAACAACGAGCAGCTTACTTTGGCTAGAACAAAGAATATGCAAAGGGGAATGGATGTAGTGGGGACAGGTGGAGTGGTGTTTCCCAAAAGCCAAGCTAAAGAGATAATAGAGACAAGAGCAATGGGTGAATGGGATAGGGTGGAAGGTGGGTGCAGGCTTTTCTGAACTCTCCCTCAGATGAGACATATCAAGTCTTGACCATATATGCCAGTCACCAGGTTAGGTACTGGATATTCAGTAATAAAACAGACATGACCTTTGTCCTCGAAGTGCCTAATATCAAGTGACTACAAGAACTAAAGAGAAAGGAAATGGTTAAGTAAACTGAATCAGCAGGTCTAACTTATTTCAGAAAAAATGAGAGTAACGGAAGGGAGAGCAAGAGTATAGCGGTTCTCAAACACAACAGGGTCGAGGTGAAGCCTTTTTCCTGGGAAATCAAAAACCTAAGTATATGTATGTCCATTGAAATAGGGAGCCACCAGAGGAAGAGCTTGAACAAACAAGTAAACAGTGGCAAACAGAACAAGGTACCAGCGGAGAGCACTAACAGATTCCCCTAAACCTTTGATGGTGGTGTAAGTGGACACAAACATATGAAAAGTAATTGTAAGTCTCTATCAAAAACACTAAAAACTCTTACTGTTGAATATAAACATACAGGGAAATGAAAAAGTTGTAATACTAATCTGTATTTAGTTTACTGTAATTTAAAACATGGAGAATTAAAGTTTTCATTGTAATAAACTTACCGAGAACAATTCGAACAGTGCTTTATCTTCTTCTCCTTCTCATCATAGAGCTTACAATACAGAATGAATATCTTTTCCATGCCTTGGCAACTGGCCACATTCCTTTCCAAGCTTAGATCAGTTTTCCATGTTTTAACCTTTGCACTTTTAATAATGTGAACTATCTCCACAAGTTCCTTTATTATGAATTCTTGTGCCAGGGTCCCTTCCTCTGGGACATCCTCACCCTTTCCATCACAACCACACTCCTCACTATGTCCCTAAACTCACCATCACTCAGTTCCTCTGGCTGCATAGCTAGAGGCTGCTGAACAGAGGCAGTGTTAACATTCCCACAGTTGCCTGTTTCTTCCAGAACCCCATCTACATGTGAACTGAATCTCACTTCTGGCATTATCATTTTTCTTTCCTTTGCTGAATTTTCATCTTTATCAGCCAATTCTCTCTTTCGATCATCCATCAGTATAAAATGCCATGTACATTTACCACTGGCAGACAAAGAAGCAACGCAACCACTTGCTTTGCTGTCTGTGAACGACCAATAGATGCATGGTAACCAATCACTGACAGACGTGAAAAGAAACCATGTTGGTCACTGGCCACCATATGCATCTGTTATTTACACAGTGATCTGTGAACAGAAAAAGCTAGCAGCAAAGACTGGATTCTATGCAACTCCTCACAGTTAATAAATCTTGGTAACTGAAACTTAAACCACATTGTTGGGGGACTGGTGTTATTTAATTAAACTGTGGTAACTGAAATTGACCATGCCACAGAGTCATGCAAAACCAGGGCGGTCCGTACTCTCACAAGCGGGCAATAGAGCTGTCCAAGGCTGCTTATTTCAAAACTGTTTGCCTTCACAACACACACACACACACACACACACACACACACAAACCAAGAAATAAGTTCACTTTAAGAAACTGGCTTAAAAAGTCAGTTTAATCTCTACAATCTCAGGAGGTTAGCCTCAAAGATAGGCACATCAGAAGAAGGCTGAGAGAAAGATACAAAAAACCAACAAAACTGAGATACAGCCAGAGGAAGCTGGAAGCAGCTGATGGTGGACGCCCTCAATCTTCTTGGGCAAATAAGAGTATCTCCTGGGAGTGAAGAAGTCTAGCCGGGGCTCTGTAATGAGGGGGCGTAGGACAGCCCAAGTGAAGAATGGTTGCAAATCCGTGGAGACAAAGGAGACTGAGTCAACAAGAGAAGAGTGAAAAGACCTTCAAGCTCTGGGAGTTCGGCTGAACCTGAAATTATGGATTGTAATGGACACAAGTGGCCTGGAATCCCAAAGCTGGGAGTGGAGCTTTGGGACAAAAAGATAACGTGGCGTGGGGAGATGGGAGGGCAGGGGAAACCGAGCAGAAAAGCTGGTAAGAGTCAAAATGTGGCTGCAGTGGCTGAACGGGGTTGGGACCACGTGGATACAAATGTTTGAGAACAGGGAGAAGACTGGGGATCAGGCAATTGTGGGAGTGGGAATAAAGGAGGGAGCAAGGAAGGAGGAAGAATGGAGGTTATGATTGAGTTCTCAGAAGCGGGACAGTTTGGAATGGAGACTAAAAGGAGAAACATGAAATTGGCATAAAATACTTGTTGGAAGTAAGAAGACCCAAAAGTTCTAGTATTTATACTAATAATCAGAGTTAAGTTTATACCAACAAATAAAATATCACAGTAGGAGAACTTTATTTATATTCTGAAATGTACTGGCTTAAAATACATATTCCCTCACTGCTGTAAGAAATTTAGTCATGGAGATGTACTACCAACAACTGTAGTGTTCTTACTAAACATAAAACAGAACTTGTGAATGGTTCTGTTACAATTAAGTCTCATCTCGAGAAAAACTATGGGAAGATTTGGTGGTAGGCAAGCATTTAAATCACAAGCAATAGGGGCGCCTAGCTGCCTCAGTCCATAGAGTGTGCACCTCCTGATCTTGGGGCAGTGAGTTCAAGCCCCGTGGTGAGCAAGGAGCCAACTTAAAAAAAAAAAAAAGAAGAAGAAGAAGAAGAAAAAAAAAAGAAGAAGTAGGTGGGTGATCTAGTCTGATTGTTAGTCTGTGAGGGAAAAATCGATGTTCAACAGTCACTACCTGTCCTGCACACAGTTAACAACCAATGCAAATACCTTGCGAAAAATATTGCTCCTAGCAGCCAAAAATGTCTAAAAATAAATCCAATTAATTTAAAAATCATGGATAATGAAAACTACAAAACTTTACTGAAAAGCAATAAAAAGTGAATAAAAAGAGAAACTTGAAATACACAGTATTCTTGATTGGGGTGCCTGGGTGGCTCAGTCAGTTAAGCATCCAACTCTTGATCTCAGGGTCAGGAGTTCAAGCCCTGCATTTGGCTCTATGCCGGGTGTGGAGCCTACTTTAAAAACATAAGTAAAACTAAATAAGTAAATTGTAAGCATGAGTTTAAAACACACATGATACATGCAGTCTCCACCCTCTTAGGAAGCTGCAGAAGGGACACGATTTTTTTATTACCTTTCCCCTGCTAAAAGGTATTGCTTAGATTTATTTTTTTTTAAGATTGTATTTATTTATTTGAGAGACAGAGATAGGGAGAGAGAGCACAAGCGGGAAGGAGAGGGAGAAGCAGACTCCCCACTGAGCAGGGAGCCCAACTTGGGGCTTGATCCCAGGACCCTGAGATCATGACCTGAGCCAGACACCTAACCGACTGAGCCACCCAGGCGCCCCTAGATTTATCTTTTATAAGATAATGCAAAGCATGGAAATGAAACAAAAATATGATAATAGGAGCAATCAATTCTCATCTGTAATCACATCCATAAAAGATGAAACTTATATCATCTACTACTGTGTTATACAATACCTAATCAGAATAATTTTTAGTAGAAAATTTCAGAACTGTGAAATCTAATTCAAGTTTAATTTCTCCTCAAAGTAGTTTAAAAAAGCAATGTCAGGGGCACCTGGGTGGCTCAGCTGGACAAATAATTGTTGAGCTGAAAATCACCCAAATGTGACTTCAGTTGTTTAAGCATCTGCCTTCAGCTCAGGTCATGATTTCAAGGGGCCTGGGATCAAGCCCTAGGGTAGGAATCCCTGCTCAGCGGGGAGTCTCCTTATCCCTCTGCGCCTCCCCGATCCCTCGCTTGTATGTGTGTGCTCTTTCTCTCTCTCAAATAAATAAAATTAAAAAAAAAAAGCAATGTCAAAATTCACTATTCATTTTTACCTCTGTAACAATTTAGGTAGTTTTCATATTTTGATATTCTCTTAGAAACTAGAGACAAAACATTTTATTTTAGAACACGTGGATCTATCAGACATACAAGTAAATTGTTGGAATGTTTTGCCTCTACATTAGAAGAGTATTTATTTGAGAGTTTCCTGCTTGTTTAGTTGGAGTACTTAAATCATTAGACCTTTCTTGGACATTTAGTGAACCAAAAGAAATAGATACAAAGAAAGCACTCAATTTTTTTTTTTCTCACAGATTCCCTCAAATACAGTGGCATTAATATAACATGTATTATTCTTTATTGAGCATGGACTCATGTATGAGTGTTTACTTGTACTCAGTGCCTTTGCTAAAGGCCAAAGAGACAAATGAAAGCAACAGAAATGAAGCCGGGCGGGGGCATGGAAATGAATGATTACAATGGAATGGGAGGAGAGCTACAGCAGAAATACATAAAAAACGTTAGCATGCTAATAGCAAAGTGGAGAGAAGAAAAGGAGAGAATGGTGAAAAAAAATTTTTTCACAAAGAGAGACTTTGAGAAAAAGGGATTTCCCCCTCCATCAATAAACAGATGTTTGAGTGTCTGCAGTATGCCCTGTATTTAGGTTCTGTGGGGAAGTACAAAAATAAAACAAAAAAACATTTGTGGCGAAACCCCGAATCTCAGAGTTTGCCATGCAGTCAGGCTGACAACTCCAGAATTTGTCGATGATAAAGACAGGAAATGGTGAGAAGCAGCCTAAGAATTAAATCACGCGGTAGCGACAATGCGTGCAGTTGGCACCTCGCGCACAAAGCCAGGGAGGTACAGAAACTACCACCAGTCTGGGACACAGAGAGGAATGGTGGGACAAGCATCACTTCTCCAGTCCTATGCACGGGGCACTTTTCCAAGAGTTTTAGATCAAATCATTCAATCTTCACAATAACATTATGAGACAGATTACTGACATTAACCCAGTTTAAGGAAACTGAGCTGCAGAGAGCTGACAAACCACGGGGACCAAGATTTGAACTTGGGTACTCAGGCTGTAAAGCAGTGGGGCAGTCGGGGTACACAGGAGTGGCTGAAAGGGGGCCGTGGTCTTAGGGGCATTCAGTGGGGAGCTGTTGGGGTATTTAAATATGGAAGTGACATGACTGGATTGACAAATTCCTAGAAAAAGCCTTTGGCAACATTGTGGAAGGTTCTGGTATAAGTCCAAGTGTGAAATGAGAGCTTGGACTCACCCACCTCTCCTTTCTCAGGAGATGCTCTGCCCTCCTCTGTCTCCCTCACTCCCAAGCACCACTGCCCTCCACCATGCTCCATGAGATCCATCTGTCTCTGACCAGACTGTGAGTTCCAGGGAGGGGTAATTTACTCATCTCTGTATTCTCCATGTCTAGTATGGTGCCCAGCACACAGTAGACATTCGACAAACAATTGTTGAACTGAAAATTAGCAAACTGTGACTTCATTAAACGTAATTTGAGGGGAAACCATAATCTTTTCCCTTTTCTTCACCTGACTTGACAGAGTCAGTCTAAGTGCCTTGGTATCTGCTTTATATAAATGATGCCTACAATAAATGTACGTGAAAAACATCTTTTTTAGGAAATGGTAGATTGCTGCATTTGGTATTCACATGTGACAGATGGAATATAAATGCTCATTTGAGGTGAAGATGAATCAGTCCTCTGCTCTTTGAGCACAGCTGCATGCTCTCTGAAGAGAACTTTGTGAGAACTCAGTTCTACACAGGGCTGAGTCTTCAGGCAAATTTTTTTTTCCCCCTAGAGAATGAGGATTAGATCCTCAGAAACTTCCACAGGGCATCTGAAGGGACACCAGAGAAAATGTCGTATTCTTGGAGAACTTTTAAATATTACAGAGTTCAAAGTGTATGTTAGAACAACTGCTTGATTGGATTTAGGAATTTTTAAAGAAATAGTTCTAATTTTTGCTTGGCCTCTTACATACTCAGTATCATTTTAGTTATGTTTGACGTAATTATAGATTCTCCTAAGTGGCAGTGACATTTTACATAAAGCAATTTATACGAATGAGCAAATGAAAATGAGGAAGGAGACCCCAAGCACTGAAATAGCACATCACCCTGGGGCAAACCTCACATTTAATCTCTCAGTGAAACATTAAAACTCTGAAGAAGTTGACTTCTGCCTGGTAGAAAGTTCCAGGTTCAAAATGGCTAGGGTTCAAATCCCACCTCTCTTAATTCATTTTGTCAACATTCCACAAATAGTTCTTGAGAGACTACTACATGTCAAGATTGATCTAATGCTGGGACTACACCAGTGAACAAAATGATTTCAGTGTTCTCATGGAGCTTGCGTTCCAGTGACTTCTAGACAACCAGAAACTGTGGGACTTGGGAACATTTCATATATTCATTAAACCTTATTTTTTTTTTAAAAACCTCTAAGGGGGTGATAATACCTACCTCACAAAGTTGGCACAAACTTTGGGCATAATGTACAGAAAGTGCCCAGATTGGTGACTGTGCTCAATAAATGGCAACGAGGTATCAATACAAGACAGTTCCTACTAGGACTATCCAACTCACCAAGAGGACATGAGCCCACTAAAGAGTCTTCCACAGGGACAATACAACCAATGTTGAAGCAAACTACAGGGTATTCTTTTTAATATGCTGGTAAAAGAGATGCCATAAACTAGTATATTAACATTTCGCCTGCCCCTCCTTTCTTTCTGCAGAAATCTGTTTTCAACAGCCATTGAAGACCATGCAGTGGTTTAAAAAAATCTACCCAAAAGATGCACTAGAGAGAGAAAGAAGGCAAAATGTTGTTTTTCATGGGATGGTAGTACTGGTAATTTTAATTATATCTATACAGCAGCTCTTCAACCCATGCTGATGACAAAGGGATCCATGTAAACAACAATTTGCATATTAGAGAGTACTACAGATCCGTGTCTGCACACTTAACAAAGTATAGCCTTAGACTGATCCAAGCACTGTGAGTATACAAACACCTTAAACCATTCATATTCTTTTGCTCAAAAAAATTACACTTCTTGCAGCTTATCCTAAGATAAAAATTTATGTACAAATATTTATTACAAATGTTTACATGTAGCACCACTTACACTTACAAGAAAAAAATAGACATATACACAATCTCCAATAGAAAATGGCTAAAGAGGGCGCCTGGGTGGCTCAGTTGGTTAAGCGACTGCCTTCGGCTCAGGTCATGATCCTGGAGTCCCGGGATCGAGTCCCACATCGGGCTCCCTGCTCAGCAGGGAGTCTGCTTCTCCCTCTGACCCTCTTCCCTCTCATGCTCTCTATCTCTCATTCTCTCTCTCTCAAATAAATAAATAAAATCTTAAAAAAAATGGCTAAAGAAAATATATTTATATAGTTGAATATTATATAGTCATTAACAATGATGATGTAGATGAAATTTTACAGCATGAGGAGACACCTACTGACTACAAATAATACAACAGAATGGGCAGTATGATTCTAATTTTCTGTTATATATGATATATCTTTTATAAATAGTCTTCTCTCTGCCTGATGGGCTCACAAATGATTTTCCTTATCTTCTTGGTACTTACTTTATTTCCCAAAGTTTCCACGATGAACCCATATGCCAGAGAACTAAGGGCGCTAGGATGTGGGTATTAGTGACCCAGAGCAAAAGTTTACCCATTCTGGCACTTTAGGGAACTTCAGCCCAACCAGAAGCTCCTCCCATTCTTTTTTTTTTTCTTTAAGGTTTGTTTATTTATTTGAGAGAGAAAGAGAGAAAGAAAGAGAGTGCATGTGTGTGAGCAGGGGAAGGGGCAAAGGGAAAGAATCTCAAGCAGACTCCATTGTAAGCTGATGATGTGAGCTGAAATCAAGCTGGATGCTTAACCAACTGAACCACCCAAGCACCCCCCTAATCCCTCATTCTTAAATATCAGCAAACAGCCATGGTTCACCACTCATTTGAAGTCAGCCTACAATATGAGATAAACAAAAAGTGTAAGATGAACACGAAGGAAAAAAAGGGAGAGGAAGAGAAAAATATATTAAAAACAAACACCTATGCTGAAAGAAGATCATTGCCAAACTGTAATTTTGTACCCAGAAGAAAGATCTTTCAAGAATGAGAACAAAATAAAGACATGTATAAACTAACAAGTACTGAGAATCTGCCAAAGGGAAAATTCTAAAAGAAATACTTTAGGCAGAAAGAAATACATTCCAGATGATTCCAGATAAAAGGTGCAAAAGAAAATGTGTTAAAATGCATAAAGTCATAAATATTTGGGTAAATCTAAATGAACTTATAAAACAACAATGACTTAAGGAGTTTAAAAATTAGAATAAAAGTAATATTAAAGGAGAAGAAAGTCTATAAAGCTATAACCTAAGTAGGCATATCACTAACTTGGGAAAAAACCCAAAACAAAATGGAAAATTAAACATAGGCTACTGAAGGAAAGAAAAAATAACGATAAGACCAGAAATCGGTAAAATAAAAAATAAACATGTAAAAGAGAAGACTGGCAAAGAAAAAGTGATCCTTTAAAAAGGAGTATTACTTCTGGTGAGCCTAATTAAGACAAAAAGGAAAGAGGGAATGAAAGAAAGACCACAAACACAGATCTACAGACACTGAAGAAATAACAAAGGGCTATCACTTTCTACCAATATATCTGAAAATGTACAGGAAGTGAAAAAGTCCAAGAAGAAAAACAATTTATCAAAACTGACTCAAGAAAAATTAGAAAATGTAAATAATTCTACAACCCACGAAGAGATTGAACCAGAATTAATAAACTTATACAGATCTTTCTAGGCCCAGAGAGCTTCACCAGTGAGTTCTACTAAACCTCCAAGGAAAAAACTAACTCTGATCTTATACATCTTTACTGCTCTTTTTAAATTTTATTTTTATGAAGTTGGCATAGCTTAAAGATCTTTTTGTCAGTTGTGTTCTGGAATTTTATAATGATGTGAATAAGTATGAGCCTTCTTTGATTTATTATTCTGGATACTTGATATTAGGACCTTTGATTTGAAGATTTGCGTATATCTTCTTGAATCCCACTGAGAATACTAATTAGGTGTTTGTTTTTATTTATTATTTATTATTATTTTTTTAAAGATTTTATTTATTTGACAGAGAGAGAGAGACAGTGAGAGAGGGAACACAAGCAGGGGGAGTGCGAGAGGGAGAAACAGACTCCCCGCTGAGCAGGGAGCCCGATGTGGGGCTCGATCCCAGGACCCTGGGATCATGACCTGAGCCAAAGGCAGATGCTTAATGACTGAGCCACCCAGGTGCCCCAGGTGTTTTTTTTTTTTTTAATATTTTATTTATTTATTTTGAGAGAGAGAGAGAATGAGAGAGAGCACATGGGGGGGGTCAGAAGGAGAAGCAGACTCCCCGCCGAGCAGTGAGCCTGATGCGGGACTCAATCCAGGGACTCCAGGATCATGACCTGAGCTGTAGGCAGTCGCTTAACCAACTGAGCCACCCAGGCGCCCCAGCACAGTGAAGATATCGTTACACTATATTATGCTTTTAATCATTACTATTGAGAATTCAGCTGTCTGTTGCACTTTTGAAGGAAATATGTCTTTTTCAATACCTTTAAAATCTTTTTTTTTAAAGATTTTATTTATTTATTTGAAGAGAGAGAGAGTGAGAGCAGGAACACAAGCAGGGGGAGTGGGAGAGGGAGAAGAAGGCTTCCTGCTGAGCAGGGAGCCCGATGCGGGGCTCAAGCCCAGGACCCTGGGATCATGACCTGAGCCTAAGGCAGATGCTTAATGACTTTTTATTTTTACTTTTGTATTCTGCAATGTTATTCTGTCATTTGTTGACATATATTTCTTTTATTTATTCTGCTTAAGAATCAATGAGCTACTTAAATCTGAGGGTTGGTATCTTTCATCAGTTCTAGAAAATCGTTATCTCTTCAGATAGTATCCAAAATGACAGGAAAAATGGATTTTAATAGGAAAACATTAAACTACAAAAAGTGACCTAGAAAGTCTTTAAAGAACCAAATAAAATTTCTAGGAATAAACAATGAACAAAATTCAGTGATAAGGCTTCACATCAGAAGAGACACAGTGAAAAACAGAATTAGTAAGGTGAAAGATAGTTCAGAAAACATCATCTATCATGTACCACAAAAAGAAAGATCATAAGAAATTACCCTTCTTCCAATTCACTATTATTTCTTCTATATTTTCTTTTTTTTAAATAAGTGAATTTTTATTTTTTTAATTTAAATTCAATTAATTAACATATAATGCATTATTTGTTTCAGGAGAACAGGTCTGTGATTCATCAGTCTTATATAATACCCAGTGCTCATTACAACACTCCCCAACTACTAAGATTTTTTAATTTTTTATTTTTTAAAGTCCTTTTTTTGGGGGGGAGGAGGCAGATGGAGAGAAAAAATCTTAAGCAGGCTCCATACCCAGCACAGAGCCTGCCACAGGGCTCGATCTCACAACCCTGAGATCATGACCTGGGCTGAAATCAAGAGTTGAACGCTTAACTGACTGAGCCACCCAGGTGCTATTTCTTCTATATTTTCTTCAAGAATAGTCAAGAGTTTTATAATCTGTGTCTGATAACAATACCATCCAATGTCATTACTTGTCTGCTTCTGCTGTGTGATATTTCTGCTGGTTTTTGCTCATGGTGCCATTTTCCTCTGTGTGCCAGGTTGTTTTTAACTGTGTTCTGTTCATTGATGTTAAAAATTTTCAGGATTCTTTAAGAAGCCCGGGATGAAAGTGTTTTCTTCCAAAACAGATTTATATTTGTTTCTGCCAAAAACCTTAGAAAGAGAAACTTCAAGTTTGAAACCACCTTTATAACTTAAGGTAGATAAAGTGTGATCAACTTGCATATATCCTTATTTATGGGACATACACCATAAATTACACAACAGCTAGATCCTTCACAGGCTGTTCTAACTTCATACAACATAATATATATATAATACATTTATAACGTTTCATAGCATATAAGATATATAAGCATGCACAATTTCTTTACAGGATGAAATTATGACTTCAAAACTTTATTTCTGAATTATGATAGCTTCCAGAAATGTACCTTTTATATTTCGGTCTCTCTTATCTATGGTCAAGCTCATCAAATTCAGTTTAAGAAATATTAATGCCTGCCTGTACCATATCCAGCATGATAACTGTCTTAAGTATAATGTCCTTTATCCTCACAATTATGTTAGTTTTGGCAATTATGGAAATAGTGATATTTTTTATTATCTCATTAACAGGTCCCAATTAAGAATCACAGAAAAGTCATTATAGTACTATTTATCATCTTATGACTAGTATAGGTTAAAGACAAGAATTTGTAGACAGAAGGAGGAGCAGATGCTAAAACAAAAGAGAAATATAACAGTCATTTTGTGACGTTTTAAGCAATAACTAGCAATTTATTAAAGCACACACACACAATGACAATAAAACCCCAAAACTACAAGGGGTCATTGTGGACAAGGAAATCTGTTACCATCTGTTACCAAACCACTGCTTCTAAGAGCAACTAGAAGGACCAATCAGAAGACTAAGGACAACATAACAGAGGGGAAATACTATGGTGGTTCCTTTGGATCTGCAAAGATCCATGCATATGAGGTACAACTTGTTACTACCTGCTCAAACCCAGCCGCTAAAGTACTTCTAGGACCTCTCAATTACAAGTAAGCTAACATCACAAGCTATAGCACTGTCCCTCAGAGAGATTCCTAGTACTGCAGATAAAAAAAATCTCCACTCCATAGATACTAGTATAGCACTTTCCAAAACATAAAAGGGAAAATATTGGCTTTAAAATGAGAGATATTAAGATAGGAGTCCACAAAAACAATCTCCAAAGACATATCACAGAAATTTTGGACCTTCAAAAACTCCATTATCAACACATTTTTGAATAATACCAACTAACAGAATTGCTGAATGTATGCCATCATTTCAAATAGTACTTCTAATTTGTCAGAAATAGTGCTAAATCTGTTGCATTTTTTTTAATGGCAAATACTTCTCATATTTAGTAAAGGGGGAAATCTGCAGCAGGCTTAGTTTAATAGACTTTATAAACCTAGATTCTAGTTGTGAGTAAGGAGAACTATGTCCCCAGTGAAAACCAATATACTCTTCTTTGGAATATTTATGTTCTTTTTTTCATATCTTTAAAAAAAAAAACAGAAGAGAAATAAAGTCAAGAGGTACAGCAGTTTAGTAAGACACAAAATAGAAACCCTTCAATTATTACTATTTTAAATACTGGCTCTCTTAAATGCTACCACGTGTCACTGTGGCGGTCTAGGCATTTAACCCTTTCCTAAACGAGAAAGAAAGAAAACAGCAAATAGATATTGTGTAACTTTCAGGTATGATACTATGTTCATGAAAGACAGAGAAGACAATGCCCCCAATATAACATAAATCTGTTAGGAGATGCTGATAAAAGAACATGCAATTTAAAACCATTATTTTGAATGAACATATTTCATATTTGGTTGAACTAGTCTCTTGGGCTGATAAAACTAGGAGATTCTTCCCTAAACTAGAATTAGTGGTCCAGAAAAGGTTTTTTTGGCACCTTTGATGTTTAAGCAAATAGTCATTTCATCAATGCCCTGATTTTCAAAGACTTATTCTAGCTAAGCAAACATGTGAAGAAAAGTATCAAAGAAAGCTCATATCAACAGCCAATAGGGGCTGGTAATGATAATTAAAAAATAATCTTTTTAGGACAGGTTAAAATAAATATCAGATTAAAAGGCTGGCTTAAGAAAACAGAAACAACGTTACTACTTTACCATAAGCTGCAAGGAAATTATTAAAATCCTAACCATTTTCAAATAAAAATATAAGTGTGGCAAAACTGTGGCCCTAATCACAAAAAGACCAATAAGTCTCATGCCTTTATATTACAAATAAGGATATGTATTGCATTTGGAGCCTTGTAATACCAAGGAAGCCACATCATCTACAGTCCCCACATTGGGCTGGACTGAATATTTTCTATGGTCCCTGATAAATCTAAAATATCTATGAATCTACTTCTCTCTGATAATTGATCCTACCTTTATTTGGATCACTCCCAACCCCATCTCCTATACTCTCCTCTCTTAAAGAATTTTACCCCAAATAGGTATATGTATTAAGATTCTTGGCTGACTCTGGAAAACAGTATGGAGGTTCCTCACAAAGTTAAAAATAGAACTACCCTAAGATCCAGCAGTTGCACTACTAGGTATTTACCCAAAGGATATAAAAATAGTGATTTGAAGGGATACATACACCCCGATGTTTATAGCAGCATTATAAACAATAATCAAATTAAGGAAAGAGTCCAAATGTCCATCAACTAATGAATGGACAAAGAAGTTGTGGTACACACACACACACACACACACACACACACACTCACACACACACTACTGGACTATTACTCAGCCATAAAAAAAGAATAAAATCTTGCCGGTTGCTACGAAGTGGATGGAGCTAGGGTATTATGTTAAGTGAAGTAAGTCAGCAAAAGACAAATACTGTATGATTTCACTCATATGTGGAATTTAAGAAACAAAATAGATGAAGATGGGGAAAAAAGAGAGGCAAACCAAGAAAGACTCTTAACTACAGCGAACAAACTAAGGGTTGCTGGAGGGGAGGTGGGAGGGAAGGGTGGGCTAAACGGGTGATGGGTATTAAGAAGGGCACTTGGGATGAACACTGGGTGTTGTGATAAATCACTAAATTCTACTCCTGAAACTAATATTATACACTGTATGTTAACTAACTGGAACTTAAATAAAAACCCAAAAAAGAAAAAAAAAGATTCTTGACTGAACACAGGCCAGTGGAATAACTATTAGGTCTGTCATGAAAAGAACTGGAAACACCAGCCCTGGAGACCTACTTCCTCAGGCGATTCAGAAGTGGGAGTCAGGAACTCACTTGAGCCATATCCTTGTCAAAATTTTTCCTGGAATGCTGCAGAGCCTCCAGAGAACAGAGTTATCCAGGACAGCAACTCTTTTTCCTATTATGTTCATTTAATTTCTTTCCAGCTTTAACGAGAAATAATTGACATACATCACCATAAGTTTAAGGCATAGAACACGATGGTCTGATCGATATATATTGTGAAATGATTACCACAGTAGGTTCGGCTAACATCTGTCATCTCATATAGATATAATAAAAAGAAAAATTTGTTCATTTATTTTTGTTTCAAAAAGTACCAAGCCCTTCAAAGAGAAGAATATCCAGTACTTGTAACTTCTGGCTGAGTGAGCAAATCACTTCTCTCAGATCTCACCAATTGCTTTCACAGACCATTTCTTTCTGAAGTTAAAGGTCAAAGGGTAAAGAAACAGCCATTTGGTCGTATAAAGTAATGGTTTCAGTAAAGGGATTTAGCTGTGATGGCAACTTCACTCTATGACCTGTACACCCTCGCTGAATCTCAGGATGTAAGCACCTCATCAACAGGATCGGTAACAGAAAATACCTCAACACAAAGCAGGATCATTCTTAAAAAGGCTGGAGGGTAACTCCTCAGATACAGCCCTCCTGCCACTAAAGCTTCCATTTATATCCACAAATGGAAAGTGCCCACAAGGGATCACAGAATTATTAAATATCAGTATTTTGTTCTTGGTTTGATGGTTTATTTAACCATCGTTGGTTTTCAGTTCACCAAAGACATTTTTGTGGCTTCTCTCTATGTATCTTCTCACTTACTTTAGTTTCTTATTCTTAAGAATAAGTCTATTGAGATAAGATCTTGAGGAAAGTGTTTAGTAAACTGGACTTCTATCTCTTGACTTACAACAAAATAAAATGGTGGCTCAGTTGGTTAAGCGTCCTCAAGCTCTTGATTTTGGCTCAGGTCATGATCTCGGGGTCATGAGGTCAGCTCTGCGCTGGACACAGAGCCTGCTTAAAATTCTCTCTCTTCCTCTGTTCCTCCCCCACCCCCCCATGCTCTCTCTCACTCTCTCTCTCTCTAAAAAAGAAATAAAAATAAAGTTTCAAAATAAATGACAGCTCAGGTCATAATTTCAGGGTTGTGGGATCGAGCCCCACGTCAGGCTCTATGCTCAGCGTGGAGTCTGCTGAAGATTCTCTCCCTTTCCTTCTCCCTCTGCCCCTTCCTTGCCCCCTTTCAAATAAATAAATTAAATTAAAAAAAATTTTTTCAACATATGACAGAAGGTTAACGTCCATGACAGATAATGAGCACATAAACAAGAAAGATAATCTGCAGTTTTAAAATACCAAAACTAATAGTCTATGCAAAGTAAAATGGCTAAGAAAAACATGATATTCACCTTCATTACAAATCAAATAACTATAAATCAGAGTCCTTTTTTAGCCAATGAAATGAACAATTATTAAAAAGATTAATAATTACAAGTGTTGGTAAGGATGTAAGGAGAAACACGCACTTTCACACTGCCTTCATAGAAGTATATGCTCCTTTCTAAAAGGCCATTTAGATTAATCTACCTAAAATCAAAATGTGCATAATCTCCACTCCTGCAATTCAAAATTTAATAATTTATCTGATAGAAATTTTCACATAAGTGCATAAGGCTATGCATACAGAGATATTTATTTATTATAGCATTATTTGTAGTAGCAAAAATGTGCAAAGAACCTAAATTTCTGATAATAAACAATTGACTAAACATAACGCATTATGGTAAACCCAAGTGATATAAAATACTGATCAATTCTTTTGAAATTATGTAAATCCATCACGGAAATGCTTACTCTTAAAGCCTTCAGCCCCCATGTAAGCAGTCTATTCTGAGGCTATCATGCTGTAAGCCCAAATTATGCTATACATAGATCTAGATCACATGGGAAGGTCCTGAAACTACCTGAAGTGGGAGCGAGATGCCCAGCCAGCCTCTAGATGCTCCATCCCCTGCTGCTACAACTCTAGCCATCTGACTACAACCCCATGACAGACCCTGAGCCACATCTGCCCTGCCAAGCTTTCCCCAAATTCCTGACCCATCAAATACCATGAGAGGGTTTCGAATCTATGATGACCAGATACTGAGCAGAGAGGAATTTATCGAGCTGGAAGGACCAACTAGTACGACTCCCTGAACATGGGAGAGAACATGCTTAGTTTTCTTTCTCCCAAGATTTTATGCCTACATCATTCCCAAGGTCAAATGATCAATGGAGGAACGTTAAGAGTTGACTCTGCTTACAGCACACAAATGGCCAGCTTCATTCAGAGGTAATGATCTGGTTCTTCATCACTTCCCTGAAGGAAGGGAAATGCCTGAAATACACTCCACATAGCGACTTGGGGACATGAGTGATGGGATGTGTACTTTCCTTCCTTTGGTACAGGCACAGGGAATTTAGGCACAAACATTTCTGTTAGTTCACTCCCAATTTTCAAGTGGAAAATAGACTTTTGGTTATGAGTATCAAGAATATTAGCAAACATTTAGGGAAAAAATATAACAAGATGAGGCTGAAAGTCTGAAACATCTTGTAGTACCAGAAAGTAAATGAAGTGCTAAACACAGACACACACACACACACACACACACACACACAATGATGAGAGAGATGTCAAAAGGTATAAACTTTCAGTTATAAAATAAATAAGTCCTGGGAATGTAGTTAATGTACAGCATGGTAACTATATCGTTCCAATTTTAGTATATGTGCTGCCGAAGCGAGCACAGCATGGTAACTATAATTAAAAATACTCTGTTATATGTTTGAAAGTTATTAAGAGTACATCTTAAAAGTTCTTACCACAAGACAAAAAATTTGTAACTATGTGTGATGATGGATTTTAACTAGACTTACTGTGGTAATCACTCTGCAATATACACATATATTGAAACATTATGTTATACAACTGAAACTAATATAAAGTTATATGCCAATTATACCTAAATAAAAAAATTACAATCCAATTATCCAGTGTATGAACATCTCCATTTCACGACATTGTAACTCTCATAAATTAAAGCAACTTTTGTTTTCAACTATACTTCAATTTTAAAAAAGCCAACTATAATTTTAAAAACCTGTTAATCTATAAAGAAAACAATATTAGTAAACATTTAAGAGAAAAAAATAGGACAAGATGAGCCTGAAAGTCTGAAACATTTTGTAGGACCAGAAAGTAAGAAAGTGTTACACACACACACACACACACACACACACACACACACACACACACAAAGTGATGGGGTAGGTCGAAAGGACACGGGGGCCAACTCCCAATGGCCAAAGCCAGAACAATTTGAGCAAAAATACAAATAACATATTTTTGGATGACAGCCCAAAGTATAAAATAAATTTTGGTAAGTACAAACTAAAATAAATAAATGACTGAATAAAAAAGTAATAAGTGGGGAAGAACAGACAAATCTCCCATATAGAAGAATTCCAAATAATTTATGTAGATACTCCACCCTTAAGGTAGAACATACTCCAACAAAAGTGTTGGCTGGGATTCCAGAGTACAGGGTGGAAAAGTACAAAAAAGAGTATCTCTAGCAGTGAAGAACACTGAAAAACATTACCTCAGTGGTCTGCCTCCCAAAAGTGAACATTCCCACTATAATCATGAGAAAAATGTCAGACAAATAAATCCCAATTGCAGGACATTCCACAAAATACATGACTAGTATTCCTCAAAATTGTCAAGGTCATCAAAACAAGAAAAGTCTGAAAAACACAGCCAAGAGGAACCTACAAGAGATGCAGCAACCAAACGTAATGTGGTATTCCTGGATGGGATATGGGAACACCAAACAGAAAAGGTCATCCATCAGGGGAAAACTAAGGAAATACGAATAGAGCATGGACTTTAGTTAATGAGGCTGTACCAATATGGTTTCATTGGTTGTGACAAATGCACCACAGTCATGGTGAGATGTTAATCAACCCAGCTCTGGTTTCACCAAATTTTTCACTTTGCCCCTACTGCTCTCAAGGTGGTAGCAGGTTCTTTCTGTTGCCCTTTATGGGGCTGCCTCATTGCCACACCATCCCAATTTGGCTTTCAGTCCTTCCAACAGCTTTGCAACCTGTTTCTTATATTAAATTCTCTTGATGAAATTACCAAGTATGGCCTTTGTTTTCCTGATTGGACGCTGGCCCATACAGGAAGGGATCTCCCCTGCTCTCTCTCTCTCTCACACACACACACACACATCGCAAGGCATATCTAAAGGCATAATCTAAACTAAACTGAATATAAGCAAAGAACTTTCCATTTTGAGGATTCATTTGTTTCTAATTCTCTATCTACTAGATAAAAAAAAATACATTTTAATTAAGTCTTGCTTCAGTTGGATTTCAAGAAGAAAAAAAAATATCATTGCCCAAATAATCCTGGAAAAGGTTTATTTCTTTTGAAGCTACGATCAAGAAAGATATGTCATTAAATTAAAAGTACTATGAAATGATTTTAGAAAACAAAATGTTTTAAGTTAAGTTCATAAGACAGAAGAGGAAAAGTGGTTCATTTATGGGACAGGAGAGCCCTTTCTACCCTCAGGCCGAGGACAAAACAGATGGGCTAAAAGGTAAGGAGCCATGGATTTTATCCAAAAGACAGTTTTTCTTGCCTAGGCAGGTATCTTGCCTTCACAGATGGTGGGTCAGAGATAAAATACAAAAGGTGGAGAAAGGACATTGTGCTCAGGTAAGTTTATGTGATTTGTTTCTGTTTCCCCTCCCACCCCAAGTAATTTTTACACCATAATGACCAGAGCAACTTGTATTTATTTTTGAAAGATGGGCTGGGGAGAGAGGGGTAATAGACAACAAAAAAAGACAACTATCCAGAGGATTCCTGGCAATTCTTCCCAAGGACAGGAAATGGGAAAAACAAGGAGATAATACCGTGGTTACTCAATCACAATTACAGTGGAACTTAAAAACTGGTAGGGATACATGGGTTTATAATTTAGGATGGAACATAATTTAATGTGTCACCTTTTAATGCGTATATTTAGGCTTAGTCAACTTAATGACACTCAATTATTTGGATTAAAAAAAATCCTGAAATTACATTTGTAAGAACATTTACAAAGTAAACCTTTTGAGCAATTTCTTTTGTTCCAACAAATGTTTCTTGAACAAAGAACATTTGTTCTATGTAAATGTTCATTATTACTTGCTGGAAGAACTATAAAAGTAAAAAAAAAAAAAACCCCTATGAGGGCGCCTGGGTGGCTCAGTTGGTTAAGCGACTGCCTTCGGCTCAGGTCATGATCCTGGAGTCCCTGGATGGAGTCCCGCATCGGGCTCCCTGCTCAGCGGGGAGTCTGCTTCTCCCTCTGACCCTCCCCCCATCTCATGTGCTTTCTCTCTCATTCTCTCTGTCTCTCAAATAAATAAATAAAATCTTTAAAAAAAAAAAAAACCCCTATGATATCACAACCTTCTAGCAACAGAAGTTTGTAAGATGCTAATGTTCTCTTTGCCTCTATTGCCCGGTCTAGGGTCTAGTAGTGACTAACTCTTCGCTGTGGAACACTTGAAAAGTGGCTGGTGTGACTGAGGAACTGAATTCCTTTTTATTTAAACTTAATGTAAATTTTAATTTAAATAGATACTGTGGAATTTACAACCTAGCAGAAAAGATGAAGTAGTTATGAAACAGCCAAGTGAAAGTAAAAGCGTGTTCTTTCTTCACCCACCATGCTCTTTAATTTGTTCCTACTGATGTAGTTTTGGAATGTAGGTGAGTTGGTGTTGGTGGGGTGAGGTCCAGAGCCCATGAGTGAATTCTTGGGATGTCTTTGGTGCAATGTGGTAGGTGTATTAAATCACAGGCCCCGTGGGCAGAAAGAGCTCCTGGGTTATGAGGGGTGATGGATTATATACTTGGGAGTTAGGAGAGGTAAAGAAAAGGGAAGTTTTCTTTTGTATGCTGAAGAGGACCTACAAGATACTGGAGGCCTTGCCATCCTCAAGTTCAGGTTGTTCTTCCCTCGAGTAAAGCATGAACATGAAGATAGTTGGAAATTTCCTTCTGGAAGTTAGGTTATAGATAAGAATGCGTTTTTCTTGTAAATCACTAAGACATTTTGTAAACTGACAGAGGCTCCTGTGTTTTTGGACTGTGATCTCTATTAGTTAACCATTTGTTTTTTTCCTTCCCTTAGTTTTAGGGCAGCCAGGACTGTCTGAGGAATGTCACCCAGATCCCACCTTGGGTGGGGGAGGGGGTCAGCTTGTGCTTTGTCCTCAGCTGGCCTTCTGCTTCCTCATCACTACCACTAAAGCTAAAATGATCCTTACAAACTGTAAATCAGATTTTGTCACTAAGAATGAAAATAGAAATAAAAACAAACAGAAAAATATTTCACTGATTTCCAATTGCTCTTGCAACAAAAAGCAAAATCCATATGGCAGTCTGCAAGGCCCTGCCTGGACCTGGTCTCAGACCCCCTTTCCAGCCACGTCACCCATCACACACCTCTGCTTACCAGCCACCCTGGTCTCCTTCCAATTCTGGGTTGGACCATGCTCCCTGCTAGCCCAGGGCCTTCATACTTGGAGCCGCCCCCCCCCCTTCAGAAGCCTCTTCTGCTCACCAGTCACTTCCCCCAGGACACCTTCAACCTCATGGCCCTGGGTAAGGCTTTGGAGGCAGCTCTTATATCACTGCGGCAACCTGAGACAATCTTATAGATTCTTTGATAACTGTCTGATCCTGTGGGGATGGATAACTAGAGCAAGGAGGAAGCCTTTCCCTTCCCCTAGCCGCCATTTAGCCCCCAGCTTCTAGCAGGAGACTGCTCACACAGTAGGAACCCGAAATAGTTGTTAAGTAAATTACCCGCCCTAACAATAACAATCAACCCTAATCTAGCATCTACACTCTCTCAGGCACTTTTCTAATTATTTACGTATATTAATTCACTTAATCCTTAAACCAGTGAGGTAGCTAGCTACTGTTTTTAATCCCCACTTTACAGGTGAGGAAACCAAGGCACAGAGAAGCTAAGGGACCTGTCCAATGGCACAGAGCAGTTACTGACAAAGGTGAGTTTCAACTCCAGCAGTCTGGGCCTTAACCGCTAAACTCTATGGCTTCTATATGATTAAGTAGCAACTGAGGGCTTCGGGGACAGGGGAGATGGAGCCAAAGAGCAGCTAAGGAATGTTTCCCTGTGAGAGGAGAAACAGAGTCGGATCCCAGGGAGTGCCTGGTGTCAGGTAAGGAAAGGGGAGGTTAAAAAAAAAAAAATCACTCTTGGGGAAGAAAAAAGAAATAATCAATACAAAGTGTATCTGGAAAACAGAACAAGTCTGAGCTGACCATAATGGAAGGTACGTTTCAGCAGAGCTGGGACATTGTGGAACAGGCATCTTGAGATCCTGGCTGACTCTCAATTGGCACAGTACCATAAGAGCCGAAGGTGAAAATTATCTGAGTCCTTCGAATATCTAAGTCCAAGTTAGGCATACAACATATGCATGTCCCATATACTACAGAGGGACACAGAGTCCTACTGACGTGTGGGTCCCAGCCCGGACTTATCAGCCATCACGTGTGCTCCCTCTTACATCACACAATTGTGCCAATCCAAGGAGGAAAAGTGCTTCACATCGAGTCTGACAGAGTCAACTCTATAAAGGCATGTATAAAATCACCAAATACTTCCAAAGCTCTTACCATGCACAAGGGTCTACTCCAAGTGCTTGACAAATACTGACTGATCCGTGCCCACACATATATGTCACAGACCTCCAGGACTGCTGGGAATGGATGAAGCTGTTCATGCCCAGCTCCCATCTGGTAACACTGTTACTGAAGCAATGAGAAAGAGGCAGAAAGAAAACTGAGCTTAGGGGTGTGCCTCTCCCCTTGTACGTTATGTTTAGTAAAATTAATCATTTGGGCGCCTGGGTGGCTCAGTTGGTTGGGCAGCTGCCTTCACCTCAGGTCATGATCCTGGAGTCCCAGGATCAAGTTCCACATCAGGCTCCCTGCTCAGCAGGGAGTCAGCTTCTCCCTCAGACGCTCTTCCCTCTCGTGCTCTCTGGCTCTCATTCTCTCTCTCTCAAATAAATAAATAAAATATTTAAAAAAAAAAAAAGGAAAATTAATCATTCAACCATAAGAAAGAGACCTGAGCAGTGGAGGGGAGGCTGAGGAATGAATAAAACAAACAAAAACAAAAACAAAAAAGTGTTCTAAACTTTTTTTAATTCTTGGGGACTAAGTAAGTCTGAGGTATGAACAGAGATGCTTTCAAAGATTACCCCACGAACTCGTAAAATAAAAGTCTCAAAATCCTGTTCCTGAAAGGTTAAAGAGCTGTCTAGCAGTAACAAAATCTAATAATGGAATATAAATGAAAAAAAGGAAATGGAGCAGCATCTGAAGTATGACCCCATTTTTGTTAAAACGTGACACACACACAGAAAAGTCCTGAGGTAGAAAACCAAAACAATCAAAAAAATTATTAATAGCAGATAAGAAGAATGCAATCTTTCTTTTCTTCCTTATACTTTCCCACATTTTCTGAACTTTCTGTAATATGTACTATTTTTATAACAAGGGGGAAATACTATAAGCTCTCGATACTATACAAAGATTCTAGACCTAGAAGAAAGCCACCTAGTCCAAAACGCTTGTATTGTGGTTAAAGAAACTGAAAAGTCAGAGAAGCAAAGCAAATGTTCAAAAGTCACACAGCAACTAATTCTTGTGAGTCCAAGTTTCAGACTCTTTAAGTGCCCCTGTCTCCTAAAACTTGCTTGAATCATCCCAGGAAAATCAATGTTCTCTTTTCCTTTGAAAGTTTCCAAGAGATGACAAATGTGTAAATACTTTTATATATCAACATTCCTCACGTCTACTTCTTTCGAACTGATTGGGAAGGCATTTTAGCGTACAAGCCGAGTTGTTCTGTAGTTCCCTTGTTAATTCAAAGAGACAAGACCTGCATAGTATTCATAATGCTAACCACACCCTTCCCACCTGAATACACTTCATTCACCTGTTTCCTAGTCTCCAGAAGATTCTAATCTCAGTGATGATGCAGGGTGGCACTCTATAGGAAACCAATGTGTTTGGACAATGAAGTATTATGGAATAAACTCTGTGCCAAGGACATTTAATGTGATTCAATGCCACCTGAAAAAGCCCTGGCCCAAGATTTCTTTGTTTTGGTTTTGTGTCAGGGGTTCTGTTGATTGTTGAGAAGGTACTGGCAGTAGAAACTCTGACCTGAAGAATTCTATTTGATGGTGCAATGCTGAAGTGCAATCTGCTTGATACTCTGATAGATGGATGCTTGAACTGGAAGGAACATCCCCATTTTATCAGATCACAGCACAGCCAGAAGATTGGCACCGCCGAGAGCAATAAAGGGCAATTAAAGGACAAGCCAGGGCAGAGTAAGGAAGAGGGATTAAAAGTGCAAGAAGCAAATGAGAGCACAAGTCAGCTCCTGAGACACGGAAACTGTACACGTGAAGGGGGGGTGAGAGACCGTGTACGTCATGTCCTGTACGCACAACAAGGGCTATGGGCTACTTTAATCAAGGCACCCTGAGGTCCAAGGAAAGAAAGGGGCCAAAGGCAACCTAGCAGTAGCACCATTTCAACCCAAAGCCAACACAGTTGGAACAGTTAAGGAACATTTAGTAATTTTTTCTTAAGCATAGCATCATGTATGAAGTCTGTGGAAGCACAAAGGTGAATGAGCACCCCCAGCTAGAGAAATTCGGGTTGGTGTGCCTTCTGTACCACTTCGTCGTCCTTAGGAGCACTACTCCTCAAACTTTAATGTGTAGACAAATCCCTGGGGATCTGCACAAATGCAGGTTCTGACGCTGATATTCCAGTCTGCGGACTATACTTTGGGTAGCCAGGATGTGCATGCCGTCTGAGTAAGAAAAATAAAAATTTCAGTCACACCGAAGCTTATCAGTAATCACAAGAAAAACAACCACTTAGGGCACATTTTGTGTCCCACTTTGTATATGTTGTTTAATTTAATCCTCCTTACAACGTCCAGTAAGATTTGATCATCTGATATTCAGGAAACTTAAGTTATCTGCCTACATTCAAGCAGCTAATAACAGTTCCAGGATTTAAACCCAAATCTGTCTGACTTCAAAACTATTTATCAATAAGCTACAGGGATAAGATTAAGAGAATACTTAGAAATTCTTAGAAAGTCCCCCAAGTTTCTCTGAGCCATGATTTTTCATCTCCAACATGGAGATAATGGCAGAGCTGTGGTTTATACCAAAAAGAGGTAGCAGATGTGTATTTTGAAATGTAGAAACGACCTTATATAAAGACACAATAAGTCATAACTAGCTGATTCTTTTTATATGCCTAAATCTCATTTCTTTTTTTTAAGATTTTATTTATTTATTCGACAGAGAGAGAGCACAAGCAGGGGGAGCAGCAGGCAGAGGGAGAAGCAAATTCCCCCCGGAGCAGGGAGCCCAATGCGGGGTTCAATCCCAGACCCCCAGGATCATGACCTGAGCTAAAAGCAAATGCTTAACTGACTGAGCCACCCAGGTGCCCCTCATTTCTTAAAATAGCATTGAATGTAAACCTTTCCTTAAAGTCGATATCCTTAAAACTTTTGGTCTCAGAATTCCTTTATACTCTTAGAGAGGACCCTAAGAAGCCTTTTCAGACAATCATGGACATTCTTTAAAACCACACCAAAATTCTACAAGTGGTAATTTTGTAAAGGCAAAATGCAACATGAAACTTGAGACAATATTAATACATTTTTCATACTGTTACATTAAAATCTCTTAGTCTATCTTGCACTTTGAATGAAACTTATACCCATTCAGTTTTGTAAATCCTCCATTGGTCTCTTGGAAAACATGAGTTTATTGAGTTATGTAGTTCTTCCAAATGTTGACACAATGTCTTATACCTTATGGGAAAAAAACCACATTCCTTACTATTTCCACCAATTTCTTCAGAAAGGCCTTTTTTTAAAGATTGTATTTACTTATTCAAGAGAGAGAGTGAGAGAACACAAGCAGGGGGAGCAGCAGAGGGAGAGGGAGAAGCAGACTCCCTGCTAAGCAAAGAGCCTGATGGGGGACTCGATCCCAGGACTCCAGGATCATGACCTGAGCTGAAGGCAGACGCTTAACTGACTGAACCTCCCAGGTGCCCCCTTCAGAAGTCTTTAAAAATTGGGAAGTTATCGATCATACAATAGCAGATACAAGATTCTCCAAAATTCTAATTTTTGCCGAAAAGATTGGATTTTATCAGGGGCAACGGGTACCTTAATTTGTTTTCCTTGAAGTGACAAGCTAACAAGCATTTTGAGAAAATGTGTGCCAAATACTAAAGCCTGAATAAAAATGTGTCAATTGTTCTTTCAAATAAAAATGGTGTCCCGTGGTAGGGGGTATTGGGGGGGAGCAGCTAGTTCAGCTCACAACCCAATCACAGAGTTTCCCTCCAGAAAACCACAGCTCTGCAGTGTGCGGCAGACATGTGGATGTGTACTTCCCATTTCACACACTACAGAGATGTCCTTTAGAGTTGAGATTTAAGAAAATCTGCCTCATCCAGGACATTTTTACTGCTTTATCTAGTACACTTTTTTTTTATTATGTCATGTTAATCACCATACATCATTAGTTTTTGACGTAGGGTTCCATGATTCAATGTTTGCGTATAACACCCAGTGCTCCATGCAGAAGGTGCCCTCCTTAATACCCATCACCAGGCTAACCCATCCCCCCACCCCCCTCCCCTCTAGAACCCTCAGTTTGTTTCTCAGAGTCCATCATCTCTCATGGTTCTTCCCCCCTCTGATTTCCCCCCCTTCATTCTTCCCCTCCTGCTATCTTCTTCTTCTTCTTTTTTTTAACATATAATGTATTATTTGTTTCAGAGGTACAGATCTGTGATTCAACAGTCTTGCACAATTCACAGTGCTCACCATAGCACATACCCTCCCCAATGCCTATCACCCAGCCACCCCATCCCTCCCACCCCCCACCACTCCAGCAACCCTCCGTTTGTTTCCAGAGATTAAGAATTCCTCATAACAGTGAGATCATGTGATACATGTCTTTCTCTGATTGACTTATTTCGCTCAGCATAATACCCTCCAGTTCCAACCACGTCATTGCAAATGGCAAGATTTCATTCCTTTTGATGGCTGCATAATATTCCATTGCATATATATACCACATCTGCTTTATCCATTCATCTGCCGATGGACATCTTGGCTCTACACTCTATTAAGTGAAACTGATTTCTTTTTGGCGTAATCGCAAGTGCATGACCACACATGTAAGTGGGGCCGCCCATCGCCTGGACGCCTTCTAAGGTGACAGCAGTGGCACCTGCCCTTGCTTTAATACCATCAGTATAAATGTCAGCACTGTGAAAAGAGCAAATGACATCACGCTGTTGTTGTTAAAATCGTTTGGAATTCATGGTCCCCCTGAAAGACTTAACTTTGGACACCCCAGGGGCCCACCCACCGCACTTTGAGAGTGCTGCCTGAACTATTTTGGCTTTTGCAACTTTGTTCTACCTGTGCTGTCTTTTGCTTATAAACATATGTATTCAAAATAAAGGTAATCTGGAGCAACGGGAGATTCTATGTGGAAAACTTTCATAATGACAGTTGTACTTCTTTTGCTGCACAACAGCACCATAAAAACTGAGTTCCTTGCCACATCTCTCTCTCCATGACAGACCGTGGGCCCCAGATGCTTGCTAATGCCACATAGCTTTTCAAGGGAAAGAAATCAGCTTTAGGAACAAGCTACTTTCTCTGAAATATTTCCTGAAAACCATGCTCTTGAAGGATCTCAAACCACACCTGTGACAGAATGTTTGCCACCTAAATCCACGTAAAATCCTAAAATACATAAGATACCATCCTAAGAAGATGATCCATCCACAAATGAGATATGCTTGTGAAAATTCACTCCCTCCAACATGACTTTCTATTACGCCTCTCTATTTTCCTAGTCTACATTTAAAAATGTATTAAGAACGAAACTCAAATCAAGAAGATTTGAGTTTCCTTTCCCCCAAATTTGTATACATTGGAAGCTCAGAGTAACGTGTGATTACTGACATCACACTGATTAAAAGGCAAATGAATGGGATGCCATTAGCCATTAATCCAGAATAAAAACCTGTAGTTAAAAGCCCTTAAGGTGGCTCAGTCACTAAACGCCTGCCTTCGGCTCAGGTCATGATCCCAGGGTCCTGGGATCGAGTACCACATCGGGCTCCCTTCTGAGTGGGGAGCCTGCTTCTTCCTCTCCCACTCCCCCTGCTTGTGTTCCCTCTCTCACTGTGTCTCTCTCTGTCAAATAAATAAGTAAAATCTTTAAAAAAATAAAAAATAAAAAAAATAAAAGCCCTTTTGGTTATCAAAGTTTTCTACTTCCAAATTTCACCTGTAAATTTAACCCGTTTCTAGAAGTAGAGTAAATGAACCAACTACATCCGAATAACTTGAGGTACTTAATATATTATGCAGATTCTTTGGGTCCATTCCTATCTTAGTCTGCTCAAACTGCTGACATTGCAAAATGTCACAGACTGGGTGGCTTAAACCACAGAAATTCTTACATTTTAGAGGCTGGCAAGTTGCAGATGAAGGTGCTGGCCAAACTGCATCCTGGTGAAGACTCTTCTTCTGTCTTTCATGATGTTTCCACAGGACGCTTTCTTAGGGTGTGTTGGAAAGGGGCATGAGGGAAGGGAGGGAGACAGCTCACATCTCCTCTCCTCCCCTTTCTTAAAGCCCACTAAGCCCTTCATGACAGCCCTCCCTCACGACCTCAGCTAAGTCTAATCACCTCCCATAGGCCCCGGGTCCAAATATCATCACATTGGGGGAATTATGACTTCACCATATGAATTTGAGAAGGACACAAACATTTAGTCCATAACAATTTCAAGCCTTCCACACCACAACCTCTGGGAATAGAGCCCAGCAATCTGTTGTCCTTAACAGTTCCCGGCTGTTTTCCTAAGCACACTGCAGTTTGAGTAAACCTGATTGCACCCCTGTGAGCCTGTTTCCTAATCTGTAAACTAGGACTGATGAACACTATACTTTCCTATTTCAGAGTTGCTGATGTGTTGAGGATCGATTAAGAATATATGGGAAAATGCTTTCTAAAATTGCAAAGTGCTTTGTGAATCATCATCATCTAAACTGTTACCACCTACATTTCCACCAAATCTTTTTCTAAAACCTAAAAGTAGGAGAGCCTGGGTGGTTCAGTCAGTTAAATGTCCCACTCTTGATTTTGGCTCAGGTCATGATCTCAGGGTTGTGAGATCGGGCCCCGTGTTGGGCTCCATGCTGAGTGTGGAGGCTGCTTAAGATTCTCTCCCTCCCTCTCCCTCTGCCCCTCCCTTCCTCTCTCTCTAAAAAAAAAAAAAAAAAAAAAAAAATGAATAAGAATTATAAAAACCAAAAACTAAAAGTGAGGGACACCTAGGTGGCTCGGTCAGTTAAGCATCTGACTCTTGGTTTCGGCTCAGGTCACGATCTCAGGGTCCTGAGATCAAGCCCTGTGTCAGGCTCCCCACTCAGTGGGGAGTCTGCTTGAGATTCTCTCTCTCTCCCTCTAAAATAAATAATCTTAAGAAAAACTAAAAATGAAGGATAAAATGAAGATTATTATAGATGTTATCTTAATTCTTATAATTAAACCTCAAATAACTAAAATTCTCAGGAAATAGTGTTCTAGTTAATATGTAGCTGAACATTCTGGTCACTCTTTGGAAAAGCCCTTTTAAATATGTTGTTATACTTTATTTCTGTAGTAAATACATAACTTAGATTTTATTTGATGCCAAAGGGCTTTTATTTGAGTCAGCTTTCTGAATATCAGTTCTTGCTGCATAGGACTCAAGCTGAAAACTGTAATCTATGTTCTGCCTTGAACTCATTTGCTAAAAGGTTTCTTGTTTACTTTCTGTTGTTTGGGGATATTTTGTAGTTGATAAAGGCATGTTTATTTTAACCAAAGGTAGATCTCTAATTACAAGTTATATTCCAAAAGCTTAGATGTTCCTAAATCATTTGAAATATGAAATGCCTCTTCTACTAAAAAAAAAAAAATTATAGACCACAATTAAGTTCTCTAACTTGTCCAAAATGCCCATAATACAGATGAAATACATTTGCCAAATGAGTTAGAAGTTACAGGGGTATTTTGCAGTGAAATTTATCAAACTCAGTCTGATCTTGCCATTTGCAACAACGTGGATGGAACTGGAGGGTGTTATGCTGAGTGAAATAAGTCAATCAGAGAAAGACATGTATCATATGACCTCACTGATATGAGGAATTCTTAATCTCAGGAAACAAACTGAGGGTTGCTGGAGTGGTTGGGGGTGGGAGGGATGGGGTAGCTGGGGGATAGACATTGGGGAGGGTATGTGCTATGGTGAGCGCTGTGAATTGTGCAAGACTGTTGAATCACAGATCTGTACCTCTGAAACAAATAATGCAATATATGTTAAGAAAAAAAAAAGATAGCAGGAGGGGAGGAATGAAGGGGAGTAAGTCGGAGGGGGAGATGAACCATGAGAGACGATGGACTCTGAAAAACAAACTGAGGGTTCTAGAGGGGAGGGGGGTGGGGGATGGGTTAGCCTGGTGATGGGTATTAAAGAGGGCACGTTCTGCATGGAGCGCTGGGTGTTATGCACAAACAATGAATCATGGAACACTACTTCAAAAACTAATGATGTAATGTATGGTGATTAACATAACAACAAAAAATTTTTTAAAAAGTACAAAAAAATTTATCAAATTCAGTCTGAATATAAAACTGTTTTCATTTACCATTAATGCTGGTATCTGAGAAAAAAGTAAGCTGGGGGACAATGAGAAGGCGATAGATAAAAATTTCTGTTACTATTCTAAATGGGTCAGTGGTCCTCAGTTCTTTATTATACAGAATGCATAAGGTCTCTCAACATGGCCATTAGGGATTCTCTTCAGAATGATGAATAAAGGAGGCAGGGGACAGCAAAACCGAGTGTCCAGAGTGAACTGAACAAGCGGAATGCAAGGGAATAAAGAAAACGTTGAAAGGATGGCTGTGTATCCACGGAGCAGAAACCGCTGAGGTATCAATGGTGAGAGAGAGAGAGAGAGACCAGAATGGGACTCAGAGCAGAAAGGAAGTAATTGAAAGCAATGCTGAAGAAAACAGTACCCCGCAAAAGCCACGAAGACTGAATGTGGGGTATGAGAGCAAAGTCACCAACACAGAAGAGGCCTCAATACACGTGAAGCCGACTCTCATCTGTACCTGCAGAATGACCTACCCTGTGCATGCCTGATGGCCACACCTGGGTCGTTTGTACCTAAGAGGATGGCCAACAGTTGGATCCTGCTTCTGAATTCAAGTGATCACAGAGGCCTTGCTTGACCTGTCCTAAAGCATGTTGGCCTTGGCTGGAAACTTTGGTTTATAGCTCCTTCACGGCCTCTTCCATCTCCCAAGGCCCTAATGAAATGATATCCCAGTTTTGACCTCATCCCTGAATTTCTACCCAAGCATCGTATCTATTAGCGCATCTATATTTAGATTCCTGACTTTCAACTGGTCATATGGGTCTGTGGTGAGATAGTCAGTTTTCCAATCTTGCTCTTTTCCAGGGCAAAGTGTCGCTCGGTCTAAGTAAAAATGCAGTGCATTCACTCATTCAACCAAAAGCCGATACTGAATGTCAGGCACTGTCTGAGGCCCAGTGGTAAACACAACCATCTTGCTTGCCTCCTAGGAATGTTTGATTCATTTTATCACAACATGTGAGACAAATACCAAAAGGGGCAAATGGGAGACTTCTCTGGCCTCTAAGATGCTCTGGTCATTCTGAAAGATGCTAAACTATGGCTGGAGGATATTAAACTTTACAAACCAAAGAGAAATGTCGATTCCAAGTCTGATTAAGAGCAGAGAATTAGGGGCACCTAGTGGCTGTCAGTTAAGCGTCCGACTCTTGATTTCACCTCAGGCCCTGATCTCAGAGTTGTTAGACAGAGCCCCGCATCGGACTCTGTGCTCAGCGTGGAGTCTGCTTGAGATTCTTTCTCTTCCTCTCCCTCTGCCCCTCCCCCCCGCTCAGGCTCTCTAAATAAATAAATAAATTTCTTAAAAAAAAAAAAAGAGTAGAAAATTATCTTGAATGTTCTCCAAACTGTATTTTAGAGATAAGACAATGTGTTGTAAAAAGGGGAGAAGAGCTTACCGAATTAGTAACTTTCATACCCAAACTTCTGATAAACAAGGGCAACCTCTGCCACTTACAAAGAACTCTTTCACTGAAAGGTGAAAGTAGTCTTTAACCACAAACACCCACACATAAAGCCCTTTTCACATACACAGGTATACGTATTCATAAGCACTGCAGAAGGTCACAAACACAAAATAACACTGTAGAAGGACTCACTGGTCAGTGGAAAAATGTACTGCACTGTGGTTGAAAATTCTCTGCCCTTTAAAATGATACCAGGGAATAAGAAGGATTATTTCAAATAAATCTTCAAGTCTAACCGCAGTGGAAGTCAAAATTTCAGTTCAAAATTTAATTTGGAACTAAGGAAAGACATCCAGTATTTAACACATCTACTGGAGCATATACAGAGAAATACTTCTACTTGCCCTCTGAGTTTTCTGCAGTCTGGCTTAGTGCCTGGGCATGAGCATTTCCAGGGCCCAGGACCAAAAGCCACCAGAGCCTGCAATTCTTTCCCTGGACTCAACACCACTTCCCTTCTTCATCCACTCTCACATTACTACATCATTTAAGCGTATCTGAAATTTCTTCAGAAAAATGCAAGAGTTGCCACTGATTATCTCTCTGGAAAGCAACTCTTGTAATAATTATCCTGCTAGATAAAAACTGTGTGGCTGAGGACCAGATCAGTGGTTGGCCTCTAGTAATCCCAACCCTGGATGCAGTCAGTCAATTTATTTCTTCAGCTTTATGAAAAGTGTGTTGATGTTTAACCTGAAAAAAGGAATCCCATAATTGCAGCTCCTTTCTAGAAGATTTGTCCCAGAACTTTTTTTTTAAGATTTTATTTATTTATTTATTTATTTATTTATTTGAGAGAGAGAGAATGAGAGACAGAGAGCACAAGAGGGAAGAGGGTCAGAGGGAGAAGCAGACTCCCCGCTGAGCGGGGAGCCCGATGTGGGACTCGATCCTGGGACTCTAGGATCACGACCTGAGCCGAAGGCAGTCGCTTAACCAACTGAGCCACCCAGGCGCCTGTCCCAGAACTCCTTGATGTCAATTGTCAAATTCCTTCTGGAGACTTTTCCCTTTAGAAGTGCATCATTTGGTGGGGAGGGGGGAAGTAGGGTATTGAAGTAGGGAAGAAAAAGAAGAATGGGTAAAAGGTTTTCACATTCACTTGCGTTACTAATTAAGATTACTAATTAAAACATAGCAATGAGTTTAGGTGTATATTTAATGTCCCACAGTATTTCATCAAAGACATGAGGTAAGAATTCTTTGCTGATTTGTGTTACAGCAAAAGACCCCACCTAATGGAATAAGAAATATTCATGATTATACTACTTGTGAAAGTAAGACCTAAGACACTTCCATGTCCAGTACCCAGTTACATCATCAGAACACAGTGGAATGCTGTTTGACCAGCTGATTGCACATGTCAAAGACTGAAATGCATGTTTCAAAGGTAGACCTTTGCTGATAGCTATTGCGGATCTATAAGTAAATGAGTAGGAAAGATTTAAAAACTGAATATAGCAATTGGCAATTTAGCAAGCTTCAAAGGCTATAGGCATTTAGAAATGATTTCACATTAGAGTTGCACACAGATTCAATGTACAATTATTGAATACCTGGTAGTGTGCTAAACACCTGAAAATATGGATACTAAATAATTTTAGTGATCATGTTATAAAAGCAAAGGTCTCCCATTAACAGAAACAAAAAAAAGGTGACTCAAAAGTCCAAAAGTAAGTTCTCATCCTGATGCAAAAATATATGTTGAGATATAAACATTATGTGGTTTGTGACTCTCTGAACCTTAGGCTTAAGTTTTAATTACTAAGCATATGACATCATCTCTTTAGTCTAGGAATGTTGGTTCCCCAAAGTATCGTAACATCTCCATGATACCTAAAATATAGTGAAAATGGAAATGTTTATGAAAGGAAAGCAGATTTCAAATATCAGAAAAGATATTCTCTACACAGCATTGTTCAATCATAAGTGATGTTACTTCTATATAATGCATAAAAATGATTATGTCTACTTGTAATTTTCAATTTACTTCCCCACAAACATTGTTCCCATTGGATCCTCATAATAATCCTATGCAATGGGCAATGGAGGTGATGTCCTCATTTTAACAAATTAAGAAATTGAGGTTTGGGAGACTTATACAAGGCCTCAGCGATTACTAACTAAACCAAGAACCCAGGCTCTGACTCTCAGCCCAGCACTTCCTACCATAGGAATGAAAACCCCCACATTTCATCAAAAGGACTGTGGATCTTGCAACTGTCAAAATAACAGAGGAATAATGGCTACTTTTGTTAGCAACAAAAACCGTGTAACCTACGGTTAAGAGTGGACAAATAATCGTCAACATTTCTTCACATTCGCATAACATGAATATTGATGGAATTTCTCTAACAGCTGCAAGGAAATTCCTAAGCAGAGCCAAAAGAAAAGGCATTTCCTAAAGTTCCTGATAAAATTTAAAGAACTCTGTTCAAGCTTTTCAAGTGAAATCAGTTAATGCAAAGAAAGTCATCAATACTACCCCCAGATTCGCCCAAAAAAGATTAAAAAGGGGTAAAAAAAAAGTTGTCCTTTTCTAAGACCAACAACTTTCGGGGGTAGGGTCATTTTTCCCTTCTAAAATCTTCCTACTCTGCTGGGGGACGAGATGGCAATTTTAACAGCCTGGTTTCCTAAACGCGGCCCTTAGAAGCATCCGTGGCACAAGGGGAGCGCGAACCACTACCCGGGGGTAAAGAGCAGGAACAGAGCGGGGAGCAGGTCTGCGCGCCCGCAGGCGAACGCGTGCAGACGAAGAGGAGCGGCCGCAACGCTGCCTCTCTCCGGGCCTCCGGTGCTGACCGCGCTCGGCTCCCAGGAGCCGGGCGCCGCCCTCCCCGCCCTCCCGGGCGCCTGGCCGGGCCGCGGACCTACCAGCGAGAGCACCTTATAGGTGTTGGGGTCTTTGGCCGTGCGGGCGCGCGCCGCCTTCTCCAGCGGCTCCTCCCCCACCTCCATGGGGGCCAGCAAGGACTCAGCCGCCTGCCCGTCCCCGGGCGCCGCGGCGGCGCGACCGACGCTCGGGTCACGGCCGTTCCCCGCCGGGCCCTCCCGGGGAACGCGGCCGCCCTCGCCGCCGCTGCTCCCGCCCCCCTCGCAGCCCTCGCGCTCCATCGTGCCCCCAGCGCTCCAGCCCCGCCGCCCTGTCGCGCCTTTAATAGGCTCCGCGCCCGCTTCGCCCCGCCCCGCCCCGCCCCGCCCCGCCCCGCCCGCCGCCGCGCCCGCCCCTCCCCGCCAGACCCTTGGCTCTGTGCCCGTCTCCCAGCGCTAGAAGTGAGGGGAAAGCAACTCAACGCCCCGGATTATTTGGCTTCCTGTCTGATTTCGGGCACTCTGCGTGTCGGTTATTTTGGGTCCTGTACGTGGGCGCGTCTTCAACTTCCCCCAAAGCCTTCCCCTCCCCGCGCCCCGGGCACCTTCCGAACACTTGCAGGAATCGCCCTGCGTGGCCTCGTGGCGCGGGCTGGACTGGAATTGCAGTGTGGTCTGCAGAGGGCATGAGATCATGGGGCCCCAAAATAGAGCGGGAGGAGGAGAAGAAGGATGCAGCCGAGGCCGGTGCAGCTTCTCCACGGCGGGAGAGTGGAGTCGGGCGGACCTGTGTTTCTACTGCGACGTTCCAATAGGCTGGAGGGGGTCGAGGGTGGGACGAGGCGACCTTCTTTTTCTCCTGCGTAGAAGCAAGCGAGAATTCCCTCAAAACCCTTGCTACCCACTGCCACTCTACTCTGGGAAAGGAATAACCAACCTTAAAATACCTGGTGTAACTAAAGCACTCATATATAAGGGATACTTCGTTTTCCACGGTTGTACGTAGTTTCTGGGTTTTTCTCGCTGATCTTGCCTTAATATATTTACTTACTAGTTCCTGTAGACTTTCTGTGTTGAAGGCTTCAAAGTGCCGATGTTGCCTCATCCTGAGGTTGACGCTGATACTTGGTTAGCAGTATTGAACATTTTAGCACAGTCTGAAATACTTTGATACTTTATTTTTGAACTAGGACATGAACGGTAAGCTGTAATTCTTGATGGGTTTTGATTCACCTTTGACTCTACAACTTTTACTTTTCCTTCCTCATCAGAAAAACCACAAGTGTGTACTGAAGTGATTCTTGTCTGTCAAGGGGAAGCCAGTGACTTTGAACTGCTTTGCAATACCAGGGACTGACTCTGGGGACCAAAGAAAGTTATACATTCCAAAGACAATTGCCAATTCATCTTGACTACGCGGATGTATACAATTTTTAAAAAAAAAAAAAACTGAGGATGGATATTTAACAGATATAAAGTGTGTGTTATTCCCTTTAAAATAGTCAATTTAAAATGCTTTCCATTTATACTGACTCATTCATTCATTCATTTATTCAATAATGAATCTTTCAATTCAATCTTTTGGCCTCCCAACTATGTATACCATACCAAAGATGAATAAAAGTATATATTTCCCAAGTAGTTGAAGGGGGTAAAGACAATAAATAAACAAAAAAATTAAAACCCTAGTCCTGTATGCATAATAGAGTCACAAATAAGATATTTTGAAAGTTTAGTGGAAAGGTAACTGACATCTGGAAGAACTAAAGGCCATCCCTCAAACATGACTGAGCTCCTTTTCTTTTTTCTTTTTTCTTTTTTTGTTTAATTACCTTTGAGTCAGCTTACAAACCACCGAAGAGAAACAGGTTTTCACTATTTCAGTCACACATATTTTTTACCCCAAACTTGCCTCCAGATTTTCCTTTAACTGTTTCCAAAAATCAGATTCAAGGACAAAGATTTGTGCCACAAAGACTGGTCAAATGAGTATCAAAACTTCTAAAGGAAACTCAACAGTGTGGCTTTGAACCTGACCAAACAAATGGAATCAGTATATTGATCATAACCATCCCAAGGCAAAGAATCACTCTCCAGGCTTCACCCATAGGAAAAGTGAGCATATAGAGTGAGTCTGCAGAGGTACAAACTCAACCTTCATCAGTGAGTGAGGCACCCCTGCAGGTGACCTGTGGGCTCTTGTTACAGGGGTGAGGATTTACTCAGCAGGATCCTGTGCCCATTGTGGCCAGATAGATTTCTCAAGAGAAACAGGAAATTTAGATGTTTGTATGACTTCTCCAGATTGCAAAATATTGTCGACAAAATTCAGAAAAACTATGTCTTTAAACATTCGAAAAGCCAAACAAAATGTAACACATCTGCAGGGTGGGCCTGGCAAAGAGGCCACCAGGATGTGGCCTCTGCCTTATGCTCAGGCCTCCGCTGGAGCCAGTCGGGACTTCTGTGAGTAACTATAAAAGAATGGGTCGATTGAGTATGCCAGTCATCTTGCTTAAGCTACAGACACCACAACGCCTGTAGTGATGTCTTGCCTGGGTCTTGTTTCTCTTCCAAATAGTCTGAGGAATAGCTTCACTCTCCAAACTTTCCTGGTTAGCGCAAGGTTAATAATGACTGTTTCATCTTCAGTCCTAAACAACTCTGCTTAAAGGATGGAAGACTGTAATCTAGTACAGCAGTAAAGATGAGAGGCTAAGAGTTTATAAGACTCCTTAAGTTTTATTCTACAGAAATATTTAAACTCTTTTCCCTCAGTGCCTGAAACTTGAGGCACAGATAAGACCAAAACACCAAATAAAACCAACTTATCTGTGTTTGAAGGATGACTTCTCAATGCGAGGAACAGTTCTTCTTGGCTTTGAAAAATGGAAATTATTTTAGTAATTATTTTACCAGCTGTTCCAGAGCTGATCCAGCTTTCTCCAATTCCCAGTAATACACAAAAGACATCTAGCCCAGTCAAAGAAGAAAAAAAACACATGGCTTTTTAATCTTTGTGAGACGTAAAAAAAAATTATTTTCCATGCGTTAATTTATTTTTAAGATTTTATAAAGCATCCTTTCTCTTTCCTTTTTGTAAGCACAAACATACGCTCTCTGGGAGAAGCTTGGGTAACTATGTGACCTTGTACTGATTACAAGAACTCTCTGAGTCTTGGCTTCCTCATTTATAAAATGGTGTTACAAATAATAGCATAAAGCTACACAGCTTTCTCCAAATGCCAACAAAACGTGTAACATTTCCCCAACTTACACAAAAATTTAAATGTCTCCTTTCCATATTTAAATCACTCAACTCACACCCCTAAAAGAATAAAACAATGTCATTTTCGCATACACAATGCATGATTTATACTTAATTTCTGGAAAGGTTTGAGAGCTGCCAGTGAAAATGCATCTACAAAGGGAGAGCCCGGGGAGTCAGGAAGGGATGCTTACCCCTCTGGGATGGAGGAGAGATGGCTTGTTATCAGGCAGGTAGCAGAATGAGTGAAGTGAACCCTGAAGTGTAAAGTGCAATTGAGAGTAATAGAAACTGGGGAAACATGGAAAGCACATATCCCATCTAGAGGGAGCTGCTGTCCAGGCCTTCACTTTCTGGTTGTCTGCAGTCTCTGCCACTCCCGTTGTCCAGCAAAACCTCGGGTTGCCAATAATCTGAACGTGTATGTCTGCCACTTTGCTATTTGCTTTCTATGTGCCTCATGTCTTTTCTTTCCCTCTGTTCCTCCTTCACCTCTTTAAATTTGTGATAATTTTTTTATTATACCAGACTAATTCCTCTGTTAAATTTTAGCTTTTTTAAAAGTGTTTTTCTGGGTGCCTGAGTGGCTCAGTTGGTTAAGCGACTGCCTTCGGCTCAGGTCATGATCCTGGAGTCCCGGGACCGAGTCCCACATCGGGCTCCCTGCTCAGCTGGGAGTCTGCTTCTCCCTCTGACCCTCTTCCCTCTCGTGCTCTCTATCTCTCATTCTCTCTTTCTCTCAAATAAATAAATAAAATCTTTAAAAAAAAGTGTTTTTCTTAGTCGTTGCTCTAAAAGTTCTAATAGGCATCTTTAACTTACCATCTACTTCAGATTGATACTGCCTTAATTCTGGTAAAATATAGTGTTTTTTTCTGCAATACCTTTCCATTATTTTTTTAAGATTTCATTTATTTATTAGAGAGAGAGAAAGAGAGAGCAAGCACAGAAGTGGGGGGGGGGCAAAGGGAGAGGGAGAAGCAGACTCCCTGCTGAGCAGGGAGCCCAGTGCTGATGCTGGACTTGATCCCAGGACCCTGGGATCATGACCTGAGCCAAAGGCAGATGTTTAACCGACTGAGTCACCCAGGCGCCCCCATTTCCTCATCCTTTTTTCGCTATTAGTCTTATATATATTAATCTATATGAGTTATAAAGCCAATGATGCAGTGTTATAATCATTGTTTTAAGCAACCATGTTTTTTAGAGAAATTAAGAGACCAGAGTAAATGCACACACGTACGTACACACAGATTTTTTCCCGCTTGAATATGAGTCACTTTTTCTTGTCTCTTTGCATGTATTATAATTTTGGGTTGAATGCTGGTCTTCCAGGTACTGTGTTATAGCAACTCTGGATTCTGATTATTTTTCTGACATTTTTTAATACTCCCCTGGACTTAGAGCTACAGATTTGTCCTGCTGTTTTCTGCCTTTGCCATTTTCACACCTCACTACCAACCCCACCAAATCAAATCCACCCCTCTGGTGGCTAAAGCCTGGAAACTCTCACTATTCTTATCCAAAGCCCTAGTAGCTTTTCAAGAATAAATGCTTCTCAACTTGTCTGCCATTAGTCAATTTACAGAACCCTGAAATTATTGTTATTGAGAGTTCTGTCTACTTTTATACTTGCATTTGGTGGAGAGAATTTGCAAATCTTTTTAGCTGACATAGCTGGAAATCCATTTCAGATTTTTAAGTTAATTCTGGAAATTTAGATATTTATTTAAATTTTTCAATATTGGCAACTGTGAGGCGCCTGGGTGGCTCAGTCAATTAGGCATCTGCATCTGACTCTTGATTTCGGCTCGGGTCATGATCTCAGGGTTGTGAGATTGAGCCCCACGTCAGGCTGCATTGCCCTGTGCTGAGCCTGCTTGGGATTCTCTCTCTCCCTCTTCCTCTGCCCCTTCTCTTGCTCTTTCTCTCTCTCAAATAAATAAATAAATCTTAAAACATGAATAAATATTGGCAACTAAGTCAATATTTTTAAAGACACATGGGGGCCAACAAAATGTACCTGAAAGATTCAGTGAACCATGGGCTCTCAATTTGCAAACTCTATCCTAAGCATTTGCCAAGTGTGCCTGCAAAGCACTGAAATTCTCCCTCAGTTTTCATTTTAGCACCAGGCTAAAAATTCCCTGCCTCTGCCCATGTCCACTCCATAGAGGCTAAATCACAGTATCTCAATCCCTTTGTATTTCTTTGAGATAACTCAGTGACTGGGGTAACATGTAGAGTCAACTGTGTATTGAGCAGAGTTAAAGTGTGAAGAAGGGATCGGTTCCCCAATATATAATCAGTGTGTTGTTCTAGAAGAAAGGAAATTGGATGCTAGAGAGCAAAAATGACAAATGTCCACTATAACCTCTTTCGTGCCTTAATTACTATTGGAACTCTCTAAGCACTGTGAGGTCTCCATGGGCAGTTTCATCCAAGATAACAAATTGCTACTTAATGATTGTGGGCATTATGCCTGCTCTTTAGAAGTCTCTTTATTTTAGTAAATATGTGTAGAAAAGACACAAATGTATACATTAGTATTCAGATGCACAATATATATATAAATAAATGATCTTGTCTCCTCATTGGGTAACTAGGGATTGAGGTGATCACGGGGCAACCTAGCTCATATTATTTCAATCCTTTTCAGTATCTTTGGGGGTAACTCAGTGTTTGGGTGTAATTGTGCCCATTCTTTCTGTTTGCTCCCATATCTCTAGTCCCCAGGATGTTTGTTGGCAGGGGTTAAACAGAGCTCTCATTAAGCATGTGGGAGAGACTTGCATTGGCTTGCTTCTTTAGGGGCTTTTCTTTGGACTTTTGCTGATCTATGTGGGCAATGTCAGGTCTGATCTGGTCTCTGGGCACATACACTTATCTCTTCTGAAATGCTGTTGGTAAATGTCTGACTTGTTTTCTTGGCTCCAACAAAGCTCAGAACTTCTTTATATTTGATTAAACTCAACCTCAACCCATGGTAGGGTTACAGATACTTCCCAGTTCAGCCACATCCTCCATCCAACCATGGTCTGAGCTCTTTATATTTGACTCTCTGAGTTAGTGTCACCTTATCTTTAGCTGTAAGGTTTATAACATAACTCCATTGGCTCTCCGTTCAGTACTTTCCACATCCCCATAATGTATGCAGGAACCTGTGAATTGTTCCCTTTGTACAGGAAAGCCAATGAAAGCTTCAGAGTACTCCTCAGATTCCGCCTAACTATATTAGTGAGGAGAACAATCTGTCAACAGTTCTTCCCAGAGGTTCCATCAGGAAGTAGAATAAATGCATCTGTACTTCAGGCTTTCTATATGGCCTGCCTAATGCTTACCCCTATCCAAGATTTCAGCTCACAAAAGGTAAAGCCTAAAGGACGTGTAATTAGCATAAACATAATTTGAATTTCAGAAAAAGATGGGTGTGGAGTTTAGAAAAAAACTATTTGAAGAAATAATAGAACAAAATAATTGAATAAATGGGAGGCCTGGGTGGCTCAGTCAGTTAAGTGTCTGCCTTCGGCTCAGGTTATGATTCCAAGGTCCTGGGATCATCGAGCCCTGCGTGGGGCTCCCTGCTCGGTGGGGAGTCTGCTTCACCGTCTCCCTCTCCCTCTATCCCTCCTCCTGCTTATTCTCTCTTTCTCTCTTCAAATAAATAAATAAAATCTTTAAGAAAAATGGTAATTGTTGGGGTGCCTGGGTGGCTCCGATGGTTAAGCTTCTGCCGTCAGCTCAGGTCATGATCCCAGGGTCCTTAGATCGAGCCCCACGTTGGGTTCCCTGCTGAGAAGAGTGGCAGGCAGAGAGAGGTGCTCCTCTCATTTAATCTTTTTTAAAATAGAATTCATTTGAGCAAACTTAATGACAACTTCTCATGTGGTTGGCAGCATGTATAGAAGTAAGAGACACGATAACACAACAATTGCATGCAAGATGGGAGGCTGACATGGAAATTTACTGTTGTAAATTTCATACCCTATATGGTGAAGTGATATGGGATTAACGGAGGTAAGTTACGACAGCTCAAAGCTGTATAGTGTAAACTTTGGGTCAACTACTTATAAAATAAAACAAAGAGCTAATATGCCAATATTGGAGATAAAATGAAATCATAATTTATTCAAATTAACCTAAAAGAGAGGAAAAGAGGAAAAAAGAAACAAAAGATGAGAAAATAGAAAATAAACAATATGGTAGATTTAAATCTACTTACATTGACAATAACCTTAAAAACAAATGGGTTAAAATCTACCTTAATTAAAGGGAGAATTTCCATATTGAATAAAAATGCAAAACCCAACCTTATGCACAAGATACCCACTTTGACAGTAAATACAGGTAGGATGAAAGAAAAAGATGGAAAAAATATACCATGCAACACTGATCAAAAGAATGCTCACATGTTATAATACTATTACACAAACTAGTTTTTAAAAAATTACCATGGATATTGGGGAGGGTATGTGCTATGGTGATCGCTGTGAATTGTGTAAGACTGTTGAATCACAGACCTGTACCTCTGAAACAAATAATACATTATATGTTAAAAAAAAAAAAAAGAAGAAGAAGAAGATAGCAGGAAGGGAGAAATGAAGGGGGGGAATCGGAGGAGGAGACGAACCATGAGAGACTATGGACTCTGAGAAACAAACTGAGGGTTCTAGAGGGGAGGGAGGTGGGGGGATGGGTTAGCCTGGTGATGGGTATTAAAGAGGGCACGTACTGAATGGAGCACTGGGTGTTATACGCAAACAATGAATCGTGGAACACTACATCAAACACTAATGATGTAATGTACAGTGATTAACATAATAAAAAAAGATACATAAGTCATAGGGATTTACAGTGCAACCTGATGACTACAGTTACTACTGCTCTATGGTGTATTTGAGAGGTGTTAAGAGAGCCAATTTGAGAGTTCTCATCACAAAGAAAAACCTTTTCTTTCTTTTCGATTTACTTTATTTTTGTATCTCTAAGAGATAATGGTGGTGAACTAAACTTACTCTGGAAATCGTTTCAAGATATATGAAACTAACATCATTATGCTGTGTACCTTAAACACACACAGTGCTCTATGTCAATTATATCAATAAAACGGGGGCGACAAATATTTTCATATTCAAAATGACCATTCAATATGGAAATTCTCCCTTTAATTAAGGAAAGTTGACGTGGTAAAAAGAATGACACGTAAACAAACCTGAAAACAGCAGAACCTAAAGTCATTAGATTATGATACGGATAAAAAAGATCTAAGCCATTTGCTTAAAAAGTGGTATTCTGAGTTTAAAAATCAGTGAATTCAAATTAAAGTAGATGAATAGAATTTTAAATTTGTGTTATATTTAAAAAATTGCTCAAGGAATAAAATGTCTTAATCAATTGACTCTAAAAATTACCTTTTCAAAAAACTTTTCCTGTTTTGTCAATTTCAGATTTTAAGCTTTTACATTCACACAGAATGAGAACATGTTGTTTGATCAAAGTTGTCTCAAGGAAAACGGCTGAAATAAGATGCCTGAGATAGGAACTAAATGGAAGAGTATAAGTGGCAAGACAAAATTGCCCTGGGTTCATTTCTCCATAATTGCAGTTCTTAAATATAATTTATTTTGGGGGTGCCTGGGTGGCTCAGTCGTTAAGCGTCTGCCTTCGGCTCAGGTCATGATTCCAGGTCCTGGGATCAAACCCCACATCGGGCTCTCTGCTCGGCTGGAGGCCTGCTTCTCCCTCTCCCACTCCCACTGCTTGTATTCCCTCTCTCGCTGTGTCTCTCTCTGTCAAATAAATAAATAAAATCTTAAAAAAAAATACAATTTATTTTTACATCATGAAGGACGTTAAGTTCCTGGAGTACATTTTAATTGTATTAAATGCATTAATATCTTTGTACAACCTGCCTGTAACCCATCTTCACATCTCATTGCATCTTGTAAAACTAAAACTCTATACCATTAATCAGAAACTTGAGAAAAAAACAATTACCAAGGATAAAGGACATTTTCTTATGAAAAGGGGCCAGTTTATCAAGAAAATATAACAACCCTAAATGTGCATGCACTTAATCAGAGTATATGAAGCAAAACTGTATAAATTTGAAAAAAAGAAATTTACAGTGATACTTCAAGATTTCAACACTCCTTTCAGTAACTGATAGAACAAATAGAACATCAATAAAGATACAGAAGAATTAAACAGCAATATCAACCAAACTGACAGAGCTGGCATATATACAAAACTCCACCCAACAGCCAATACACATTTTTTTCATGAGATTATGGTACATAAGCCAATAGAGATTATAAGCCTCAATACATTTAAGAGGATGGAAATCTACAAATTATGTTCTCTGAACACAACAGATTTACCCTAAAAATAAAAACATTCCCAAATATTTGGCATTTAAATAGCATACACTCCAAATAACTCTTAGGTCAAAGGAGAAATCACAAGAGAAAATAGAAAATATTTTTAACTTAATGAAAGTGAAAACACAATGAATCAAAATTTTTAATAAGCAGTTAAACCAATACTTACAAGAAATGTTATGACATTTAAACTTATGTTAGAAAAAAAGTCCCAGGGACTTGGGTAGCTCAGTCGGTTAAGCATCCAACTCTTGATTTTGGCTCAGGTCATGATCTCAGGGTTGTGAGATCAAGCCCCACATTGGGCTTGGTGCTAAGCATGGAGCCTGCTTAAGATTCTCTTCCTCTCTCTCTGCCCCTCCCTGCCTCTCCCTCTCTAGGGGAAAAAAAAAAAAAAAAAGAAGTCCCAAATGAATGATTTAGAATGAGGTGAACAAATTAAATTTAGAAAAGCTGAGGGAAGAAAATAGTAAGGAGAAGAATAGAAATTAATGAAATTGAAAACAAAAAAAAAGTGAAGACTATCAATGACACCAAAAATGTTTCTTTGAAAAGCTTAAAAAAAAATTGATAAACCCCTAGTTAGACTTACCAGGAAAAAAAGAGAGAAGTCACAGATTCCCAATCTTGTGAATGAAAGAGGTGACACAAACACTAGGAATCCTCCAAACATTAAAAGGATGAGGGAATATTATGAACAATTGTATGTGAAATTCTAGAAAGGCAAACCTGTAGTGACAGAAGGCATGTCAGTATTGACTCTAAGTGGGCACAAGGAGACTTTCTGGAGTGATAGAAATGCTTTATATCATGATTGTGGTGATTACATGACTCTACACGTATGTCAAAACCCATTAAATAGCACACCTAAAATCAAAGAATGTTACTGTGTACAAAATATGCCTCAATAAGGCTGATTTTTAAAAATTAAAAAATGAAGTAATGTGAATGGGGACTTCTGGGCAAAGGCGATGGATCAAACATATATATTTTCTTTTACACTCTCGCAAACCACACTCAACCAACAGAATGACTTTTTACAGGCATGCATCCACAAGCACAAAGATAATTGGAGAAGAGATGACCAAAATAGCACAACATTAGGTGGAAAAACAAGTGGACACTTGGTAACTGCTTTAGGAGACCAAAGAAAGTGTAACCCTAAACCAAAAGTAAAGAAAGCCAAGACGCAACTTGATTTTATTGTATGTAATTATATGTAAAATGGGCTGCACAGAGTACCTCAGTTAGAGGATATAAAGGTTGGACTTAAAAACAGGAGAATTGGTTAAACTTCTATTTAAGAAGAATTGAGAGGCCAGAGTCTCACCCCAACTCCATGCGGTTGGTCTGTATCTTCTCCCGTGTCAGCAGAAAACTGGATGTTTATTCTATGGAGAAAATAAAACACAGCCTTTGAACTCGAGGACTCCAGAACTGAGAGGCAAGAAATTACTATATCCATAAATTTAACTAGTTACCATTATCGGGAACACATTTATTGATTATCTACTGTATACCAAGGGCTGTACTGGAAACACTGGCAATAAAAACAAACAAACAAAAAAACCAACAATTGTCTATCCTCACAAGAAGCTCCTAGCCTAGTGGGAAAGACAGAAATCTTGACAGTTCATTGTGATACAGCAGTTTGAAAGCTATGAATGGATAGCACAATATGTTAGGGGCCCATTGAAAGGTACCAATCCCAAATTGAAGGGCCAGAGTCCTGATGATCATCATCACTTACGCCCCCTCTAGTCCACTCTAGAAAACCTATTCCATGGAGAGCCACCAGAAAAGACATAGCGCTGCCCCTTTAGTCATGACTGATTTGATCAGAAACATGCCTCACAGAAATTTGGCCCATCCCCTGATTCTGCCGTGACTGAGGTTTTCTCTGATTTGAGCTGTAAGGTTTTCTGTGGTTTGAGAATTTTGCATCAGACATAGCTGAAAAATCACGATGTAAAAAGAGCAGCTGACCTGTGTGCAATGTGAGTCAGCAGGGGAATCTGGTACATAGAGAAAGGAAAACATGGAGCAGGCACTCGGAAGCAGCAGAGTTGGGAGGGAACATGATGTGATCTCTTGATTTTCAGCACCCCAGCCTAGGACCTGGATGGCTCAGCTCTACTTAACCTACCATCTTTGGATTTTACCTGTTGTTGAGTTCTTAAAGGAATGCCCCTCCTTCTTTGCCTTTAGTTGTTTTTGTTTTTTGCCTTTAGTTGGTTTCTTTCCTTAGGTACAGAAAGACTAGAACAGGGGTCATGGGAGGCCTCCTGAAGAAAATGATGCCCCAGCAAATCTCAAAGAAACAGTATGGATTAGTCAGGCTAAGAATAAGGAGAAAAGGATTCCAGGATGAAGCAGAAGGCCACACAAAGACTCACAGACCTGAGAAAGTGTGGCTCCTTCCAGGAACTGCACCACAAGCAGCTGGGTACCGTGGAAGCACATGACAGCTGGAGAGAAAGAGACCAAAAATGTGCAGTTGGCATCCAGGCGCTGAATGGATAAGGTGACAACTCTTGGCCCATTCATGTCTTCATTTCTGCAACTCAGAGAAGATAAATAAGATGACCAGAAAGTTTGACAAGGCAATTAAAAGACAATGAGTTGTGGTATTCTGGTTCTGGGAGAAAAATTTACAGAAGTGCTGTTGTGTGTAAATATCCTAATTAGAAAATTAATCCGGGGCAGAAAGCTTTCAAAATATCCTTGTTTTCCCTTTAAGCTCTAAGAGAATTCATTTTAAGAAATTAAATGTGAGATGAATGGAATGGTAATTATTCACAGGTCTCAAACTTTCCATGTGAATCTAAAACAAAAGAATTGAGTCTTTGCCATCAATTGAGAATTGAAATTAAGATTAACATTATTATAACAGAAAAACTAATTATCCAGAAATCTCCATATTTTTGAGATTATCACACTTCTTTACAAAGAAAAATGAAGGCCTTAAACTTGCAAATTTTATTAAAGCATGCAAATTAGAGTGAAGAAAATTGAATTTTCAGAAAAAAATGTATGAAGAATTAATTCTGTTTACACCTAGCCATATATTTCTTGACCATAGAAATCCTCATAGGACTAATAAAACTTGCACTAAAAACTTAACTGTTTTAGTAAAATTAAATAAAATCAAGGTGAATATACATTTTAATATACATAACTTAAATGGAAAACATTTTACATATTTGCACATCTAAAAATTCACTGATTTATTATCATTATGCATTCACATGTACATGTACACATATGTGTGTATCTTTTTAGGTCTATACATCCATCCATTGCACAATTATAGGAAACAGCTCAGAGGTAGGAAACAACGTATTTGAAGGCGCACATAACTTTCAGTTTCTGAGGCCATAATCAGGTCTTTGATGAACTAAAATACTCAGCAAATTTATTTGATCTGTCATGGAGACTAAAAATAGTAATATTAACTTATTTTATTGATTGTCACCATGTATTGGTCATGGTTTTGGAGACTTAAGTCATTCACACATTTTTTTCACACATTTTTTAATCATTTATTCATTCACTCATTTATTCCTTTATTCACTTAATATTTATTTAATTCCTACCATAAAGCAAGTGTTATTATAGGCTCCGGCTACAGAGTAAAAGCACACCAATCTTCTCAAGGAGTTTAAGAGTCTAGGGAAGGGAGGTAGATATTAATCAAATAAGTGCTGAGAATTATATTTAAAAGTCGTAACAAACACCATGATGAAAAAGTACAAGAGGCTACAATGTAGATTCTAGAGTATCTGAACCAATCTGTGGTAGTGGTAGGATGTGGTCAAAGGATTCCCTGAGGAAGTGATGCTTGGACCAAAATTTGAAAGAAGTAGGGCTTAACTAGAGGAAGTGAAAATGAGACCACAGACCCAGATGATTTTGAAAAATGCTTAGATGTGTAACATCTGTATAGAGGAAGAAATGAGATATCAGCTCTTTATCTACCAATTTTATGGGCTCCCTTTTATACATGAGAACAATTCAAGATTTCAAGATCCCTCCAACATTGTCAGAAATAGTTTTGGGATCCAGACTGGGGGAGGGCACTTGAATTTACAAGTGAAAAAAAAAAAGACTTCAAAGGGATGATAACAATAATACACATTTGAAATGTGATTCCGGTATATGTATTTTGAAAATAGGAAGAGAAATAGTAAATTAGATGAAATATACATTTGAAAATAGATTCAAATATATATTTTGAAAATAAGGGAGCCACATAAGTGAGAAAAGTTGTACATCCAAAAGGAGATTCAAAAAGAAAGCAAGTCCCAGAATGATGTCAAGAAAGGAAATCTGTAAAGGTATTTTTTGTTTTGATTTACCTTAAGTTCTGAAGAACTACCAATAACAAGGGTCCTATAGGAGGTTGCAACAGGAAATTGAATGTCTTGTGCTTTTTTTGCCTCAATCATATAAAGTTAAACTTTCAGAGCTATTTCATAGGAATGAATGCTTGGCAAACTGGAAAAAAAAAAGATTTAGTTTGGCTTTTTTTACACTTTGTTCAGAATAAAGATATTTGAACTTTGGAAGATCACAAATTGTAAAATGTATCAAAATTTTATTTTAGTAAATGATTATGTGTCTTTCAAAATAGGAGGATGCAGACTCTGTGGGTCACAATGTTAGGCCTTTGTGCATAAAGAAGCAACTGGCTTCCCAGCTCAGAGAGGAGGCTGCCATATGAGCAGGATGGGCAGACCCTCCTCTCTAGCAATTGCTATATTGTAAACACAAGTGAAGTAATCTCAAGGAGAGGCAAAAAGAACTTTAAGGATTCACTCAAGCATGCTCTTCTGCCCCCTGGAAGTAAGCCATGAATGAGACTGGCTGGAAAACAGCTGTTGGTGACAGACCCATCTGGCAAGCAGCTGAGACATGAAGTTGCTTTTTCTGAGCAAAGGCTAAAAGCCAATGATATCTCTAACAGGCACTGATACAAACAACCATGGGTGCCTTGTAGAGCCTTGTTGCTATGTGACTCTATTACAGGGAGAAAATAAATGATGATAAATAATAAAATAACACTAGTTACCACTTGTGGGGCTGATGAGGTTTAGGGCAGGCTGCCCCAAAATATGCTATTTGGGCATATGATTTTGAATTAAAGTTACTTGAGAAACAGCCAGTACAAGAAGAACACTCTGACTCTCTTTTCTGTCTCTCTGAAAGCGGGAAATAAAGCTCTCAGGTGAAAGACACCCTCCCTGCACCAGGTGTAGAGACATCCTTATTGCTAGAGATCGGGAATTCAAAGGCAAGTCGGCTTTTTGTAAACAAACTCCGCTTAGTTTCCTCACTAATTATACTCAAATCTAAGGGTCCTTGTCTTGTCAGTTCTTCACAAATGTATTGTTTCTTTGTCTAGAAGGTATAAAAGCTGCCTTCGTTTGTCACATCTTTGGGTCTCATATTTTTATGGGGCTCGGTATATACAAAATTCAATGTGATTTTCACCCATTAATCTGTGCCATGTTAATTTAAGCATTAGACCAGCCAAAAGAACCAAGAGGGGTTGGGGGAAACTGTTCCCTCTGCGACAGTTCTGGCACAGTGTGCAGGATACTTTACTGGCTGGACATGACGTGCTCCAGGGTCACCACTGAAAGATCCTAGGCCTCTGACTAGCACCAGCAGAAAGTAAGAATTCTTATCACATCCGCCTCCCAGGTCTGTCTGCAGGATTCAGTGGAAGCAAAAGTGGTGAAAACCCTTTTGCCCTTTTTCTAAATTTAGATTATCAGGAGAAAATATTTGTGGAACTAGTTCCTTGGTTATAATGACTCTGGTAAAGATTTTACACGAGTGCTGTCAGTTTGTATAGATCCTTTTCCTCCCAGAGATGGCTATGATTTCTCTTCGTTCTTGTCTATTATATCATTCATCATAAGGAAGAAAAATCAAAGGGCAAAACATGGGCATAGACCCTATACACCTGCTGTTTGAGCTGGCCTCACAGACTGATGAGTTCACAGTTCTCACCAGACCAATGTCTATTTATGACAAACTTTGTTGTGGGTCCCCTGTGTAAAAACTGGAGGAGACTTTTCCTTTTGTCTTGTTTTATGTCTTGAGAGTGTGCCTTTATAACCAATGAGAATATTCTATCTGGTCTCCAGCATCTGGAAGATGCACTTAGTAGGGTACACTTTGGTGGTCAGTTGAATGGACTGGGATTCCAAGACACAAAGTTACAAGCAGCATCCCCTTTGTCTAGCCATGCCAGCTTTCAGGGGAATTGTTATAACAGGTCCCAGTCCATAGGGAGCCTTTGTCGTCTCAACCTTTGTTGTCTGCTAAAATGCTAAAAAGTCTCATTCCTACAGCACCTGCCCAATGTCACAGATTAGTGGGTCTGTGATTGGAGAGGCATCTCATGTTCCAACAAGAGACCAGAAACAACATTTGCACTGTACCATCTTTACTTCCTATGCAATGAAGGCTTTTGCTTTCTTAGGCTGTCTGCATCTGTGAGGGCTGTATCTCTTGTACTCTCTTATAGGATGCCTGTTACATCTTTGGTGAAGCCATTAAAAAAGTTTGTTGGTTTGAGTCACTATTTGGATTAGTATAAGATTCTATTCATCAATGATCAAACAGTGGATGCTTTGAATTGGAAAAACTTTTATATTTTAGAGAGTCTGAACAATTGTCTTATTGGTACCTATGGAAAGACCAAATTAAAAAGTGGATACAAAAAATATGATGGCTAACCTTAGGGACTCCATTAAGAAGATAAAAGAACAGAAATTTAAACTTAAAATTAACATCCACATCCAACATAAATTCCCGTTCTTAAAATCTGGCCCCATCTCCTCAAATTCTCTTAACTCCTCAAACTCCTCCACCTTCCCAAGAAAATCCCTTAAACACTCAGCTGCTTGTTTTAACTTCCCTTTCCATACAAGATTTTCAGAGAGTACTCCAGCCTAATCTCTAGGCCTGAAGTCTACAGGTTATTCATATAAATGCTAAAAGCCAGGAAATAAATTCAGAAATACCCAGGATAAGCAATAAAGTTCATTTTGCTGGGCTTTATAATCAGACTTTGCCAGCTTCAGGTCTTCCTATGCAATGTCTTTTGTGGATATATCCAAAATGCCCTCCCAAAGAATTCATATTCCCTGGACAACAGAACATAGAAATCTTTTGATTTCCGTCTTAGTTGGAAATTTTCCAATTGATTGAAAAAGGCAAACTCGAAATAAAGTGGTAGAGTGGGTAAATCAACTTTTAAGCACTACGATGGCAAAGACTACCCAATTCTTTGAAGATAGTTTATGGAAATACAGATTTTTTTAAAAAGTTAAAATCAATGATTCTTAATTTACAAATGGACTCTTCAGAAGAACAAAAGCATGACTCTGTAAGCAACTCAAAATCCACTCAGACCCTTTCCTATTTGCCTTCAGACATTTGCAGATATTATAAATAAACAAAGATATTGAAAAGAAAACTGTCTGTACTTAAGAAAAAGAAGAAAAATTTAAATAGCAATTACTTCAGGTTTCTGGTTAATAGACAAATATATCCCAAAACTCTGAGGAAAAAACTTACATTGTTTCTCTGTTCCTTGAAGTTATAAATCTCATCATGCCTTTAACAGGAAACAAACTGAGGGTTGCTGGAGTGGTGGGGGGTGGGAGGGGTGGGGTGGCTGGGTGATGGACATTGGGGAGGGTATGTGCTATGGTGAGTGCTGTGAATTGTGTAAGACTGATGAATCACAAACCTGTACCTCTGAAACAAATAATACATTATACGTTAAAAAAAAAAGAAGAAGAAGATAGTAGGAAGGGAAAAATGAAGAGGGGGAAATTGGAGGGGGAGATGAACCATGAGAGACTATGGACTCTGAGAAACAAACTGAGGGTTCTAGAGGGGAGGGGGGTGGGGGATGGGTTAGCCCAGTGATGGGTATTAAGGAGGGCACGTACTGCATGGAGTACTGGGTGTTATACGCAAACAACGAATCATGGATCACTACATCATGTAGTGTTGTAATGATGTAATGTATGGTGTACATACTAATGATGTAATGTATGGTGATTAACATAACATAATAAAATAACACTAAAAAAAATGTAAATACAGCCCATTAACACCTGAGACTAAGGGGGAGGGGAGCTGGGGGGAGTGGGTAGAGGGGGGTTGTGGGGGGGAGAAAGAGGACTTTTAAAAAATACAAATGCTAAAAAGGCTCCCTTGCCCAAACTCTAAACCACAGCTTCCTTAAGATTGCTTCCAGTGACAATCTTTAAGTCTTCTCCATAATTAGTAAAAAGTTTTAGCTGTCTGAATGGATACACTTATTCCAACTGTTATTGATAAAATAGTGAGTTTATATTGTTATACCCGATTTATTACTAAAATTTTAAAATTAAAGCTATAGGATCTCTGTTTGTCTATAATATGTACATTACAAATATGGTATTTTTCTATGTCTGGATGGTATTGCCAAAGTTAACTCATAAAAGAGCTCTGTTTAATTGGCTTAAAATTAAGTGCTTATAAATTAAGTATTTCTAATTCTCAAAAAAAAAAAAAATAGAAACTAACGCTATTGCTTTTCAAAATCACATGCCCTGGGAAAATATGTGATATTAAAGCAAGTTTAAGTTTGTTGGTTTAATTATTACAGACATGTCTTAAGAGTTCTCATCATTCAACATAATGCTTTTCTTATACCTAGGTTTACTAAAAGTCAAATAAGGTCATGTTATCTCTGTTACAAAATTTGTCAGCAAGAAAAAAAGCAAACCAGTTATTGGCTAACTGTTTTAATGTCTCAAATTCTCATGAGTAATCTAAGTACGATTGTTAAGAACACATGAGTTAAATAAATGCAAGTGAAAGAAGAGTTTTAAAAAGTGAACTTTTTAACAATGATTGCATTATTATATGTCTATTCAAATAGTTTTCCTAATCTACTTAGTAACTTCCAGAACTTCCACCCTTAGGATTTTGCTACATTAAATTAAATTATGGGAACTTATTGAGTGTCTAGATCATTTCCAAGTAAGATAAATACTGAAATATTAATTGCTAAATATAAATATAAATACTAAATATTAATTGCTAAGCAAGTCTAAGTTTACCTACTTTTGGCCTCTTTTTACAAATTTGTTTCATCTTCAGAAAAATTCATGGAAAGGAATCTGACAAATACTCTAGAATACAGTCTTCTGATAACTTTCAGATCCTATCACTGAACTAAATAAGAATTTATAGAAGCCTCACTGGGGAAACTGATGGCTTCCTAAGGAACTAAAGAGATTTAGGTGATTTAGTGAATATGTCTTGTTCTATGTTAAATAAATTGTGCTATAAAGAAATGAATGCTTCCAGAAATTATGAAATGTATATAATTTTGGCAATCTAAGAATACTGATGTAATAGACAGCTCATTATTGTTTACTTTTTAATTTTCACTAGAAATCAAGATTTCCAAGGCTTAAGGATTCTAATTAATATATTTAATATATTAGCTACTGGAAATAAGGGAAATGACTCTGTATGCAAGAAAAGTAGGATATATGTTTTTAGAAAGCAAATGTATGAGGAATAAAGATGCATTTTTGTTGAGGGAAAAAAAAATAATTTTGTCCTAAAGTAAAGCTGATTATTTCTGAACAGGAAAGATAACAAGGGACAATTTAAAATAAACAAAGTTGTACAAGGTTTATGAAAAAGGAATGTTGGGGAAAGAATTTTATATGTGATCAAGCTGAATGAGATTGAATTAATTTGTTATAAGAGTTAAAAAAATCTTAAATATCAATAGTGTACTTATGTTAAACCAGGACTTAATTTTCTTTCATCTGCTAAACGGACAAATAAGTCTGCTTGGACTATTGGTGTGCTCCTCATAAAAGTTTATGCTCCTCATAAGAGATAATAAAATGTTTTTCTTTACCTTTTGAAGTAATCTGCTTAGAAAACAAGGGTTCTATGTTTTTCAAAAAAAATTTCCTGTGTTTATCAGGTCTTTGATTATTAAAGTAAACCTAGTCCTCTTGATATTAAAAGAGCTAAGTTTTGCTTAGAACTATGTAACCTTTTTTTTTTCAAGATTTTATTTATTTACTCGAGGTGGATGGAGAGAGACAGAGAGAGAGAGAGAGAGAGAGAGAACATAGAACATGAGCAAAGGGAGGGAGAAGGAGACTCTCTGCTGAGCAGAGAGCCCGAAGTGGAGCTCCATCCTAGGACCCCGGGACGCCCAACCGACTGAGCCACCCAGGCACCCCGAGAACTGTGTACCCTTCTATATTTGCCTCTGAGGTCTATAATTGTCACTTTGGTTAAATAGATAACTAAGTATTGTTTCATGGTGACCTGTGATTCTCTTTTACCAAGTGTTTTAAAACCTTTTTGATATTTTTGACAAACTTCCCCAAAATCAAATTCTAAATAATCTTTTTGACCTCAAACTTTGAGAATTTTAAGAGAATCCCTGGGGCATCTCAAAAGATTTATTCTCTCCTCTTATAAAAGAGAAATGTGGGTGCCTGGGTGGCTAGTTGCTTAAGCCTCTGCCTTCGGTTCAGGTCACGATCACAGGGTCCTGGGATCGAGCCCTGCATTGGGCTCTCTGCTCACCGGGAAGCCTGCTTCTCCCTCTGCCTCTATCTACTGCTCTGCCTACTTGTGCTCTCTATGTCAAATAAAAAAATAAAACTTTTTTAAAAAAAGAGAGAGAAATGTTACACAAGTTAGACTTATTTAGTATGTTAAGTTACTTGGGAAGCATTGTCAAATAAGCGATGATAACCCTTCTTAGGTTATATGGTATAAGTGAATGTTAATATGAGTGCTCTAAAAATTATATAAAATTCCTAGAATTCTGATATGTCCTGGTATAATGTCACCAATCATAATTCCAGTTATTATTATCTTAAAATGTGTGTCACAGAAATAAATTATCTTGTCAAATTTTCTCATCAATTGCATTATACTGAACTCTCATCAGATTTTTAATTATGGCTATTTTTAAGTTTTTTTTATTTACAGATTGTTATTGTTTTATTCAGATACTTTTACAAAAGCTCCCTGCAAATTTGTTTCATCTTCAGAGAAATTCATGGAAAGGAATCTGACAAATACTCTAGAATACAGTCTTCTGATAACTTTCAGATCCTATCACTGAACTAAATAAGAATTTATAGAAGCCTCACTGGGGAAACTGATGGCTTCCTAAAACTTCTGACAAAAGACAGATCAACAAGAATTCATTACATGGGACTGAATGGACTGAGTAAGATGATTATAATTTTTATGACTTTTTATTTGAAACGTTGCTAATTTTTTAAATTTTGTTTTCCAGATTTAAAGAAACCTTTTTCTCTTTTTCTTAAGCTTCCTATGACTTAGAGCAAAGATAAAACATCTCTTTTCCTCCCTACCTGATCCCTCCAAATTTGGCAACTCTCAGTGAATATTTTTTATATGTTTATGGCAATATAGTTATTTGCATAAGTTCAATAAAAATCCATATTTCACATACTTTGTCATTGTCTTCATTGCATCATTTCTGCGGTGTGCTAAAGACGTCCTAAGTGCTTATGTGTCCATCTGTTTTGTGGAATCCCAGAGTAGTCACAAGATCTATTAAAAAATACTTCTTTCTCAGACTCCAACATGTTTGGTAAATCTGTCTCCTAAATATATTTACTCACACAACTTCCTCCATTGGTTGCAGATATTATTAGGGGATTCTTTTTTGAAGAGTCAAGATTCCCTTTGGCTGAAGAGAAGGGAGAGGGGGAGCAGGAAAGAAGGGAAGTACATGACCCACTTGTGCCTGATATCCATGATACCTCCTGAACTGCACCCAAATATATCATGTTGAAGGGTCTGCTGTTGTTTGTAAAGGTAGTTAAAAGAACTATCATTGTGCAGTGAGAAAAGGCTTTGGAATCAGAATACCTTTGTGAAAGTCCTGGTTTCTCTATTTAATGGTTGGAGGACCTAGCCAAGTTACCTAATTTCTTTCTGCTTTGGTTTCCACATTTGAAAAATGAGGACAATAGTACCATCAGTTCTGCCCATCTCAGAAAGGCTGTTTGAAATATAATGAAGATTCTGGACATGGAAGCACTTTGTAAGTTTTAAGGGGCCATTAGAGTTGGTGATGATGTTCCTGTTGTAATTACTGTGGAGTAGTTGCAAACTGAAGCCAAACCATTTATTCCTAAAGGGTGAATTAGCCACTTTGGGGTGGTGGTTTGTTTATTCTAAAATTCCTAGGATTTTATTTTTTAGTTTCAAACTAAGGATTGGCAAACTTCACTTGTAAACGGTATGTATTTAAAATTAATGCTCATTTTTAATTTCATGCCATGACTACTGAAAAAAGATTCATACCCAGAAGAAAACTTTACAGGTTATAACCACAGAGAAGGTGGTTATAGGATAACCACATTCTATCCTGAGGAGATAATTGTGTAAATTTGTAGACCTGTCTGAGGATCCAAAGTAAATGTCTAAACATACAGAACTCTATGCAAGAAAATAACTTTTTATTTCAAAGTAAAATTTGAGTTTCAAAATAAAAGCCAGTGTGCTTTTTTAGAAGATCTGTGATAAGATAAACAGACTTGCCCTCCCTCTCCCCAACCCCGGTTATAATGACCTTCATTCCTAAAGAAATCACATAAGACTTCTTTGCTGCTTAATATCACTTCCTTTTGACCCACCCTGGCCTATTTTCACTCCCTTTACACCTCTTATTCCAAGGTGATATCAGCTTTCAGATAAAAAGCAATATTTAAATATCTTTTTATATGGAAGATTCTGGATGTTCCTTGATCCTGTCACCCTACCGTCGATATCCCCTGGGTTTTTCTTTCCAAGGATATATTATTATTGTATGCTCTACGTAAGATAGTTGGTATATCATACAATAATTTTGCTGATTTTAAATTACTCTTTGGCAAATAGTAGAAATCAGTATTTGAAAGATATCATACTATTTAAAAAAAAACAGCACTTGGCTTTGCTTTGCTTTTTTATTGATGCATAATTGACATACAATATTATATTAGTTTTAGGTGTTCAGTGTAGTGATTCAACATTTGCATACACTACAAAAATGATCACCATAATAAGTTTAGTTACTATCTGTCACCGTACAGAGTTAATACAATATTATTGTCCATATTCCCTATGCCGGACATTACATTCCCATGATTTTATTTTATTCCTGAAAACTTGTACCTCTTGATCCCCTTTACTCATCTTGCCCACCCCCCAACCTCTTCTCCTCTGGTAATCATCAGTCTGTTCTCTGTATCTGTGAGACTGGTTTTGTTTTATTTTATTTGTTCATTTCTTTTATTTTATAGATTCCACATGTAAGTGAAACCATATGGTATTTGTCTACCTCTATCTGACTTATTTCACTAGCATAATATCCTCTAGGTCTATCCATGGTGTCAATAATGGTAAAATTTCATTTTTTTTCTTTTTCTTTTCTTTTTTCTTAGAGAGAGAGTGTATACACGTACGCACATGCACGTCCCATGAGAGGCGGGGTGGAGGGACAGAGGAAGAGGGAGAGAGAGATTTTTTTTAAAGATTATTTACTTATTTATTTGACAGAGAGGACACAGTGAGAACAGGAACACAGGCAGAGGGAGTGGGAGAGGGAGAAGCAGGCTTGGCGCTGAGCGGGGAGCCCGATGGAGGGCTTGATCCCAGGACCCTGGGGCCATGACCTGAGCTGAAGGCAGATGCTTAATGACTGAGTCAGCCAGGCACCCCGAGGGAGAGAGAGAGATTCTTAGGCAGGTTTCACTCTGAGTGCAAACCTGATGCAAGGCTCCATGCGGCACTCCACGCAGGGCTCAATCTCATGACCCTGAGATCATGACCTGAGCTGAAATCAAAGTCAGGCACTTAACTGACTGAGCCACCCGGGTGCCCCAAGATCTTCTGCCCCCTTTTAAATCAGATTTGTTGTTTTCCTTTCTATTGAATTGTATGAGTTCTTTATATTTTTTGGATATTAGCCCCTTATCAGATATATGATCCGCAAGTATTTTCTCCCATTCAGTAGGTTGCCTTTCCATTTTGTTAATAGTTTCCTTTGCTATGTAAAGCTTTTTAGTTTGATGTAGTCCCGTTTGTTTAGTTTCACTTTTGTTGCCCTTGCGTATGGAGTCAGGTCCAAAAAAAATATCACCTACACCAATGTCAAGAAGCTTAGAGCCTATATTTTCTTCTAGGAGTTTTGTGTTTTTTAGGTCTCACATACTTGAGTATCGAATCCATTTTGAACTAATTTTTGTGTATGGTTTAAGAATATGATCCAGTTTCATTCTTTTGCATGTAGCGGTTTAGTTTTCCCAATACCAGTTATTGAAGAGACTTTTTCCCATAGTGTATTCTTGCCTGCTTTGAAATCGATTAATTGATCATATATGTGTTGGTTTATTTCTGACCTCTCAGTTCTGAAAAACAGCCCTTTGAAATGATTCTCCTGCAAACAGAACAATCTTAGAGTGAGAAATAATTAAGCTCATAAAAAATAATCACTTGGCTTGCATAGCATCCTATTTTCTAAATTTTCCACCAACATTAGAACCAGTCTGTGCACAAGTTTTAAATTTGGGAATCACATTTTAAAAACTGGGGAACCATGACTTTATTCCATAAACAGCAGGCAAACTAGAAAGGAAGAAAGAAAACATGCTTATCAAATTGAATTATTCTAATTGGCTGTTTTTTAAATCAAATCACCAGAATGACTGCCAAATCTATTCCTTGAGGGGCATGTCACAGACTCCTAATAGAACCAAAATATCAGGAGTGTTTATAAAGGTGAACCCCCTATAGGGAAGGGAACTAAGAAATTCCAGTGGTTCTTTACCCCCCCATCCTTACCCCCAAGCCCCAGGGTGACCAGGACCCCTGGTGAAATCACCCATATCTGAGACTAAAGATCTTATGTGGGGTATATTAGACTTTCAGTGAAGCATGTGAGTTTTGGGGGGGGAAATCAATATTATGATACAATTTTATATTTAAAAAAGCCAAATAAAAATCTTTATTCTGGGGGCACCTGGTGGCCCAGTCAATTAAGCATCTGACTCTTGATTTCGGCTCAGGTCATGATCTCAAGGTGGTGAAATTGAGCCCCACCTCCGCTCCGTGCTGGGCATGGAGCCTGCTTAAGATCCTCTCTCTCCCTCTCCTCTTCCCACCTCCCTCCACTCACACACACATGCACACACACACTCTCTCGGAAAACAAAAATTATTCTGAAAGTACAAATGATTTATTATTAATTTGGTTTTCCAAGAAGGCATGGATTTTGAAATGTTGAATTCTGTCCAGACTTTTTCCTCCTTTCTGCCTCCTGTAGGAATTTGCCTGACTTTGCATGCCAGAACAAAGATCTGTACTGAGAGTGGGTGTCAATGAGACCACCGGTTTCCCAGGGTGCAAGAGAGAGAAATCCAACCTCCATGAGCTCCTGGGCCTAGGGCACAGATGTTCTACATTTGCCCCCACTCTTCTCCTTCTCAATAAACCTTCCTGTAGAAACTGTAAACACAATGCCCAAGGGTCCTACATGAAGCTTGAGTTACATGCCTGGAGAGTGAGCTGATGGAGCTCTGGATGAGAGTTTGGCTACAAGGAGGGTCGCCATTTCTGACATAGCAATTTTCTTCCACACCAATCTCCTGGGAGAGAAGTAGGAGGAAGGGAGGGAGGGGAAACCTGGCCCACATTTATCAGTATGAGCTTACTTAAGCCTTTTGCTAAGTAACCATAGAAAAATACATTGAAACAACCAGATTTCATTACTACAACCAGAAAGTATTTTTCATGATTAATTGCTTGTTAGTTTCCAATTCCTGGAATATAGCTCTGCTAATAAGAATGTGCTAATAGTTCTCCAAAAAAACCCAAAAAACAAAACACCATAAACAATGTTAAAATTCCTATGCTTGAATTATCAGGAAATACTAACACATATATGTTGTGTACTGATCATTTCCTATGAAGAAATAAAGATGGAAGTCAGTTTACCACACTGAGTAACCAATGAGAATTAACAAGAAGGTTGATGAATTAGTTAGCCTTCTTGATCAATGGTGATTCCAGAGGAATGAAGTCTAAAGATTTTGTGGTCTCCATAATCTGTAATAAAAAATGGAGCACGTATTGTACATAGATCTGTCTTTCAAGGGCCCCAAGGATCCACAGCCTTAGGAAGCACCAATCTGAAGGTGATGGGCATGGCTGTCTGTAGCTCATTCATGCGCTCAGTACATAGACTCTGATTTTAGAAACCAAAACCTCCAGGTTCCAAGATCCCACTTTTAACCAGCAGATGCTGAAATTACCCAATCACTGCATTAGGAATGCTTTCATCGGCTTAATATTTTATCTACCTATATCAACACTTTTTTTAAAAAAAGATTTTATTTATTTATTTGAGAGAGAGAGCTCGAGAGTGAGAGAGAGAGAGAGAGCACAAGCAGGTGGGGAGAGGGGCAGAGGAGAGGGAGAAGCAGACCTCCCGCTGAGCAGGGAGCCTGACTCGGGGCTCAAGGCTAGGACAGATCATGACCTGAGCTGAAGGCAGATGCTTAACCAACTGAGCCACCCAGGCACCCCCTATATTAACATTTTATTTAACAAAATGCAAATATTCTTGAGAGGAATAACAGGATATGTTTTATCTAGCATTTATATCTCAATGGAGAAAAGTTTATGACAGCCCGGGAGCTGGTTCTGATAGGGAAGGAAGAGAGAGAGGATGGGGGCACAGAGCATCTGAAATGACTGTGATAATAAGAGTGCACACAAAGGGCACCTTGGGCTCTGAAATCAGCTCATTCATTTTCTAGCCTGGTTTTATTGAACCTTACCTCGACAGCATCCCCCTTCAGGATAGCATAGGTTATCTGGATAAAAGAAAGAAGCAGAAACTAGTGAACGAGATAGGCCAGGATTTCATATCTAATGAGGCAAGTGGAATAAGATGGAACATCTCTTCATTAGGAGGGGATTAAAAAATCCACAATAAGTGGGTAGGCACATCTGGAGAAGGGTGTTCCAGAAAACAGGTGTGGAAAAGCTTTAAGAACACACACCGCCTTGGTATGAATTGATGTTCTACATTCACAAAGTATTCTGGTTGCCTTGGTTTCTGCTGCATCCTAGTGTCCTCTCTGCTCCCCTACCCACCTAAGGCTGTCACATCCACTCTCTAACAGCCTGTGATGTCCTCCGTCCCACTGACCCTTGGGTTCCTAGATTGTTCTTCTCAGAGTTCTGTTTTCAGAAAACTGTGCTCTTAATCAATATCAGTGACATGGTTGCCCAGATGTCCTCAGCAGTGGTAATCTACTTCCAGTGTAGAGCTAGCAGGTCAGAAATAGGTTTCAGCTCACCGGGCCCATGAGGTCCTCTCAGACCCTCAATCTGCCTACCTCATTACCTTGCGAACTATTTTAATCTCCACTACCACCACTTCCTCCACCATCAAGGCCCTTGCACCCATTTTTTATAGACATCCATCTCTTTGTGAGATAGATATTGGGAGCTTACTACATGGCTGGCACTGGGAATATCGCAATGGTGGAAAGAGACACAAGTCACTGCCTTTCTGGCACTTCTTGGTTGGTGGGGGGGGGGGCATGCAGACAACAGGGATAATAAACAAATAAAGCATACAGTGTCAGCGAGTGCTAAGTTCTATGAAGAAGAATCAGTGGGAGAGAGGAGAGGAGTATTAGGGAGAGGTGGCTACAATTTTAATCATGGTGGCCAGGGAAGGCCTTACTGGGAAGGTGACATCTAAGTAAGACAGGAAGGAGGTGAGGAAGGGCATCTGGGGAAAGAGTGTTACAGGAAAAGGGAGCTGGCGAGTGCCCAGGAGGCCAGAGCCTGCCTCCAGGAATGCCCAGGAGGCCAGTGTGGCTGGAGCAGAGCTGGGGAGGGAAGATGAGAGCAGATGATAGGTAAGAAGTCAGGAGGCTGGGCCTTGGAGGTGAGAAACAAGCCTTCTCTCCAAATCCCACAAACACTGATTACCACTGTGAGACGCGCCCCTAGAGAGCTTCTTCTGGGATATCATATCTTTTATAACCAAGTGCAGCCAGAAGATTTACTGTCCATATGCAGATGTTCTGCCCTCTGTTCGGAGCCTCTGCCAATTTCAGGCAAGATCCTCTCGTATTTCTTGGTTCCTTCAATGGCAGTTACATTGATAGGTTTTTATCTGGACTTGCGTTTGCTCTTAGTTGCTACAGAGATATAAATCGGCAGGGCTTTTTTTTTTTTTTTTGCTGTTGACTTTTCTGCCAATTAATTCAAGGGCGGAGGAAGTATACAGGAGGATTCATGATCGGGGATACGGGCATTTCTGAGAATATGGAGATAAGATAATGACCCGCAGAAGGTGGGAGAGAGGATTATGAATTCTGAAAGGGCCGCACCGGCCTGCACATTTTGCAAGGGGTCCCCACTGCCAGGATCAACTCATTATTCTCTCCTCCTGCTGAATGAATACCTGCTTTCCAACAAACCAGTAAGACTTTAATGGTTAAGACTTGCTATCTTTTGAACTATTTTAAACGATTTTATGTATTTCATAGTACCCAGATGTCATTGTAATTTTTTTTTAATGAGAAGTCTTTTTTAAAAAAAGCCCAAAATTGAATCCAAGGGAGTATTCAGCAGCGAGTAAAGATGAATTGACTCGGGATTCTAACCCCACCCTACTTTTTTTTTTATTTTTTTTTTTTTTTTTACGGAAAGCCGTAACCTGTTTTATTAACACGGAAACTGCACAGCTGGTACTTCAACCAGGTGACTTGTAGCCGATGAACAAGCCCCACACTTAGCAGCCTCTCAGGGACCCTCTGAGGGGCTCTCCCTGCTGCTGGCAGGGAAGGGAGTGAGAGAGCAGCAGGGAGGCAGGTGCACACAGCTATTCCTCGAAGAAGGCCAACGTGAACTCCCCAGGGTCATCTCCACACTGCGGCCCCTCCAGCTGCTCTGGCTCTTTTCCAACATCTTCCAGGAGTTGCTCCAGGTCCAGGTCACCGGAGGTGTCATCATCAGGGGGGACACTTCCAGCCGCTGGAGGACACTTCCAGCCTTCTTTCCCCCCCCCCCACGGGACAGACCCTGCGATGAGCTGGTGGGGTCAGGCCCTTGGGCACCATTCTAGCTTCCTTGTCCTCAGACAAGCTGGTTCCTGAGGCTTTGATTTGAGGAGCTTTAAATTTTTTCTTAGGGCCTGGCTGGTCAGGCTCCGATTTCCCATGCCCTTCTTTCCTTCCTGTTATGGGTACAGGAGGGGCTGCAGATTTATCTCCCAGAGCTCTCTTCATTGTCTTCTTTCGCAGGGTCACATCTTGTCCATCTGTTAGGCCTCTTGCCTTGGGTTTTTTGGTGTGAATTTTGGCTGGCTTGGGACTGGGCAAAGTCGGGTCTTTTTTCTCTTCCTCCTCTTCCAACTCCTTCGCCTCCAACTCTGACTCTTCCTCTTCTTTCTCCAAGCAGGAATCTGGGCTGTTAGCCCCAGAAAGCCTTAAGTCTTTTCCTTCCCCACAACTGTCAGATCCATTGTATCGGCTCCAGAAACCAAACAAGTTAACCTGTTCTGTATACTGATCTGTTCTGCCTCTTGAGCCATCGTCAGGGCTGCTCCCAGCTTCTGGTTGCAGTCCTTCTTCCTACACTTTTTCACTCGAGCTAGCTCCAGGGACAGCTCCTGGAAGTTCTTTAGCATGTTGACTAGGATCCAAGCACGAGAGACTGTTTTTCCAAAAAATGTCACATGGTATTTAGATGGCAGGGAATCAAGATGAGAAGCAAAAAGAAAATATTCCCCCAGGTCAGGATCAGATTCTACCATGCCTGGCCACCAGGGGTAACCGTATTGCTTGGCCCAGATGATGGATCCTGGGATGTAGAAGGCATAGGCCACATCACTCTCACGCCCTGTCCAGGACTCCTCAGGGATGTCACAGCGATTGTACCTCGAGTCTGTATTCTGATCACAGGACAAATTATCAGGAAGCACTGAGGGGTCAATGTTCCCACGAAACCGCCTCCACTTCTCACAGTTTGGGGAGGAACATTGGACCCAGATGAGACATTGACTAAAACCACCGCCTTCTCCTTTTTGTTGGTTTCTGGTTTGAGAATCATCTTGAACTGTTTTTTTCAGCTGGTTTTTCTGTCTCTGCTCATGTCCACTTTGGGCCTTTTCCATTTTCTCATTTTGAGCTCTCTTCTTTCCTTTGATTAGGGAAGGTCTATTGAATTTCTTCTCAGAGGGTGCAGGATCTGGCTGGCCTGGCTTAGATGTCTTTCTCACAGAGGTTACTCCAGCTTCCTCAGTGGCTGAAATCTCTAGAATATGAGGTACCCTTACCCTCTCTCCATCAGCATCATCATTATCAGTAGAAGAAGTAAGTCCTCGTTCCTTGTCTAATTGGGTGCATCTTATGGGCTGGGCACAGGAAGTCTCCAAGCACTCCTGGAGGGACTTCCGTAGCACAATCTGGACAATCTCCTCAAATTCTGCTTTGGTGAGGCTTGCTCTTTCCTTTTCTTTCTTCTCTGCTTGCTTGTCTTGAGGCTTTCCTTTATTCTCCCGGCCACCGCTTGGACCATTTTCTGCGGTTGCTTTCTCTTCCTTCTTCTCTGACCTGACCTTTGGGGAACTGATCCCCAGGGTCTCCTCTTTGGGTGAGTTAGGGCTATAGCACATCAAGCTATGCAATTTTTGTGCAGGTGGGGCAAAGGTTTTCTTTGGCCCCTTCCCACATTCTTCTTTACTCTGCAATGTTGTCATCATTCAGCTCAGAAGCTACACTTTCTTTGTGTCTCTGATCAAGAGATAAGGGAAAGCCAAGAAGTCACTCTGACAACTCAAGTCTCTGCTCCTGTTTCAGATGAATTTTCTTCTGGAACAAGGAGAACTAGCTTCGCTGCCACCCCAGTGGTGTGCGTCCAGGACTCCCTACTTTTTTTTTTTAAATAACCACAATGATGTTTCACACAAATTTTCTGTATAAAAAGCAATTATTTAGAACTTATTCTGTACCAGATGCTATCTTAAGCACATATCAACTCTTTACATGTATTAACCCCCCAAAAAATGTTGTGATGTATCCTATTCTTATACTATTTTATAGATTTAAAAAGTTGATGCTTAAAGAGTTTAAGAAATCTGCACAGGGTTGCTATATGTAGCTGCCAAAGGCACATATTTTCATTTACTCTGCAAAGGGAGGTAGGAAGAACTGGTAAAATATATTCAAACCTTAAGAAGCAATAAGCAGATTGATATCATTAGATCTGCCTGTGATAGTTAATCCAGTGTATTCCTTGATGGATTTCTCTGATGGATGAGGGATACACTCCTTTTAGGATCTAGTAGAGATCAGGAATGCCATAGGAAGTCTTAGCTTATTCAGATCTTACAGGCTCATCAACTGGCCTGAAAACATTGTAAAAATAGATATAGACACATTATCTCACTTTTTCCATATCTGAGTCCAGTTTCACCCGAGGAAGTCAGAACTATGTATTTAGGGAAAAAATCATGGAAATAAACTAACTTAACACCGTCAGTCCTGCTGGAGCTCATGGACCACTATTCCTCTGTGAGTTAGTTGTCCTTCCTTATCTCAGGGTTAAGAAATCCAGAAATAGGGCACGTGGGTGGCTCAGTCGTTAAGCGTCTGCCTTTGGCTCAGGTCATGATCCCAGGGTCCTGGGATGGAGTCCCACATTGGGCTCCCTGCTCAGCGGGAAGCCTGCTTCTCCTTCTCCCACTCCCCCTGCTTGTGTTCCCTCTCTCGCTGTCTCTTTCTGTCAAATAAATAGATAAAATCTTTAAAAAAAAAAAAAAGAAATCCAGAAGTACCTCCAAGAAATGAATTAAGTAGGGTGTACATGCAGAGTCTTGGCCATTTCTTTTTTTAACCATATCAGGCAGGGAGTAGTGACTCTAAGACTGAAGAAAAGCTTCCCACTGGGGACACTGATGAATCCAAGGTCACATGGTTTGCTGCCCTTGAGGTCAGGTGACTCAGGAGCACACAGAGTGCCAAGTGTCTCAAAATCCAAAGTCCCCATGGTTTTTGCATCAAGATCTTCTACCCACTGTCCCCCCACCATTTCCTTGCTCTTGTTTCATTGCCATCAACCTAAATCCATAACATTTACATAAAGTGAGTCTCTCTTTACAAGTTTGTACCATTCTAGAAAAGTCCTGATTTACTTTTTTGTGCAATTTTTATAAATCTCATTAATGCCCTTTCTTGGGGCACATCGTCATTTCAGACATGCCATCTCACTTGAAGAGCACAATTCGTACATATAAATATGCATTTTAAATTTACATACTTCTATATTATTATTTTACAAGCTACATTAATAGTCACCTGTCATGATGCCTCAAACTTTTTGAAATGTCATATTTAAGAAGAATATAATTTCTGATTAAACCATTTTTTATTTTTTATTTTTTTAAAGATTTTATTTATTTATTCATGAAAGACAGACAGAGAGAGAGAGAGAGAGAGAGAGAGAGAGAGGCAGAGGGAGAAGCAGTCTCCCAGGAGCAGGGAGCCCGATGCGGGACTCGATCCCAGCACCCTGGGATCATGACCTGAGCCGAAGGCAGACGCTTAACCATCTGAGCCACCCAGGCGCCCCGTGATTAAACCATTTTTTAATGCTGAATTAAAGTTGGTGGATACTTTGTGGTAAAACAGCACGGTAATAACATTTGAAAAATTCCAAAAAAAGTTTTTCTTATCTCTCAATATTTTCAAATCAACATCCCTCTTCTAAACTCAAAAAAAAAATCCATTCTTTTAACAAATATCAATTTATTTAATAATTATGTATTGAGTAGTTGACATGTGCCTTGAGCACCTGCCACCTCACTGAAACAGTTGCTGGGTGATGGAAACACAATGAAGAAATGAGCACCAACAAAGGTGATCCTTGCCCTCACAGAGTTTAGTGTCTAATGGAGGTGTTAATCACACCAAGGAATCTGACCATAAGCAAATAAAGATGAAGGCAAGATATTTAGGACTTACCAATTATTCAAACCATTTATATGATAAATCATTTCATCAATAAATGACGTGAGAATGCATAGCAATTGTTTGGGAAGTACCCAACTGGTTGCCCAACAACTGCATTTAGAGATCTAGTCAGCATATAAACCTCAATAGGACAAAAATAAGCCCGTATCTTGTCCCCAGACTTTCTGTTTGAGTTGATACCCTTTTTATCCTTTCAGTTGCTCAGGACAAAACCTTAGTGTCATCTTGACTTTTCCTTCTCCTTCAATTCTTTTATCCAATCCTTCAGCAAATCCATGGCTCTACCTTCAAAATCCATGTGGAATCTGACCACTTCTTACTCCCACCACTGACCCCAGTGAAGTCTGGATTAGCAGAATAGAAGTGATATCAAATCTTGCCTGGATTTTTACAAAGACCCCCACATGGCCTGTCTTCCACATTGTCCCTGTAGACAGTCAGTTTTCAAGGTGGGTGATGTAGCGTCCCTGCTAAAGCCTGAGTCATTCCTCTGCTCAAAATGTTCCAGTTCACACTACCTCACCCATTAAATTCACAGCCCTACAGGGGCCATTTTCACTCCGACCTTTCCTCCTGCTCCTTAGCTCCTCACTCCCTTTACTCTACCATCCTGGCCTCTTGCTGGTTCCTGGACTGGTCAGGAACATCCCCTTTCTAGAGCCTTTGCTCTCCCTGTTTCTCCTGCCTGGGATGCCTCTCCTCATAGATCTGCTTGGCTCACTCGCTCCCTCACCTCCTTCAAGCCTTTGTTCAAACGACATCTAATGAAGCTCATCTTCTATTTAACAGGGCAACCTATCCTGGCCCCCACTGCCCAGCATTCCTGACTCCTCTGATTCTGCTCTCCTTTTCTTTTCCCCCAATACTCAGCACCTGCTAACAGGTACATAATTTTATATAAAATTATGCTGTTTCTTTGTCTTTTCACTAGAATCTAAAATTCATAAGGGCAGGAAGCTTTGTCTTTTTTCATTCATGTATCCTAACCATTCAGACACAGTGATGGTGTCATAGGATCCTCTAACCATGCTCACCTACACACATTATCTTGTTTGATCCTCATGACAACTCTGCAAGATACTGTTAATGCACCCACTTCACAGATGAGAAAACAGGCTGTAGAGAGAGGTGGTTATTCACTTCCTAAGGTCATATGGCTAATAAATGGAAGAAGTAGAATTCAAACTAGGGTCTACTGAACTCCAAAGCTAGAGCTCTTCTATAATCCCAGGCTATAGAACAGAAGTTATCACTATCCTCACCAAAAGGAAGGAAGGAAGGAAGGAAGGAAGGAAGGAAGGAAGGAAGGAAGGAAGGAAGGAAGGAAGATCACTGTGAGAATTACACACGAACACCCAGTGTGACAGGTTTTATAGGTGTAGTTATCACTGATATCATGACAATATTTTTATATGAAATAGTTAACAAAATACATAATGCTATATTTTTTCAGACAATGGTCTATAAGTCATAAATATGGCTTGAGTGCTCAAAAATATTTGCTCACTTTGGCCCCCTAGGCGGAATGTTAAAGTTCATCAGCGGCGCGAGTTCTGGGTTTCTCTGTGAGAACTTCAGCAGGTCACTTAGTTGCTGGAAGGTATTTTTTTTTTAAGATTTTTATTTATTTATTTGAGAGAGACAGCGACAGAGCTAGCAAGAGAGAGCAGGAGCGGGGAGGGGCAGAGGGAGAAGCAGGCTTCCCACTGAGCAGGGAGCCCAATATGGGGCGCGACCCGAGGATCCTGAGATCATGACCTGAGCCGAAGGCAGACGCTTAACAACTGAGCCACCCAGGAGCCTCTAGTTACTGGAAGGTATTGTTATAGGATTTTTGTCCCCTTAGTGCCCGTGGTTCTTGGTCATGTTGCCAGGGGGCCAGGGTCCCCAACAAGGAAATACGGAGTCAGGGCAGCTAAAATAAAACAGCACTGGTGTCCTGTTTTGCAGGTTAGACAGGACCACACTAACATTCTGCTTTGCAGCCCTTGCAGAAATGACTTCTGCAAAACGTCCTAATATAAGACAATTAACCACAAAGCATTTGTCACCATCACAGGCAACGGGCAGTTAGGACATAAGCCCCCCGATGTCAGCAAAAACAGACCATCAGCACAGAGGCATTAACCTAATAGGTAGACAGATATGTGACCAAAGCCCTGATTGGCATGATTCAGCACACCCTGATTGCTAAAGATAGTTCTGCAAAAGAGCTCATAGAAACCCCTAAACTGAGAAACTCCAAGGGCAACCCTCTGGGGCCCCTCTCCCTCTCCGGGAGCTTTATACTATGGCTCAATAAACTTTGCTTCGCTGCCCACCACTCTTTGTGTGATCTACTTCTTCATTCTCCAAAGCGGTGTGACCAAGAACCGCGGGCACTGAGCGGACAGAAATCCCGTAACAATTTTTTTTTAATTTTTTTATTGTTATGTTAATCACCATATATTACATCATTAGTTTTTGGTGCAGTGTTCCATGATTCATTGTTTGTTCATAACACCCAGTGCTCCATGCAGAACGTGCCCTCCTCAATACCCATCACCAGGATAACCCATCCCCCTCCCCCCCTCCCCTCTAGAACCCTCAGTTTGTTTTTCAGAGTCCATCATCTCTCATGGTTTGTCTCCCCCTCTGACATACTCCCCTTTTCTTCCTCTCCTGTTATCTTCTTCTTTTTCTTTTTTCTTAAAATATGTTGCGTTATTTGTTTCAGAAGTACAGATCTGTGATTCAACAGTCTTGCACAATTCACAGCGCTCACCGTAGCACATATCCTCCCCAATGTCTATCACCCAGCCACCCCATCCCTCCCACTCCAGTAACACTCAGTTTGTTTCCTGAGATTAAGAATTCCTCATATCAGTGAGGTCATGTGATACATGTCTTTCTCTGATTGACTTATTTCACTCAGCATAACACCCTCCAGTTCCATCCACGTCGTTGCAAATGGCAAGATCTCATTCCTTTTGATGGCTGCATAATATTCCATTGTGTATATATACCACCTCTTCTTTATCCATTCATCTGTCGATGGGCATCTTGGCTCTTTCCACAGTTTGGCTATTGTGGACATTGCTGCTATAAACATTGGGGTACACGTACCCCTTCGGGTCCCTACATTTGTATCTTTGGGGTAAATACCCAGTAGTGCAATTGCTGGATCGAACGGTAGCTCTAATTTCAACTGTTTGAGGAACCTCCATACTGTTTTCCAGAGTGGTTGCACCAGCTTGCATTCCCACCAACAGTGTAGAAGGGTTCCCCTTTCTCCACATCCCCGCCAACATCTGTTGTTCCCTGACTTGTTAATTTTAGCCATTCTGAAGGGTGTGAGGTGGTATCTCATTGAGGTTTTGATTTGGAAATCCCGTAACAATTTAACCCTCACCTTTAGCTTTAAAGTGCCTGATCCCTGATGGACACAAGCACCTAACATTTCTCCCCAGCGCAGGGAGAACACTGTAAGGCATCCCTTCTGTGGGGCCAGTCCCATCCTCCCAGGCTCTGAACGAGGGCTTTTGTATTAGCCGATTCTCGTAGTTTGTAGAAGTTCCAAGCAGTTAACCTCAGGGACAATTCAGAAGAGAAAAAAAAAGTATTTGACCTGAGGGCCAAATGTTTAACTAAGAGATAGAGGTGGAGAAACCACTGCAGGGACCCTAAGGGATTTTGCAATCTCAAAGGACACTCCGAGGGCAGCCTGAAAGGCCGGAGCGGCCCAATCCCATAGCCGACTGTACCGAAAGGGGGCGCGAGTGGGCCTGCGCAGATCCGCCTGAGCCCCCAATCCCCTAGAAGAGTGTGACGACATGGGGCGCGACTGGGCCTGCGCAGATCAACCGGAGCAGCCCAATCCCATAGAAGAGTGTGCTGACAGGGGGCGCGACTGGGCCTGCGCAGACACAGCTGCCAGCTGATTTTCTAAACGGGACGTCGCGCCGTTAGAACGTGGTGTCCGCTTCGAAAATGAGAGAAACAGGTACGCCTGCGTGGGAGAGTCCGTTGGACTTCTCCACTGCGTGCTCGCTTCCGCAGCACATATACTAAAATTGGACTTCTCCACTTCAACAAACATTTCGAATCAGACTTTTACACCTTCAAGAACCGGGCTTACCTTCAAATTCATTTTGGCTTATGGAGGCCCTCCTTACCCGCTATGTTCCCAAAGAAAGGAATCCCTTCAGGGAGACCTCAGAAAGTATATGAAAAGGGTCTTTGAAAGCTATCGCATTTTGAAACTGCCTTTCAATGAGCTGCTGCCAGCTACAGTGATCAGTTTAAGTAGACTCAATGGCTTTTCTTTATTTTCAGTATGTAATAGTTCCCTTTTCCCTACTATGCTCAAATAACCCGAATATTCTGAGCCTCCCCATGTTCCTTCTACAAGGAAACTGACAGCACAAGGAGAAGCATTCTTTTTCCCTGGTAATGTTCCCAGCAGATTTCTGCACTGACGGCAGACTATGGTTAATGGGCATACGTCTATAAGCGTAACTTTGAGCACTATTCAAGAAAACAGACATCAAAAACGTCCCCTTCATGAAAGGGTAGTGCTGTTTTAAGTAGTATGTTTTGGGATTTAGGAACAGAGAGAAGTACTTTTACTGAAGAAGTGGTTGCCTAGATGACTCCTCGTGGGTGGGGGGGTCACATGCCCAATGAGGCCGATTGTATTCATAAACTCTTCTGTCCTTCCTCACCACCCCTAAAACCAGAATCAGGTCAATCCTTAGCTCCCCAAAACTGTTCTGTGCTTATGTTAACTTTCATTAAATACTTATTACATACCAAGCACTGAAAGTGTGAAAGGTGAAATAAAATAGAGTCACTTGGGTCGAGGAACTTTAAAACAGAGCCAGGAGGCCATTAAAAAGTGGGCTGTACGCACATCTTCACCAGATGGAACCATGAACTTTTGAACTGGGTCAAACAGCAAATACTCCAAGGACTCTGCTCTGAACACCTGCAACTTGCTACAGGAACAGACTTTTGCTTAGTGACTACCTTAGCAACCAATTATGTTTAGCCCAGATTAGTTTTCTGTTGCCAACCCCAATCAGAATTCTTTGTAAACAAGGTATACAAGTATTCCCTTTTCGTCTTTAAAAACCCCTGACTTTTGCTCCCTATTGGGACACTATTACCCCAAATTGTAGTTCTTTGATCCCAAATGAATGCCTTTGCTTAATTATTGCCTCCTGACAATTTTAGGTGGACACAATAGAATTTAATTTGCACAGTGACCTCTTGAATGGGTACTATTTGTATTCCCATTTTACAAAGGCAGAGACTGAAGCTTGTACATTCTGCTTAAACAATTGGCTGGTAAGTGGTAAGTGGTGACTCTCAGGCTCAGAGCCCTGCTCCTTCACTGAAATGCTTTTCTTGGCCCAGTTCTTTCCACCTAGGGTGGGTCCATAAGTGCCTAAAGTTAATCGGAAGTGTTCTAATGAGAAGGATAATCCCAGGTAGGACGTGAGTTAGTGGGACCTGGAATCTCTGGCCACTAGAAACAGAAAGGAGCCCCTGGCAGAAACAACAGTGACCATTAGGTGTGAGATCAGTTATCCTGGCTCGTTCACCCCCGTTCATGGCCACAGCCTCAGCCTGGAAGAAGAGGTCAAGACTGGCCAACATAAACACAGAGGAGAGAATCTAATGCTTTATTGTTCTTTTTTATTTTTACTCTTTCAGACTTGTGGCCTTTGGAAATCTGCCAGAAAAGCCTGAGAACAGCCTTAGGAGAACTGTTGGCAGGAGTTGTTAGCCAAAAGCTTCAACCTCCTCTCCTCATCACCGAGACTTGTCTTTTGGGAGTAGTTCCAAGATATTCTTTCAACCGAGATAATTAGTTTAACAAAAGGGAACCATTGTGGTTTAGAGAGCTCACCATTGATTACTAGGTCAAGATAAGGGCTGTTCTCTCCTTTTTCCCTTCTGAGACCTTAGATAGTAAAGCACTTTCGACCTTGTGCAATAGATATTCTCTTTCCCCATTGAGAATAATGTGGGGAGGTGGGAAGAAGTCAACATCCATTGTACCGCTTCTAAGCGCTCATGTTTACACCGTCAGCCTTCACTTAACCCACAGGCATGTAGCCCTCACCGGTGGAATCAGGACACAAACATAACATTCCTAAGACCAGCAATGGTCCTGAAGGGGTCAGAACATGCCACCCCGAGATAAGCTGTTTTGGCATATAGATTATTTTGAGCTGAAGGCACTTGACCAACAGCAGGTGCAGGAAACCGCCCCTCCCCCACCTAAAAGCAGGTCATAAAATTTGCAATGAAAAAGATGTCCTCCCTGTGCCAGGAAGAGAACATTCTTTATCACCAGAGTTGAATGTACAAACAAACTTACTAAAATAATTCTTATCTTCCATTAGTTTCTCCCATATATTTTCTCATCACTGCCTCACAGTTTACTGCTCTGAGCCCAAACCCCTTTGTCTTCTCATATCCTCACAATTTATCATTCATTGTTTAAAAAAATATATAAGCTTCGGGGCCTAATGGCTTCTTTTGGTCACCATTTCATTTTGAAGACTCATGTGCACACAAAAATATTAAATAAAATTTGTGTGCTTTTCTCCTTTTAATCTATCTTCTGTCAGCTTATTTCTTAGACCCCGCCACAGAACCTAGGAAGGTGGCAGGAGGTTTCCCCTTCCCAAGAGCTCTCTTGGAAAGCATGGAAACTTGTTTTTCCAAATAACTTGATGACAAAAACTAGCCAAACTGATGAAATGCCTCTTTAAAATATTTTTCCTCCTTTTTTGTTCTTGTGCATGCTATTCGCAACCACTGAAGAAAATCTAGAAAATACAAACAAAAAGAAAATGGGTAAATTAAAACCACTCAAAATACCACTATGCAGAGATAATTACCATCAATACTTTTGTGCAGATTCTTCCAAGCTTTTTCTCTTTGAGTATAAACACACTTCATCATACACACGACAATCATTCATGCATTTTTGAGCACTTGCCAAAGATCTCAGCCAATGCTGAAAACAGCACGTCTGTTTTAAGGTTTCCGGGACACTGTCCTCCGGAAAGATGGTATCCAACAACATTTTCCTTAACAGTGTTTGAAGGTACCATAAAGTCCTTAGCATAGCAGCTCACCGGCCTACAAGAATGCCAGAAGAGGAAAGAGACAGTTTTACTGCTGAGCCAGGAGGCCCCTCCCCTGGGGCTCTTAGACTTCACTAAGATAATGTAAATGGTTGTCATTCTGTTGCCGGATCCCAAACTTGTAAAATGAGACAGCAGCAGAGTTAGATTAGTATCCCAGAACAATGGAGAGTCCGGGGGCCTTCTGAAAAGGCATTGTTGCAATGTGCAGTGTTAAGAAAACAGAGCAAAAGCCAGCATTTGGTGTAGGGGCTCGTCTGCAGCAGTTGGTAAAAACTGATGTTCCAGAGGGGCCGAACTTACTTATTAATCTAATATTACTCAGCACTTATTAGGTGCTTTATAAGTCTCAAATCGTTTAATTCTTCTAACAACCCTGTATGAAGGCAAATAGCACCTTTATCCTCATTTTTACATGGAGGTTAAGTAACTTATTGGGATTAGTTCGAGTCTGTGTGTCTAACCACATAGCAATGTTGTCCATCAGGGAATGTCCTTGATCAAACTAAGAGCATCTCCAACCTCTCCCACATATATAGCATAGTAAATGCTCAATTGTTCCACTCAAGCAGAAATCACCATTTAATTGGTATTGGAAAAGTAAAAACAATGAAAATGGAAATTTGCACACAGAAAGCCACATAATACCTAAAATAACTAAAATAATTTTAGATAGTAAAAAGCTCCCTGCTCCTGATTAGTCCTGGTTTCATCTGTCATTTATTAATTTTAACTTTTTCTAGATCCTGCAGTCTTGAATTCCCTCTGGTTTCTATAGCTTATAGATAAGATGTCAAATTCTCCTTTCATTCATTAAATGTTATATTACTTCAAGCATACTCTAAGCCCCATATACTAGTTACCTAGGATTGACGAATCTTAACACTTTTCTTATTTTTTTCTTTCACTAAAGGAATACAGCATTATAAATGCCATAGGAGCTCATATATGCCTCTCCTTGACCCCTTTTCTTTCTCTTCCTCACTGAAGGTAACCACTGACATGACTATATCATATAGAGATTACATCTTTTATTATTTATACATGTATTCATTAGCACTATTTAATCTTTTGTATTCTTAAAATTTCCTTTAAATGGAATACTGGAGAATCATCCTGAAATTTTCTTCATTCATCCAACACTGTTTTGGAAACGTATCCGCAATGATACATGTAGTCGTAGTTGATTGTAATTGCATTTTAGTAGCGTGCTACTGTATGTACATGTTACAATTTGTTTACGCTGTTGCCTCTTTATGAATATGTAGTTTTTTTCTAATTTTTTCTTAATTATAAGATCTCATCTCCTGCTGCTTCATGGAAATGAAGCTCCTGCCTCAACACTGGTAAACTCCCCCGAGGCTGCTACAGAACCAGTTTACATACTCCCCACTCTGGTGTTGAGTTATCCCTTTGTGTATGGGCCCTGGGGTTATCTCTTACTTTTTGCAAATTTAGCTACACATTTAAAGCATGTTTGTCATATTTTATCCAACATACTAGGTGTGACTTAGCCAGGATGTTTTCTGGTTAGCAGGTCCTTCTTACAACCTGAAACGGGAAAGCCACTCCTTTCTTTTCTAAACTTTCCTTTTCATTGGTGTCAACACATTCTATTGCTTCTCTCTTTTTGCTCCTCTTCCCTTTTCTTGTCCTTTAAATATCAAAATTATCATAATTATCATATCCTGACCCTTCTCACTCTAATGTGATCGTTTTCACAGACATAATTGACCACCACATACCCATGACTCACAAATCAGGAACCCAGAATTCTCTGACCAGAATCCTCTTGACTTTCGGATCTGTATATCCAATTACCTCCTGTTTATTTTCACCTGAATGGGCCACCGGCATATTAAATTCAGCACTTCCGAAATTTAACTCCTTCCTTTCCCCAAATCTTCTCTTTGTTTTGTATCTCTAAGAGACAATGTCATCCACCCGGGTCAGAAAACTTATTCACTCTACACTCCTCTCCTTCCCTCAAATCTTGGTTTTTCTATATCCCACCAGAATCATTAACCACCAAATCCACTCAGGTCTACCTCCCTTCTCCTCTACTCAGCCCTCCACTTTTTTTTTTTTTTTACCTTTTTTGGCCTTTGTCATCTCTCTTTGAGCAATTATACGAGCCACTTAATCTCTGCCCTTGTGCTTTCCAGGTAGGGCTGTCAAATTTAGCAAATAAAAATACAGAATGGCCAGTTAAATTTGAATTTCAGATAAATGATGAATATTATTTTAGTGTAAATATTTCCCAAATATGGATGGGAACCTATAATTTATCTGGCAACCCTACAAACACATCTCTAATATTGCTGTCAAAGTGAGCAAAAAATTTTACCATAGTATTGCTGGCTTCATGTCGCCAAAGCTTCCTTGTTGTCGACAGACTGTCTCTGGATAAGTCTCAACCTGGCACACAAAACCTTCCATGACCTGGCCACTCTATAACTCTCCAGTTTTCCTTACATATCTCTCCCCTCATTCACTGTGTTCCAGCCACACTAGCCTTGGTCTGGATACACAGAGCTCTTTTCTGTCTTGGAACTTACAAACACTGTCTCCCAGATCTTTATATGGCTGTCAGACTCTTGTTTTTCAGAACTTAGCTAACTGTTACTTCTTCAGAGAAAACTTCTCTGGGCATTCTGTCTATAGTAGTGCCTGGTTACTCTTCATCTCATTCTTTTTTTTTTTTAAGATTTTATTTTTTTATTTGTCAGAGAAAGAGCACAAGCAGGGGGATTGGCAGGCAGAGGGAGAAGCAGACGCCCCGCTGAGCAGAGAGTATGACATGGGGCTCGATCCCAGGACCCTGGGATCATGACCTGAGCCAAAGGCAGACGCTTAACAGACTGAGCCACCCAGGTGTCCTTCTTCATCTCATTCTTTTATCTTTTCTTGATAACACTTTCACAATCTGAGAGTGTCTTGTTTATTTGCTCATTTTATTATCTATCTTTTCATTAGAATATAAGTTCTATGAGATCAAATACTTGTTCACCACTGTACTCCCAAGGCTTAATACAATTCCTAACACATAGCTGGCACCCAATAAATATTTATAGAACAAATAAACAAATGAATAGGTGAGTGAATGAATGAATGAACAAGGAAATGAACAAATGAATAGTTTAGCCCTCTAGCCATGAGTTCCTTTTGAGTCCTTGGTTATGCCCTAGCTTCATGTCCTATATTAGTCAGTTTGGGTTGCCATAACAAAATACCCTAGAATGAGTAGTTTAAACAATAGAAATTAATATTCCCACAGTTCTGAAGGCTAGAAGTTGAAGATTAAAGTGTTAGCATGGTCAGTTTCTGGTGAGGACTTTCTTTATGGCTTATAGATGGTTGCCTTCTCACTGAATCCTCTCATAGTAAGGAGAGAGAGAGAGTGAGCAAGCTCTCTAGTATCTCTTCTTATAAAGGCACAAATCTCATCATAAAGACCCCACCCTCATGACCTCATCTAAATCTACTATCTCCCAAAGGCCCCATCTCCAAATACCATGGCATGGGGTTGAGGGCTACAATATCTGAATTTGGGGGTGACACGATTCAGTCCATAGCATGCCCCAAATGTAGTGCCCTCTCCTCCCTTCTGTGTGCTCAAGAATCACCATCTCTATACAGAGATTCCAGGTGAAATAAATCACTTCTTCCTTTGAACCTCACCAACATCCTATGTACCTGTTGTACTTTATTGGAACTAGGCTTTTTACATGACTGTCTCCTCTAAGACTGTAAGTTCCCTGGGAGCTGTACCAATACCTCACTACGCCATGTCTGGCATAATGTCTGGTACTATATCCCCAAGGTTCCGTGCAGCTCAACAAATATTCATTAACTGCAGATATAATTGGATGAATGAATAGTAGCATCTAAGAAGGCAGTATAAAATAACTAGGGTTTGGATAGGCAATATTCATAGTATAAAGCTCATAAAAAGCTACTTATAGAAAATATATTCTTGGATTCTCTCAAAGTCTATTTATAGTTAGTTTTCATGGTATTCATTAATTTGGTTACATGATTTTCAAGTCAACCGTATTAGTTTGCTGGGTGGCCATAACAAAGTACCACAGACTGGGTGGCTTCAACAACAGAAATTTATTTTCTCACAGGTTTGGAGACTAGAAGTCCTAGATAAGGTGTCGGCAGGGTTGGCTGGGGGCTGTGAGGGAGGGATGTGTTTCAGACTCTCTCCTTGGCTTATGGATGGTTTCTTCTCCCTGTGTCTTCTTCCCTTCCTCTTCCCTCTGTTTCTGTGTCCAAAATTTCTCTTCTTATAAGGACTCTAGTCATTTGGATTAAGCCCACCCCAATGACCTCATCTTAACTTGATTACACTTGCAAAGACTCTATTTCCAAGTAGAGTCACATTCTGAAGTACTGGGGGTTAGAAATTCAACATATAAATTGGGGAAGAACACAGTTCAGCCCATAACACAATCTCTGTAATGCAAATGAGAAAAGTGGCAGCAAGGCTGGTCTAAGCAGTCACATAACTGCAGAGAACGAAGTGACAACCAATCACCTGAAACCAAAGGACAGAACATAATGGACATGGGGTGGGTGAGGAGTGGCAGTGGAGAACACATTGAAAAGCAAGCACAAAGTGTATTAAAAAAAGAAGAAGAAGAAAGACTGACCAAAGGGCTAAGTGTATTGCTGTTCAAGATAATAAACAAGAGTCTGTAGGACAATATCTGGTTATGTATAAAATAGCCTGTTTAAAGAGGCAGGAAGGGCTGTAATACATTTTATAAAGTGGTCTTTCAAGTACAGTTACATTGTTCTAACTACTGTTTCTTAAATGTAAACCTCCAGGCACATGACAAGTTTCATTACTCAGCCCTTCAGTGGTCCCAGTGGTTCCTAATAACTCCCATCTCCAAGTGAATCACCATAGATCTTAGAGTAGAAATGAAAAAACAAAATATCAAGTAGTTCCCCAAAATGGGTTAAAATACCAGGAATATGCATTCAGATGAGAAACATCTTGTGTAAAATAAGAGACATTCTATCATTTAATTCTTGTGTTTGCTCTTAATTTCTCCTTTGCCACCCACCTTCTAGAGAATCCTGGAAGAATGAATCACCATGTGTGAAGGAAACCCAGGAGTATTGGTTTCTTGGAAGTCTGGCAGGTGACTCACATTTCATAGATTTTGTCTTAAACAATTTCATTTGGAAAAAAGTTTTCACATTTCCCAAATATACAGTATGTCTTAAAAAAGTTTAGACGTAAAATAAATACAGATAAAATAATACATAGCTTGTTAAAGCTAGGAAGTGTTAATACTTTCTGTAGCATATTTTCATTTCATTATGTTGTCTTCTACACTCATGTTTTTAACCATAACTACAATCAATAATTATATTAATTAGAGTAATGTTAATTGCTTTGGCAAATACATGACCAAAATTATGTTTCTGTTCAAACACAACCACCTTGAATATTTTATTGGGGACAATTCAGCTCTGTCTTTGGTGATCCTAGCACTTCTATATTGGAAAATAAGTCAAGTATGAAGATACTTTCTATTATATTTCAATCAACAGAGAGAGAGAACTCTGTACATTGGATATTCCTGAATTTTTTCTTCTCTAGATTAGGTTTGGTTTTGGTCTGGATTTCTTTATGTTCCTGAAATCTCCTTGTGGAATTTTTCAACTTAGGCCAGTGTCTGGACTGAAGTAACAGTGGAGCTTACCAATTTAATACACTGTACGCCGTAAATAAATAATGTTTTTGTAGAACTCTCAAAGGAATTAATTTCTACTTCTTTAAACAGCCAAGTATAGTCACAAAAATGAGATAGCATTTATATCCTGGTATAAAAAGAGGTTTAATGAAATAGAGCATTTAGCACAGTACTATTATCTGTAGGAAACAGAGAATAATCAATATACAGAAATACAACCTTATACAAGCAGCACTTAGAAGGATATGCATACAGATACTAGCAGTGATCTGCTCTGTTTGGTCCAATTTTGAGTGTTATTTATTTTTCCTATCTTTATTTCTCTGTTTATAGAAAGCATTTACAGCTTTGTAAAAGGATTAATAAGTGATTCTTTAGTTTTTAAGATAATATTTTAAATTCAGTGCAAGTGTTTATTTATTCATCTTTCTACATCAGAAATTCCCCCTGTTGATTGGTTAGTCCAAATAACCCATTTGCAAAATGGGTCCTATTTCTCCATTAAGAGTCATGTGTTTACATTTTTGTTAGTGACATAAAGATTTAATTATAAGGCATAGATGAAAGTAAGTGTTTTCTTGCCTATGAAAACAGTCATCTTTTTTGCTTCATCAGGCTAAATTTGGAGGAAAAGTATTAACAGCAGATAACCTAATAATCAGAACAGCATTTCCAATTAAGATGAGATGAATCACTGCCTGAAAGTCTAAATAACTAGATGTGCCTAAAATTCTGTGATGGCTCTCATTCTCATCCTGTGTCTACTCTGAAGACAAACTCAGCTTTTTGCCACATCCTCAAAATAAATCCAACACTACAGTGCATTCATAAGTAATACCAATTTTACTGATGATTTCTAGGGGAAATGAGGAAAAGAAATTACACCACATATCACCCAGAAAACCTTAATGAAAGTTAGTCTTCACTGTGTGTCCCACATTCCCTTTCCTTGTCTGCCAATCAAAAAATTCTGTTGTCTTAACATTCAAATCCAGCCTTTGGTTTGAATTCTTGGTTATCAGAAAGAAACCCAAGCGGGTGACCAGCAATGCCCTCCCCAGACAACAGGCATCACCACCACAGTAAAAAAACAGATCAATAGTGTTAGTGAAGTCTGGCCCATGGGTGTTTCAATGCTCCATCCCAAGCAGTTTATCAAAATATTCACCCACCAAAGCAGCTGTGTGTGTGGTGGCAGTACTAGTGAAATTCTGCAGGTAAGAGAATATTATTTTCACCAGGTAGATAAATATGCAATAACGTCATAGATCCATAAACACAATATGAAAGTGACAAGGACTCTTTCAATTCTGCTCCAGGACTGTCTTTGCCCCCAGCTTTGGCTTCTGATGAGAATGAGCTGGCCAACCCCAGAGCTCCTGGTGCTGGGACGAGGACACTTTGAATGTAAGTCCCCGCTGTGTTGGGAGCTTTCTGGATGCCCTCTGAGAAAGCACATAGCAGTGGCTTCTGAGGACACATGGAGCCTCCCAGGGCAAGTATTTTTTAAGAAAACTGTTTTAAAACCTAAAAAACAGTTTCCTCTATACTTTTATATAACACACTTGACTGATCAACATGAATTTTAATTAGACGTACCCGGCAAACTTCTACTCCGATAGTCATGTGCTCTGTTGGAATATAAAGCTATCTATAACATAAGAGTAAGAAATCTTACCTTGTTGGCTGTCATGAATCCAAATTCAAGCTTTTTTCCAACTATTGACACCATCACTCAGCAACCATTTACTAATTGCCTAGTTACTGTTTCCAAGTATGTGGGCTCTGGCTTGTAAAGTCAGAGTGGGAAAAGAGGAAAACCCAGCCTACAAAGTTTCCATCAAGTAAGTCTAAACTCCAGACATGTCTTGAGTCACTCTGACCCTACTTGGTTATTGAAATTATATGGAAACTTTTTCTACTCGTTGGCACCGCTAAAACCTCCAGACAACTGGTTTCCAGCCTATGGCGCTCTGTGCTGTTTTTCCCTAACTGCTTTTTGAAGTGTAAGAGAGTCTAATTCTTCCACTTTCTTCCTTGCTGTTTTGAGGTTTCCAAATTTATGTTTGCATATTATCCAAGTTATTCTTAAAGTAAAGATGATTGCCATTTCAGGTTTTAATATTTTACTTCTTCATTTGGTGTTGCTTCTCAAAACCAAAGGCACCCAGCCTGTGTAAGGTGGCCACATTCCATGGTTGTCCCAGACATACCTGATGAATATGGTTTTCCTGCAGCAATCTGTGACGGAAGTGCATTTGCCCTGGATGGCCCCAGGCTCTCCTTTTCGGGATCCTTCCCCATTATCAGCATCTTACCCTCCAAATTTTACCCAGAAATCTCAGGCAACTATCACCTCTAGAGATCCCCGAAAAAATGTCCTACAGAATTGAATGAGTTAATCTCTTAGGTAGGGATATACACAATTCGCCAAGTGAGGCACATATATTTAGGACGAATTTAGCAAATCTTTGGTAGGAACAGTTAAGATTACAAAAGGAAAACACTTCAGAGCATACTTTTCAGAAGGGGACATCACACCGGAAGAGGAACAGTACCCTAAATTCTCTGAACTTCACTTGCTGCACCTGTACCTACTTTCAGGAGTGTGTAGAGAAGTGAGATTGTGAAAATATAAATAAGTAGTATTGTGTAAAAGCATGTAAAAAGTAGTGAGATCTGAATATGGCCAACAGGCTAGTTAACAGTATTATACGATGACATTTCCCGGTTTTGATATTTTACTATAGTCATGTAAAATGTTACCACTGGGGGAAGCTGGGTGAAGGATATACTGGACCCTTTGTTCTAATTTTTCAACTTCCTGCGAGTCTATAATTATTTCAAAAATACTTCGAAAAAAAGTGATAAAGGAATTTAAAGTCTTCCTAGAAAGGTACCGCACACTAAAGAAATAATATTAAAATCTTACTTGCCTCATTTTCAGTTATCTTTTATGTCCCAAAGTGCAATGTGCATCATTTTAAAGTAACTAATAACGGGGCACCTGGGTGGCTCAATGGGTTGAGTGAGCTTGACTCTTGGTTTCAGCTTAGGGCATGATATCATGGGTCATGAGATAAAGTCCCAGGGCCAGCTCTGTGCTCAGCAGGGAGTCGGCTGGAAGATTCTCTCCCTCTGCCCCTCCCCTCACTTGCTCACAGGCACTCTCTGTCTCTCTCTCTCTAAAATAAATAAGTAAATCTTTAAAGTAACCAATAACTACCCCCTCAAAAAGTTTTTGGGAAAGTATTAATGTGATTTTTCTCTTTTTGCTTGTTTTGAGCACAATTATTCATCCTGACTTGCCCAAAGATGGATGAGAGTGAAGTGGGGGAAATTAATATGTTTCCATTCTTTTGCAAATATCAAACACAACACTGGGGTTCTGATATTCAAAAATAGGACTTTGCCCAGAGACATTGGCCTTTCACCACAGATTATTATTTGGGGAAATGAATATCTAAATTCCTTGATCTTCCCTTCAACATACTCAGGAACTAATTTGACTGCCAAGACACAGAGTTTTCAGTGCAGAGGATCCAGAAGGAGGAAAGGTTGCTCTTTATTGGCCTCGTCAGACTGTGGAAAGAAGGAGAAAACAGAAAATGGCGGCAATTGGATGTGCGTATCAGTTTTTACATCGTTGGGCTACAGACCAAATGTGGTAGGTTCATGAGAGCTTTTGAAGGTACAGGGGAAGATGGCCTTGCACTGTGGACCTGGGGAGGAAGCTGCCTGGAGCTCACATAAGACAATAGGACAGGGTCACAGAGAAGAGGAGCAGATGGAGTTCCTGAAGCTCGCTTTCCTGAGCCACTCAGTTTCCCTGTGGCACGGATCCTGGTTTAGAGCCAGCTTGTGTGGGAGAAGAAATCCCACACTCGGGGATGGGATTGGATTTTGAGGCCAGCTGGATGGAGAAGATGTGGTGAGAGACTCAGAGGCTGAGGTGCCTAAGCCGAATGGATGGACCTGGAGTTCAGCACTGGTAGATTTCAACACTGGGGACCAATAGGGCAATTCCATGGCGAGGCAGAGAGGAATGTACCTCTCTGTGCAGAAGATGCCAGCCAGAGCACACTCATGGACAACGGGAAGCCAGGGATCTCCCCCATAGCACCACAAGGTCACCAAGTCCACCTTTTTTTTCCATTTAAACCTGGACATCATCCAAGAGAGAAAAAGAGAATGAAATATTTTCATTCTAGAGTGTCCCAACACTATCCAAAAAGATTGCTTTTACATTATAAGGTCACATTAGGTTTTAAACAGAACTAGGCTTGGGCTCAAATTTTTCCTGTCAACCAGCAGATGGTGACTTCTCTGCACATTAAATTATAGCATAGTGGGTTATGAGTTAGATTTTCTTAGGCTTCTGTCTATGTGTCTTGTAAATGACAGGCACTCTACAGGGTACCTGGAAAGCTAAAGAAAAGAAGGAAGATCAAAACTGAACAGAATTTATTCTCACTGAGATTTAACTACATGGCAGGAAAAATCATGTTTTGCATCCTTACATGTAAAGTTTCTCTAAGCGTAGCTTAGTACAGCCAAAGCTGAGAGCACTTTCCTAACACAAGTTTAAATGGGCTCAGATAAGTTTACTTAGCATTTACTGAGTCCCTTTCCAATCAGACACCCTGGTAGTCGCTGGTACAAAGAGCAATGGTGTCAACAGAAGTTCTGAGGTGATGGAATAAAATGAAGATCCATCAGCCAGCCTTTCACCAAGACTCTAACCAGAAATGTTATTGAATCAATAATGTGTCTAGTAATAGTACCACCCATAATGGTTCAAAGAATTACATTTTAAAATGTGCGGACTGTTTTATATTTTCAAAAAAATGTGTTATTTTCCTGCAAGCTAATTTTTAACACTAGACTAAGTTCTTTCACATGGGGATCTATAGTCCCAGGGTAATTTTCAGAGCAAGTAACAGAGTATAATAACGGCAGTTTTCACTTTTCTAAGCATGTTTCATGTGTTAGCTCACTAAATCTTTACAGCAGGTATTAAACTGTCCAGTTTTAGCAATGAAAATGAAGCGCACAGAGTTCATGCGGTATGATACAGGGGCCCTGCCTTTTAACCATTGAGCTGTACTTCCTGATCCCTGGGCTTTCTCCAAAGCACTTGGCAGGCCCTTCCGTGTACTGCTCGTTTTACAAATTGGCTCCATTGCTCCACATTTACTAAGTATATTCTTCAAATGCTAGCACTATATGCACAGGTTGCTGGCACCTTTTTATTTATTTTTATTTATTTATTTGACAGAGAGAGAGGGAACACAAGCAGAGGGAGCAGTAAGCAGAGGGAGAGGGAGAAGCAGGCTCCTGCCGGGCAGGGAACCCAATTCGGCAGGACTCGATCCCTGAACCCTGGAATCATGACCTGAGCTGAAGGCAGATGCTTAACCGTCTGAGCCACCCAGGCGCCCCCAGAGTACCTATTAAACACAACAAAAAGAAAAAAAACCTGATCACTTTTTTGAGTTGGTTGCAACTTTAGAAATAATCTCCTTTATCTTTCTTTCTTTTTCTTTTTTTTTTTTTTTTTAAGGTGGATCCCAGGAAATAGTGAAGAGAGGTCTGAGAGGACAAGAAATTTTTTCTAACGGCCACGCTGGCTTCCTATAGCTCCTTGAGCGCACCAGTCATGTGCTTTTGTAGCTTCCCCCATGAATCTGCCTGGTTAACCCTTCATCTCGTTCAAGTCGGCTCGTATCTCACCTTCTCAAGGAAGGCTATCCTGACCACCCTATTTTATATTTTCAGCAACCTTCCCTCACAACCTATTTTCCTGATGCTTTTTGCCCTGATTTACTTTTTCTGTTTGTTCTTTTATAGCACTTATCACTTCCTCACACATATAAATTTAATTTTCTTATCTGTTGTATCCATTATTTATTGTTTATCTTCTTTGCTAGAATATAAGCTTCTCAAGGGCGAGGGTCTTTGTCAAGTTTGTTCATTGATTTTCTAAAACCCCTGGAACAGTGCTTGGAGCATAAAAACTCAATAAATGTTGGTTGAATAAATAGATTCAATGAGAAGATCTTGAATAGGCAAGACATGTTGCCAAATGACTAGGGAAAGGCAGCTGGTTCCAGATTCAAAGGAACAGCAAAAGAAGAAGGTATTTAGTATCAAAGTGATCCATTAAAGATTTGATTCTAAATTTCTTTTCTTAATGTGTGAAAAACTTTGCTTAAATGCTGGAAGAGGCAGAGGTTGAAATCTGAGGGGATTCTTGATGAAATCTCTGTCGAATAAGCTTATTTTCTGAGATGAGATCCACACAAACCTGGCAGAAACTCATGAATCTACTGCCAAGGCCAGTTGATCTGAGCTGCTGTGGTCAATTCATTTCCGTTTTTTGTTTTTTGTTTTTTATTTTTTCCCTTTCCAATATCCCAGAGCAACAGGATTAACCATGCCATTGGTTCCTTTTGTCCCCCCTTAAATTGCTTATGTGACCATAACTTATAAAAATATTCTTGGACCTAACCAATGGATAGGGATTGTGATAAAAGCAGGCCAGTTTTAAAGATCAGGGCAACCACTAACCATGATGGAGGATGCTATTCATGTGACTAACTCGTTCTGGCAGGAAATAGAGGAGTCAAACCTGCAAATCCCAAGGCAAAGAACAACCTGACACAATCCACAAATCTGAGTCACTGAGGCTTCAGTGAAGCAGAAGCAATTGCCTGGTTAGTTCAAAATGAGTGCTTTCTATTTCCTTCAGAGACTAGCAAACCTCCTAAGCATCACATTAAATAGACAAGACACTGTTGTAATCATTAGGCAGATGTTCTTAGTTTCAAGAAATGTGAGAACTTTTTTAGGTCTTTGTTCATCCCTCAGAGACACAGAACATTATTCTTGAATTGGGTAAGTCTCAGGCGACGGACTAGCTGGCCTTTTCAGATTTCTTCGAGATCTACAAATCTTTGATTTAGACATTGACAAACATAGTATTGTAGGAGAATAGAAGTAACATAGCTCTAAGTCTCGGTCCTACTTTATTAGTCATCATTCAGCTGCCTTTATCCTGTGGATGTGGGAGGCAGAGTTGTACAAATTCTCTGTCACTGGAAGACTGAGGTTTGTTCCTGTCTGGAAGTTTGTTCAAGCGTGAGTCCACTGATTGAGGGAGTGATTGTGGTCTGCCAAGGGTGCTGTGTAAAAAGGAAGTCGTTTCTTCCAACAGCCTTGTTTGTGTTTTCAAAAAGTGTTTCAGTTTATGTTCTGTTTCCATTCCCATGCCCAGTCCTCCCAAAGTAAACAGATGACAAGTAGTGGTGGTGGGATAGTGGTGAGGCAGGGGTGGGGATGGAGGTGGAGGAAGGAAAGAGATGGCCCCAGGGCAAGAGGATGTTCAAAGAACCCAAATATAATTTGGAAATAACCCAAATGCCAAAACCCAGATGGGATTTATAGCATCAAGATCAGCCCAATCTATAGGCATAAATACAGACTCCTAGTAATTCCATTTACTTATTCTAAAATAATCAAACACTGAGGAACATTCTTATACTAAACTCAAGCTAAATTAGTGACTGAAGATGAGTCTGACATATCAGTAGGTGCACCTCTTTCTTTCATTCATCTCACCCATCCACTTCTACTTGCCCAGAAAACTCATTTGTTCCTCAGAATTTCTGGAAGAATAGACCCTCAACCCCCTTAATTCCAACTATGGCGCTAAAAACTCTGAAAGGTTAAAAAAAAAAAAAAAAGGAAAGAATAGAAAAGAAAAAAAGAAACAAATGCATTAAGAAAATAAACTTCCAGAATTTTAACTAAATCTGGAAAATAAGCCAACGTTTAGAATTTCCTTCTTTCCAAGTCTACTCCCAAGACCCTAGCGGACCTCACTTGGATTCAAAAGTTCTCTTTCTACAAATGAAATTAATGTAAACCTTGATTCAGTAACATTGGAACTGACAAAAATCTCCCTTTAATATACCTGTCTACCAAAGTACATACAACTAAAAGTAGCAGTAATATGTGGTTCCTCTATTTAAAGGCAAATAATTCTATTGTATCAAATAATGACTTACATAGAAAGCACTTGTCAAAAGTTAGTTGATCACTTATTTCTATGTCAGCAGAATAAAAAGAAAAGACAATTACATAACCTGAGATGACATAGTTCTATTGTCCAAAAGTGAAAAATAACTATATATGTAGTTATAGTTATACAATTTATATAGTGTTACAATGAGTATGTGTTACTTTCATGATTTAGAAAGCATAAATTATTTCCATTTTTGGTGGAGGAAAACTATATATCATTAAATTTGGATTCTGAATATACCAATTTAGAAATTAAAGTTGTGCCAATACAGTAGTTTTGGTGTTAGAAAATAAAACTACCAAATATATGTTTACCCATTTCCAGGAATTTTCCCAGAAAATATAATTCCAACAAAATTGCATATGCATAAGATTATTCATTGCTGTATATTTGTAACTACAAAATATTAGAAAAATCTAAGGACTCTTACATAGGAGATTGATTTAATAAACTATGGTAGCCCACAAATTTGATAACCTAGATGAAACAGACCAATTCTTTGAAAGACACAACCTGCTGAAACTCACACAAGAATAAATAGATGATCTGCCTGGACCTATATCTATTTTAAAAATTGAATCAATAATTAATGACTTTCTAAAACATCAAGCACCAGGCCTAGATGGCTCACTGGTAAATTCTACTTAAAGAAGATTTATACCAATTGCCTACAATCTTTTTCAGAAGGTAGAAGCACATAGCATACTTCCAAACTCATTTCATGAAGCTAACATTACCCTAATACCAAAACTAGATAAAGACATTATAAGAAAAGAAAGTTAAAGACCAATATCTCATGTGAACATAGATTCAAAAATCCCCAACAAAATATTAGCAAATTGAATCCAACAATGTATGAAAATAATTATACTCCATGACCAGTGAGATTTAAGGCTAGTTAAACATTTGGAAAACAAGTAGTGTAATCTATCACACTAAAAGGCTAAAAAAGGAAATATTAATAATCATATCAATAGATAGATATTTATTAACAGAAAAAAGAGAATAGAATAGAATAAAAGCATTTGACAAAATTCAGTTTATGATAAATAACTCTGAGTAAACTAGAAACAGAGAAGAACTTCCTAAACTTGGTAAAGAATATCTACACAAAAGCTACCACTAACATCATACATAATGGTGAGAAACTCAGAACTTTCCCACTAAGGTCAAGTACAAGGCAAGGATGTCCTCTCTCCCCTCCCCTTTTCAACATCATACTGGAAGTTCTAGCTAATGTAATAAGACAGGAAAAGGAAATTAAGTGTATACAGATTGGTAAGGAAGAAATAACACTGTATTGGTTCACAGATGCTTTGATTGGTTATATAGAACATCCAAGAAAATCAAAAAAACTCTTGGAACCAATAAGTGATTAAAGTTGCAAGATAGAAGATTAATTTGCAAAGGTCAATCACTTTTTTTGGGGGGGCAGCAAAGCAAGGTTTATTGAGCGATAGCAAAGTGATAGTACAAAGCTCCCAAGGAGGGAGGGGACCAGAAGGGGTTGCCACTGGAGTTTCTACATCTAACGGTTTTTATGGGCTTGTTGGCAACTGTTTTAAACAGATTTACTCTCCCTGCACCTGTCATCCAATCAGATTTTTGTCACCTATCTATCATATGGGAAAGGGTGGAGGGCTCCTTCCAGGGTGGTGTCAAATCCTTTTAAGGGTGGTTTCCTCTTGGGGGGTGGGGAGGGGACCTGTCCCTGGCTGCCTGCCTTCCAACTACCCTTCATCATTCCCCCCTCTGAAGAGGTAACTCTAACTATTGCTAGGGAAGAAGGGCGATGACATATCCTAGCTACTTCCTGCTGGTTGGGGGTGTTGGATGGGGCGGTAGTCAGCACTCCTCTCGTCCAGACCTAACAGGGGGTCCCCTGTAGATGTCTGGTTTGACCTCCACATGAGGTTCCATCTGAACCACCACCATTTGGAGTTTGATGATCTTTATTGGTTAGTTGTCCTTCATGATGGTGGATATCCCAGACAAGCCCCCATAAATGTTGCAGGATTTTTTTTCTCCATCGGTGCCTGTAGTTCTTGGTCATGCCACTTCAAAGAATGAAGAGGTAGACCAGACAGAGTGGTGAGCAGCAAAGCAAGGTTTATTGAGCAATAGCAAAGTGATAGTACAAAGTTCCCAAAGAGGGAGGGGACCCAAAGGGGTTGCCCTCAATCACTTTTCTTTATGCCTTCAAAGAACAAGTGGAATTTGAAAATAAAAACAAAATACCAAACTTACATTGGCAACCCCCAAAATGACATACTTAAGTATAAATCTAACAAAATATGTACAAGATCTAAATGAGGAAAGCTACAAAAGTGGTGAACAAAACAAAGAATTAAATAAATGGAGAGATAGTCCATGTTCATGAATAGGAGGACTCCATATTGTTAGGATGTTAGTTCTTCTACTTGATCTATAGATTCAATGCAATCTCAATCAAAATCCCAGCAAATCTTTTATGGATATCAACAAACTGATTCTAAGTTTATAGAGAGGCAAAAGACCCAGAATAGCCAATATGATATTGAAAGAGAAGAACAGAGTTGGAGGATAGTTGCTACCTGACTTCAAGACTTACTATAAAGCTGGAATAATTAAGACAGAGTGGTATTGGTGAAAGAACAAATAGATCAATGAAACAGTAAAGAGCCCAGAAATAGACCACATAAATATAGTGAACTGATCTTTGAAAAAGGAGCAAAGGCAATACAATGGAGCAAAAATAGTATTTTCAATAAACAGTCCTGGAACAAGTGGACACCCACATGCAGAAAAACAAATCTAGACACAGACATTACACCCTTTACAAAAAACTAACTCAAAATAGATCATCTACCTAAATGTAAAATGTAAAACTATAAAACTGGTGATGACTTTTTAGTCACAATCCATAAAAAAAATAATTAATAAGCTGGACTTCAGTAAAATTAAAAACTTCTGCTCTGCAAAAAACAATATCAAGAGAATTAGAAAACAAGCCACAGACTAGGAGAAAAATATTTGCAAAAGATACATCTGATAAAGGACTGTTATTCAAAATATACAAAGAACCCTTAAAACTCAACAATAAGAAAACAATCTGATTAAACATGGGTTGAAGACCTTAACAGACGTTTCACCAAAGAACATAGCAAATAAGCATGTGAAGGTTCTTCACATCATATATAATCAGGGAAATGCAAATTAAAACAATAATAAGATACCACTACACACCTATTGGAATGGCCAAAATCCAGAACACTGACAACATCAAATGTTAGTAAGGATGTGGAGCAACAGGAAATTTCATGTATTGTTGTGGGAATGCAAAATGGTAGAGCCACTTTGGAAGACTGTCAGTTTCTTACAAAACTAAACTGGGGTGCCTGGGTGGCTCAGTCAGTTAAGTATCTGCCTTTGGCTCAGGTCATGATCTCAGAGTCCTGGGATCGAGCCCTGTGTCAAGCTCCCCATTCGGCGGGGAGTCTGTTTCTCCCTCTCCCTCTGCTCCCCACCCCCCTTCATTCTCTCTCTCTCAAATAAATAAATGAAATCTTTTTTAAAAAAACTAAACATAGTCTGACCATATGATCCAACAATTAAGCTCTTTGGTATTTACCCAAAGAAACTGAAAACTCATGCCCACACAAAAACCTATATATGGATGTTTATAGCAGCTTTATTCATAATTGCCCAAGCTGAGAAGCAAACAAGCTGTCTTTCAGTAGGTGAATGAATAGATGAGTATATCCAGACAATGGACTCATGGTTTTGTGTACACATAGTTATAAATATGAGTAGAGACACAAATAGAGAGATCCTAGACAAGAAGATGTAGATACAGGTTGTACTTTTGTTGACTAAAGGGGCATAGTTGCAGTGATACTCCAGAAGTAATTACAACATGAATACCCACTAAATAGAATCAGGGCTCCTTGGAGAAATAGCTGATTCCAGAGTTAGCACAGGGAAAGTATAAGATGAGCCTAAACATTTTTTATGTCAGAAAGTAAGGAGGTGCTCTAAAAATGATGAGGATAATGTCAAAGGACACAAGAATCTACTTAAAGGAGCTCCCACAGGCCAAATCTGGGGCAATCTGAGTACCAAAATAAGTAACAATTATAGTGTATTTTAATTCATTAGAATAAAAAGAACCCTTGAGTCTATACAAATAACAAACAAATAATGAACAAATAAACACATAAGGGAAAACTTTTCCTTACAGTAGAATGCTAATAAACATAGAAGGAGTAATGGCAGTTTAAGAAATCATCTTTTTGCAACTATCATAGTAAAAATTTAATCAGCAAAAATTATTAATGTAGGTAGGGGTGCTTGGATGGCTCAGTCAATTAAGCGTCATCGTTTGGTTCGGGTCATGGTCCCAGGGTCCTGGGATCAAGTCCCGCATCGGGCTCCCTGCTCCATGAGGAGCCTGCTCCTCCTTCTCTCTGCCTGCCGCTCCCCCTGCTTGTCTTCTCTCTCTCTATCAATAAATAAGTAAAATCTTTAAAAAAAATTATTAATGTATACTAAAGAAGTGGGTGATTTAATGAAAATCAGGGACTTTATAGGGTCTCAAATATCCCCCACAAATAACTTATAAATTATAAAGGGGAAAATATTATCTTTACAGACGGAAAGCCAGGTGAACACCCACTTAACCAACTGATCAAATTTGGCATCAGGAACAATGGCATAATTGAACAACATCTTGTGCTTCCTGATATGAAGCACTGAGAACACACCATCACTGATGTAGTGTTCCTGCCAAAAATGCAAAACATTGATCCAATTATGAGGATATGTCAGAAAACCCAATTTGAGGGTGCCTGGGTGGCTCAGTTGGTTAAGCGACTGCCTTCAGCTCAGGTCATGATCCTGGAGTCCCGGGATCGAGTCCCGCATCAGGCTCCCTGCTCAGCGGGAAGTCTGCTTCTCCCTCTGACCCTCCCCCCTCTCATGTACTCTCTCTCTCTCTCATTCTCACTCTCTCAAAATAAATAATAAATAAATCTTTAAAAAAAAAGAAAACCCAATTTGAGGGACAGTCTACAAGATAAATGACCTGGACTCATCAAAAATGTCAACATTATTTGGTAAAGGCTGAGGAACAATTGTACATTATAAGATACCAAAGTGGAAAGAAAGCAATGCAATGAACAATTCTGTTTTGGATCCCAGAAAATATTATCAAGGACATTACTGAAAATATGAGAAAACTTGAATTACACCTATAAATCAAATAATGTTATTGTACAAACATTAAACCCCCCGACTACAGCTGTAGGAGTTAATATTATTGTACCAACTTTAAACACCCCGACTACAGCTGTATTTCTTCGGAAATACACATTGAAGTTTTGGGGGTCAATGGGTATGATGATTCTCAGAAAGTTTAGGGAAAAAATGAGGATATTAACAATTGGTAAAGCTGGGTGAAGGTTATACAAGAGTTCTTTATACCATTCTTGCAACCTTTCTGTATCTTGGAAATTCTTTCAAAATAAATATTTTTTAAATGCAACTAACATTATCTACATTTTCAGATTTTTAAAAAATAAAACTCATTATAAAAAAATGGACTACATACTTAAAATTGTAAAGTAGCAATTTCAAGACCCTTGTAATTCCATGACTTGCCAAATAACTGGTGTCCTTCCTCAAAATGATTTCACACTTATGTATTTCTTTTTAATAAGATAACGATTATGCATAAGGAAGGTATATCACACAGTTGCTATGCAAAAAAAAAGTAACTTTAATTTTTCTGACTGAAATTTGTATTTCTATGTTGAGCACCCATTTGACCTGATAATAAAAAACAATTTAGTTACTTTCAGAGAAATTCAAAAGCAATGAGGACATTCAGAGTTAAATTCAGTTCAGGGGTGTAACCATCCTTCATTTGTCTCCCCATTGTGGAGTCTAAAGTCAGGTGATCTTATCTAATTTCCAGGCTATGATGGGGCAGAGGAACCTGAACTGGAGGAATTCTATTTGTATTCAGGGTATTGTTTCTGCCATGTAACCAGAAGTTTTCAATTTGTGTTTGCAGTTTTCACTGCACAATGTTTAAAGCTAAATCTTACAAGCAGAGAAAATATGTAAAAAACAAACAAACAAAAACCAACCCAGTGGCATTTAAACTAACATTTCAATTAGTTGTAATTAATGACCATACTTCAGTTGGCCTCCTCATAGAAATATTTTATTTTTTTTATAGCTATGACATTTTTTTTATGTCACAGGATTTTTCATCACTAGCAAAGCTTTTGTCCCCTGGATGAACTGGTCTTTTTATCAGAGAATCATCTGGAAGTTTATTGGAGCCAAATCTAGCCCTCCATGTTTTGTTTTGGTAAATAAAGTTTTATTTGAACACAGCCACTCCAATTTCTTTTACATATTATCTATGACTACTTCCTTGATGTAAAGGCAGAGCTGAGTAGTTGCAATAGGGACCGTGTGGCCTAGGGCATTTTATCATCTGGCCCCTAGAACGTGATAGTATGCTCTTTTTCCTAGCTCTCTGCTTAACGATAGACATACATTCCATCTATAGATGTACTTCTTTCTTCATAGTATTGGAATAGCATTCCATTCCATTGTTTGTTTCAACAAACTCCAAAATTGGTTCAACCAGTCTTTTAGGTTGTTTTCTGGTCTTTCCTACTGTAAAAGATTTGTTGACACAGTTTTTACAAGTGAAATTACTAAATGAGGTAATGTGCTTCTTTTAATATTGTCTGATTGTCAAATGTAACACTTCTTGGTATAATGTTCACCAAAGTGACCCTTCTCTTGCTCTCCCTTCTGTTTAGTTAATGCTGGGCAGAAAAATACAGCCCAAGATTATAAATGAGGTAATAAATGTAAAAGGGTAGATCTCATACAGCACAATCTCTGTGCAAAAAAAAAAAAAAAAAAAAAGTGACTTCAAAATAAAGTTCACATTTATAGAGATGAAAAAGAGAGAAGGAAATAATGAAATTATGCCACATGGCTTTTTAAGGAAAAATTGAAAACTTTATTTTGTGATTATTTAACAGGAAAAAATCATTTACGTTCTGCCAGAATTCATTTATATACTAAGTTAAATAATGGTTTCAAATGTGGGTAGATATGTCTTGAGTTGCAAAATTTCAGAGACAGGCTGTGCTTTTTCCTGGTAAAAGTCCAGTCCAGTAAGAAGTTCCACATCGCGAACCCGAGCGATGTGGGCTTGCCATCTTTCTTTAATCCAAACAGCTTCTGGTTTACCTTCCTGTAAAAGAAAAACAAAAGACTGTTTTTCACAGGGCATTATTTTTCATTAACAAAAGATCTTTTATGATTTAGAAGTTTTCCTTTTTCCTGGGGTTTTTCTTGCCTTAAATCTTAACTTGATATAGCTACATTTTGTTGTTTCCTAAAATAAAAGGAAAACAAAAGTACAAAGTATACTAGAACAAATACAGACCACCAAAGTCATAAAGTTTAGCTATTTTAATATTTACTTCAGGTAGAAAAGAAATAAGATCTTACAGATGAAGCTAAATCCCCATTGTCCTTCTCCTCAGTACCAATCATTATCATGAGCTCATGGAATCCAGGCTGTGTTTTTAAACTTTTAATGCACATCAATATACAATACACAGTATTACTTGAGTTTTCAAACTTATGTAAGTGATATTATAAGTGGTATTCTATAATTACTTTCTCAATCAGCATTATGTTTGCAATCTATCCATAGTGATATACCTAGCGCTAGTTAAATCACTTGTTTTTAGCTGTGGTTTATGGTGGCAGTTCTTTTTTTCATTGCCATATTCATAGTATTTTGGGCATTATAAATAATACTGTAAAACGAACAACTTGGCACATGCCTTCTGTATTCAAGAATATGAGTTTCTAAGATCTATAAATGGACTTGCTGGATCAGAAAGTACATGCAACTTTAATTTTTCCAGATACTAAACCTTGTACTCCTCAAGGTGTTCACATCAATTTACACTTACATTGACAGTGGAGGAAAACACCTATTTCCCCACATCCTTGCCAAATCACAGTGTGAAATAGTGTTCCATCTCTGATTTTATTACCCTGAGTATCATTATAGTTGAACATCTTTTCAGACATTTCTTGGCCATCTGACTTTTAACAGGTTTTTTACTATATAAAAAGTTAATTCGATTTTAGTTAGAGCCATGGATTTCTACATAATTTCTTATTCTTTATACAGCAATTTTCTGATATTCATATGGTATTGTTAATTTTCATTTAGATTTTTTTTAAAAGTAAGAAAATTTAAAAGTTTGTTAAATTAGAAGAGTGTGTTCTAATAACTGTCATTTGATTTATGATGTACCATATTCTGGCTAACTGAACATAAAAAAAAAAACCTGTCATTTGACTTCAGTGTGGTAGCTGACTTGTTTTTTAAATATGCAGCTTTAAAATAGGCAGCTATTATTTGAGCTAGAGGAAGTGTAAGAGGAAACTACTTCTTGTCTCTAACCCGCTAGGTACCTCTAACCTCCTAAGGGCTGATGATGTATGTTAATTTTTTTAAATAAATATGCAGTGTATTAATTTGAGTTCATATAGCCAACGGGAATCTAATTAATTATTTTTCCCTGCGTTTACTACTTCCCATTTCAGCAGTATTTAATGTTTTTTTTATCACGTTTTTCATAAAGTTCTCCCCCACTTGATTTATATTGCTCTGCTGTCTCATGGCTTATTTGGTGTCTCACCAACTAAATGTTTACTCAACACCTGACTGGGTCTACCCTCTTATAAAATTGCAATTCAATAAACCTAAAGCACAACACACAACTATCTCGGCAGGGGTTCTACTCAATACCAGCTAGTCCACCTGCACCAACCAATCCAAACAGAACCTAGCCATAGACAACTCTCACTGTACGAGTGCATCCCAATAGAAGGGCAGCCTTGCATACATACAGTTCTTATGAGCTGTATTTAAATACCATCGACCCTTGAACAACACAGGCTAGAACTGTGAGGATCCACGTATATGCAGATTTGTTTCAATAAATACAGTACGGGAATTGCCATGGTCTTTTCCTTATGATTTTCTTAATAGCATTTTCTTTTCTCTAGCTTACTTTATTTTAAGAATACAGTATATGATACATAGAAAATATGTGGTAATCAGCTGTTTATGGTATTGTAGGGCTTTCAGTTGAGAGTAGGTTATTAGCAGTTAGGTTTTGAGAGAGTGAAAAGTTATACATGAATTTTCAACTGTGTGGGGGGTAGCATCCCCAACCCCCATATTGTTCAAGAGTCAACTGTGAATGTGTTAGAAGTATTATATACCCTTAAAATACAACCCGCTTTGTTAGGTTTCTGAGGCAATATCGGTTTCAGTATTTTTCCACCCTAACTACTTCTTTATTTTCTCCCCTTGACTACATACAGTCTGGTTATTGCTGTTACCACACTCATGAAATCGCTTTGGCAAGGATAACCTAACTGAGTGGACGTTTTTTTTTTAAGATCTTTCACTTAGTTGATCACCCCAAGCTTCTAAAACTCCCTCTTTTTTTCTAACTGCTTACTTGTTCAGTGACACTTTCTGTTTCCTCAACCGATTCTAGTGTTTTCCATCCTGGAAGTATAGACATTTCCCTCAGTTTGATCTTTGGATCTCTTCTCTCCACTTTTTCCCTTTGGCAACTTTATTTCACTCCCATAATTTAATACCAAATCTGTCTCTACAGTTCTGATGTCTTTTCCAAGTTCCAGACCTGTATTTTCCAGTATCTTCTGAACAAGCTACAATAATGATTGCCACTTGGATTCATGACAACATTCTCTTTTCTCTGACAGGAATTTAACAACACAAAGTTGAGAGAAAAAAAGAAAAAGTAAAAGAAGGGCAGAAAATATGGAAAGAACAGGGAAGGAAGAAAATAAACAAGGCTATATGAATCTAGTTTCCTAGACCAAGTGTAAGGTGGAATTGTGAATCTATCATTTCTAAACTGGTGTCAGTTCCTTCAGATCTCTTACCGTGGGGGTACCTCCCTGCACTGAGTGATTAGAATATTTAAAAGTGCAGTTTCCATAGAACGTGCCTCTTAAAGCAAGCCAACTATTTCACTGGGTACCTTTTCTAATGCTAGGGGGAATATTGACCGATTTAGACTCATTAAGGTGCAGTTTGTGTGTGTGTGTGTACATATATATATATATATATATATATATTCACACTGTACTTATTGGGTGATCTGATTAAAGAGGATTTTATTTGTATACAATCTCATTTTATGTTGACTGTAGAATGTGTTAACTCCCACATAAGATGTGATTTCTTTAAAATGGCCACCATTTGCTTACTATGTATTGAGAATTCTTAGGATTTTATATGAAATAACTTATCTAATGCTCACAGCAATTTTATGAGGGAAGGTGTATTTTTGTATACAGCTGAGGAGATTAACATTCAATTATTTACCTAAGGAGGCGATGTCAGTAACTGAACACAGGATGTCCAGCTCCAAAATCCATGCGTGTAAGATCTTTTCTATACTGCTTCTCATATTATCCTCCTAGATACTCAACTAGTTTCTCAATTTGAAGACCACCAAGAGCAAATTCAATCTTCCCAAAACAACTGATTGTCTCATACATTTTTAGCAGATGGAAAAGAAGGGCATTTGAGGAAAGAAGAGCGAGCAATGATGTTGAGGTAGGGAAACTCAAGATGCATCAAGTAGTTTCAAGGACTTCAGTGGGTCTACAGTTTGGGTTTGTAAGGTCAACTGAAGGTAAATTGTGAAGAGCCTTAAGTACAGGCTAGGAGGCTTTTGTTTGCTTGCTTTTGTTTTTTATTCAGGGTAGATAAAGTTTTGGGATGAGAAAGTATGTCATAATGAAAACCTAAAGTTTAGGGTAAGTTGGTAGTGGTGTACAGAGGTGAAGGGGCAGACGAGGGACAATGAAACTACTAGGATTCATTTTCCAAAAGTTCTGATAGAAGGCAATAAAGGTCTAGACCAGGGATAGCCAATAGTTTCTTCTTTGCATACCCATTTTAATCAATCCATAGGAGCTACCTAGAACGGGCTAGAAAGAACTACTTAATTCTGATTCAGTGGTAACCAGCACCACAGTGTATTAGTCATGACTTCTGCCACTGGAAGAATAAGTCAAGAATGATGGCTTACCCTTTTCTGGAAACCCTTGCCCACTCTAGGACTCTGGGAGAGTCACTGCTTAGCCTCTTATCTTTGCCCTCCATCTTTAGTCATTGAAAGACCATTCAAACATTCAAGTTCAAATCTTATCTTCAAGACCAAGTTAGAATGTCGCCTTCCCTACTAAGAAATATTTCTCCTTTGAAAACCTAAAGCAATTTTAACTATCCCTCTTTGTGCCACTTATCTCTTCCTTCTTCTATTGTACTAGCCATCGAAGGGCCAGACTGTGAGCCCCTTTTGATAGAATTCATATCTAATCTATTGGTGTATCTCCCATAATACATAGTATGGTGAAGGCAGTTATGTGTTGAACAACTGAAAGAATAGAGATGAATTCCAATCTGGCCTAGAACCTAAGCTTTAATTTCCAGTCTCTACTAGCCTATGGGATTTTCCATGTGAACACCCATTTCTACAAAGGACATGCCTAAACTTAACTATCTTATCTACCTGCCAAAATAATTCTCATTCCTAACTTCCCTCTCTCTGTTTTTCCCTAATTACCTACATTTAAAATCTGATTCATCTTCAAGTCTCCCTTTTTCTTTGGCTGTTGCATCCAGTTACCAAATCTTTTCTCCTTTGAAGGTTCTTCTCAATCCTCTCAATTTGTTCAAATTCTGCCCATTTTCAGGGCCCAGCCCTACTCTCTCCTCATTTTATATAACTCTCCTTTATTGATTATTCCAGCCAAATGTGTTTCAAATTTGAAACAGTAAATCCTTACGTTATTTAGCAATTAATCCAACTTTGGATTTAGCAATTAAAGCAACTTTGTGACATCTCTTATTTTTTAAAAATAATTTTTATGCTATCAACTGAACCATTTATGTGTCTATATTTCATTTATATATCTCATTTATATCTCAAAGTTATATATGAACTCCTGAGGGCAGAGACAATGTATTCCTCGTTGGTGCATTCTAAAAAGTTTCTTTCACAGCACCATGCACTTAATAGGTACTCATGTTGAATAACTAGTAAAACCCAATTACAAGAGTACATATTTTTCCTATAAAAAATATATGCAAGTTTAAGTAACTATTTACATACAATTTTCCTTGATCCAGAAAGATGTTGAAGTAGAGTAACACACGATGTTTTAAAAAAAGTGTTACTTTAATTCATTGTGTGTATGTAAATAATTTCAGACCTCATGTTTCAAGCTGATGGAGTTTTTATACTTACACATTCATTCAGGAAACATTAACTGAGTGCCAACTTTGGCACAGCGCCCTCAAGTTTCTGTGTTAAGGATCAAAATATTAATAAGATACCACCCCTTCCTTTATGAGTGTGAATAAAATGTATATGAATAAAATACATAAGATATGCATATAAACACATGTTCAAGTAGGCATATACATATTTAAATTGACATCAATTACATAAAGAGCAATAGTCTAAGGAAAAGTTTAAAAATGAGGTAATTTAGTACGACTCTACCCATGAAACAACTAAAAAAATATGTTGTAGTCAAAGCCACTTTTATGAAAGCCTGGAGCAGATCTGACTAATCACTTTCTCAGGTCCTGAGGACTCTCCGGGAGCATACTCACTGGGCAGCTCTCCACGTTGGTAGGTCGGTGAGGGATAATAAAGGGGAGGACATCCAACCACCCAGGGCAGGCATCGGGGGTGTGTCTCTGATTTTTGCAACTGGTCAGCACCACAAAGTAGTGCGTTGGGATGGGAACAGTAGTGTTCTCTATATATCTAAAAACACAATTAAAAAGATTTCATGTTAGTATACTTTTGCTTCTAAAACTTCTAAATGTCATTATACATTTTTTTAAAGAAATGCTAAAGTAAAAATACAGTCAAAGAAAGCAAATGAATAGAAAGTACAAAATCTTATCACATATTTTTACACTTCCATGAGCCAGATCAGAGCTTTACAGAAGTCCAAACTTGGTCATTATAATGCTGTGGGAACATATGAGAATACAAAGAAAAGCAGACCATGACATTATGCCTCCTGTGTTTCCTAGTTTTGTTGACTTTATATTTTATAGTGACGATTTGCAATAGAGAAAGGACTGGAAACAAGCCCCAATGCCAACTCTAGCTGAGCACTTCTGCTAGATGTCTGGGTGGGTGCTAATCCTCTCACATTCTATGACTTGGTAAGTTTCCTCAACTTTAACATGGAGGTGACCTCTACTACCAACTTCACAGGGTGGACAAGGGGATAAATCCATATAACCGATATGACAGTCCTTTAGTTTTAGATAATGAACATGAAAGTGCTTTTAAAAGTTTTAAGTGCAAAATGAGGGTAGGCTATTAAATTGATGAGCCCAGTAAAAGAAATATGACTGCTATAAACAGTGATAGTACTGTGATTTTAGGATTTCTACATGAACTCAGAGGGTTTGTATCCTGGCTCTTCCCACTTATTAGCTGTGGAACATAGACCAGATACTTAGCCTCTCTGTACCTCAGTTTCTCCATCTCTAAATGGGTGCTAACAGCATCTAACATAGGAATGTTTTGTGGACTAAAGTTATGTGTTTAGAAAAGTACTTAGCATGTGGTAAAGTGCTATCAAAGTGTTTGCTAGAATTATTAAAAGGTAAAATATAGTGTTAATAAGCACTAAAATAAGGACAAGACAAATGAAATGGAAAAAGGCCACCCACTGATTTCTACCTCTATCAAAAGGGAGAGGTAGAAACTGTTGCGTTACGTAATCTAGGCTCAGATAGCACCGTTGTTTAGTTTGGCCCTTCACACACTTTGCTAATAAAGAGAAATAATGAATAAAACTAAAACTCTCTATTCCTGTGTGCTGCATTCAAAGGTAATTCTTAGCAACATATTATGACCAGGTTTAGTACAAAGATATACAAGTTAATAGGACTGGTTTTCTAGAGGAAGCCTCTACCCTCTCCTGGGAGATATTTTATGAATCATCCACTATTGGACAATATTGTGAATCATCTCTGCTTGATTTTTTTAAATTAATTGCTGGACTGGCTCTATATTTACTGATAGTACAGTGAGTCTTTTCTCTTTAACCTTTACAAAATCACATTTTCCCTATGCCCATTTGTTTAGAAATTTTCTAAATAAAAATTTTGCTGAACTTTTCCTCAACATTTTTTCTTTGCCCATTAGTTTAAATTTTTGCCATATAAAATTTTTGCAGCATTTTTAGACTAGTTGAAAATAGTCAATGATAGCATCTCTACATAAATATATTGTGTGATATTTAGGGCGCCTGGGTGGCTCAGTTGGTTAAGCGACTGCCTTCGGCTCAGGTCATGATCCTGGAGTCCTGGGATCGAGTCCCGCATTGGGCTCCCTGCTCGGCAGGGAGTCTGCTTCTCCCTCTGACCCTCCCCCCTCTCATGTGCTCTCTCTCTCTCTCATTCTCTCTCAAATGAATCAATAAAATCTTTAAAAAAATTAAAAACAAATATGTTGTGTGATATTTAGAATATTAAGCTTTTATTTAGAGTACGAGGTTTCCCCTCATGATACCCTATTGCTAAATCAAAAAGTCCATTTGTTTTCAAATTACTTACCCTTTAATTTCATTTGGAGCATCAAAATGACCATCGTAATTATAATCAAATACTGGCCCACTAACCACATTTACTCCATTTCTTTCCATGGCATGTTTCACAAGAAGAACACTGTGGAAGTAATCCCACATTTCTAAAAATAATAGAATTAGATGTTAAAAATGTCTATCTTTATTGAACATGGAAGTATTTTCTATTATAGAGAGGTACATTTAAATAGCGTCAAGTTCTGCTTCGATAATTGTCAGTGGTGATTAGGTAAGTTCTGCAAAATAGTCCATGTAACAAAAATAGTCACATTGATGGTACTTCCTGTTCCTGATGTAGTTGCAGTCTTGACATTATAGTAAAACATGTTTCCAAATTCCTTCCTAATGCCGAGGTGCTTTGAGGACAGTGATATTCAAACAACAGTCAGAACATACATACTGTTTTATTAATTATGATTCTAGGGACAAACACCTTTCACTCACTTATGGTAAGTGTCAGTAAAATTTTGTTTTGTGAATAACCATTTAGAGCTAAACTAGGATTAAAAACAAATTATTGAAGTCCTAGTCACAAGGTACCCAAAGTTGAAGTTGAAAAAAAAAAAAAACTATGTCAGAGATCCTTCCTATTTCTAAATTTAAAGCATTAGAGCATAATGACTCAATATCAGAGACAAATTGCAAAAAAAAAAAAAGATGCGTTTAGTTTATAAGTTCATAAAGTCACTTAGGTATTTTTAAATTAATAATCTAAATGTATACTTACGTTTAAATGCTTTATACATAGGGACTAAATTACTTGTGATTAAAGCATCATATTGACTATCGGAAGTTCTATTGTTTGCTGCAAAACAAATGTATTTGATTAACTTTAGTCAGAGGAGAAAATATAACATACTACATAATACGCAAAATAGTACTACATACTAATGAAAATTTATTAGCAGTCAAAACACAGGGATACTGAGTACTCTCCGGTAGAGGTTATCAACAATCCTGACAGTTTTATGCATTTGATACTTGTAGGTTGAATGGTGACCCTGAAAAAGATATGTCCAAGTCCTAAACCCCCTGTACCTGTGAATGTGATACATAGGAAAATTGGGTCTTTGCAGATATAATTGAGTTAAGGATCTCAAGATGAGATTACCCTGGATTTAGAGTAGGCTGGTGTTCTTATAAAAAAGAGAGAGGAGGTTCAGGAAAGGAGAGATTCAGGGGAGAAGTCACTGTGAAGACACAGGCAAAGGTTGGAGTGATGTAGCCATAAACCAAGCGATGCCTGGAGCCCCCAGAAGCTGGAAGAGGTAAAGAAAGATTCTCCCCTAGATTCTCTCCTTCAAAGGGAGCATGGCCCAGCCAACATCTTGATTTTGGACTTCTGATCTCTACATCTGTGAAAAAATACATTTCTATTGTTTTAAGCCACCAGGTTTGTGGTAATCAGTTATAATAGCCCTAGAAAACAAGCACTGTACCAGTATGCATATATAGTTATTGAATGTGCACAAAATAATAATGCTGCTATAAATAACTCTTCCAAAATCAAATTTCCCTAAGAAAGTGAGTTTTAACTCGATAAAGACTGCTGACGACACCACACACGACTGGTTTGGAGGACTTCTGGAAGTGCTGTCTAGCATAGTGAGTGCTGGAGCAAAGTGTTCGGTCCCTCTGTGCTTCATTGTCTCATGACATCTATTATCGTGGAAATAGCATGAGGATTAAAAAAGCTACAAGCCTATAAATGTTTATTATAATGGTTTTTATATTTAAACTATACTTGGGTATGTTAGTATTTAAATGGAAGGCCAATGGATGGGCACCAAAAAGCAAGGAAAAACAAGTTGTTGGGGTTTTTTGTTTTTCCTTAAAATTTCACATGTTACTCACAGTCCTCAGAACGCTTAGAAGCTTTTTCTACTTTTTAAATTAAGCCCTGAAAGTTGGGATAGCAATCCATATAGTCTTACCTCCTTTTCAGAGAAAAATAAGATGAGCTTATAATAGAATTTCTAACAAAAAAATAGTGGAGAGTTAGCAAAGAGTTTCATTTCATCCTTAAGATTTTTTGAGACAAGTTGTTTAGTTATTAATTTCATTTCCTGGTCAAGGCATTTATATATCAACCAATGCCTTACGGCTCAACAGATACAATTTTAGACCTCAATTAAAAATTATTAACAAAATACTGCAACTACTTAAGGTTCATCCTAGTGTTTGCGTAAGTTTGGGAACTCTGCAGACATTTTAATAAGATATATCAGTTTATTTATTCTAACTCTGTGTTAGGGATTTAAATTGATGTGCTACTTGTTTTCATGAAGGCTTTTTTTTCCCCACTCTGAAGAACCCCTAAATTATAAATCTCTAAATTGACCTCTTTAGGTCATGGCTTCCAGAAAAATGAAGCCAAATATCAGGAAGCAAACCCATTCCCAAAAGCTGAAATTGTTGAGAATCTCATGAGTGAGTTCATAAAAATGACATTTCCTGCTGAATAGGGAAGAGATCTGAGTTTAGAAAAATGACCCTGGCTTTTGCGTGTTCTCAAGAGAGAGGCTTTCTAAAAACAAAACAACAACAAAAAACAAGCAACCAAAAACCTAAAAACCAACAAACAAAAAATGTAAAGTTCATTTAGCGGCGTAACCCACGGTGTGAAATGGTTGGGCATGAGCATGCTCTGTGTGCGACAGGCCCGAATTCCAGCCTGATTTCTCGCCACGAGCACAGCTGCATGCTCCCTGCAGGCCCTCGCTTGGGTGGCAGCCAGAAAAAAAAAAAAAAAAATGTTTTTTTGGACGCTTTGCGTCCCTCTCCAAGCAATCTTCAGTTTTAAAATTAAACCTGCCGAACTCTCTGAACATGTGGGCCAGATTAGCGCTGATGTTTGGTTCGCACTGCAAAATTTATTCATCTTTATTAGAGCTGCTGTGCTGCTTCAAGTCAGCCCGCAACCGCTGAAGCCTCCTGGGCAGCTAGTCTAGCCCAAGCAGGTAGTTTCGGCAGGGAGCGTATGTTTGAGGCACATGCCCACATCCAGCTGATGAGGGCTTTCTAAGTTACTGCTCTAAAAAAGAGTTCTACTAACCAGGAGGATAGAGGAAGCCGTGGGTGATATTCTGGTCTGCTAAATAAAAGGAACACTTTTGGCTTTCAGAAGGAGCAACCCTGACATCAGCCCGTAGACAGTCTGGGACAGTGGGAGGAAGAGGCGATGTGTCTCCCTGTTGAAAGAGAGAAAAAGAAAGTTACGCCCACAGTCGTGGCTAACTCATCACCTTATATGGTTTGTAACTTCCCTAGAATGTTTTTCATTTAACCTTTTCCTATTTTCTTAGTGAATCAGGTCTACGCAAGCAATGGAAATGGATGTCTTCAGCAATGTTTTTTTTCTGTGGTTCCCTTCTGGTTAGGGACACTGGGAGGGCAAATCAAATCCATCTTGGAAAGGAATATTTGCAGAACAAAAGTGAAGTGAGAGCCAACGAATAATGGGAGCTAGTACTAAAAAACAAAATTCTTTTTAGGATCTTTTAGGTGGATACATATATGGTGTATTTATAAGTAAAGATTGAAAACAAAATAAAAACATTTCATTTTAAAAATACACATACAAACTAAGGATGTTATTCTTCAGCTGGGCAATCTGAGATTAATTCAAAGAAGCTACAGTTGTCTGGACTTACCTGGAGACTTAAAAAAAATTGTTAGCTGTGCTTCATTTATCATGTAATATAGGAATATATTTTTTGCAATTTTCTTTGTAACTTTATTTATTTATTTATTTATTTAAGATTTTATTTATTTGAGAGAAAGAGAGCACAAACAGGTGGAGCTGCAGAGGCAGAGGGAAAAGCAGACTCCCTGCTGAGCAGAGAGCCTGAAGTGGGGCTCAATCCCAGGAGTCCGGACTCATGACCCAAGCCGAAGGCAGATGCTTCACCAACTAAGCCACCCAGTGTAACTCTATTTAAAGACTAATACAATAACTTATCCACTAGCAGGCATCTTATAAATATGCTGCCTAACTCATGTGTTTAAGGTAATACAGTATTACATCATCATTATATTTCAATTAGCATATAATCATAAGTAAACACTTTGCTATTCATTTCATTTTTTTTCCAATTTTGATTCATATACCACTACCTGCCTACAATGTATACATTTCTTAACAACAAAAAAAGAAGGTTAAATTAAATTACGATGTCCTTCCCCTATTCACTGCATTGTGCTAAAAGCGAAAATTAGCTGTGGTGTCCGAAATGTATATAGTGATCATTTTATAATATATGCATGTAGGAAATCATCACACTGTACACTTTAAGCTTATATAATATTTTATGCCAATTATATCTCGATAAAGCTGGAGGAAAATAAAATGTATAAGATCAATTCACAAAGAAAAAGGCAAAAAACTCTGTGCACTGTATTCATAGGCAGGAGAGTACCATGATGAGGTATAGAATAGGTAGGAGATGAGGGTGAGTGAAGTCTGAGGAAAGCCAACCACAGAAGGTACTCCCCAACAGACTACAACACTCCAGCGGGAAAACACGATAAAGAAGTTGAATAGACTCCTCAGCTAGATTGAACACATTTATCTCTGCTCCCTTCCAAAATCCCATTAAAAGAACATTAATGATGAAAACACATAATGGATAATAAGAAATTTTCAGAAACTGGAGATCAGATCAACATCTGTTTACTATCGTAACGTGACTTAGTAGACCAGTATACACTGACAACCAAAAGCCATGACTGGGGAAAGCACAAAGAAGTGGATTCCAAAACCCAAGGGTACAACTGGGAGTCTCCTGAGGACGGGTAATGTACATAGGGCCAGAAAGAAGAGGACAGGCTGAAAGTCTGTAAAAGAGACTAGATAGAAAGTCCACTCACCGGAGGAATGTTCAGACCGAAGGACACAAAACAGCCCAGACAGCAGGTGCACCATATTGAAAGCAATGGGATTAAATAAAAATCCATATACTGAATGGTAAGGCTCCCCCCAGTCTCACTGCTCACATGAAGGCTGCCCAATTTTATATGCTGAGTGTAAAATTATTAGATTAAAAGTGTCCTTTCTTTGGGATACAAAGCAGCCCAAAGGAAAACTAGACGCTTACAATTAGGAATCCCCAACAAAATGGCTGGTTCTTATCCTGATCAACCTATAGTGAAGTCTACCAGCTGGCCAGCCCCCAGCCACACAGCTTAGTGACTGTCCCTTAACATATAAAATTATAACCAAGGCTCACCAAACATTTTCTCGGGCTAGAGGAGGAACCAAGATAAAAAAGACAATGCAGAGAGAGAAGAAAACTTGCTCCTTAGAGAGATGAGAGTATATATGTCATACATATAGGAAGAAGAGAAAGCAGTAGAAAAGCAGAAAGAGCTCCTGGGATTTAAAAAAGAATATGACAACAGAAATAAAATATTCAATAAGATTTATAAGATGAAGTTGCAAATATCTCCAAAAAAGTAAAATTAAAGACAAAAGATGGAAAAAAATTAGGGAACATATAAAAAACATTAGAGAATCAGTGCAGGAAACTTTATATCCTATGAGTTTGAAGAAAAATTCTCTCTAAAATTCTAAAGCTAAACCATCAAGTAAGTGTATAGATGGAATAAGAATCTTTTAAGATACATAAAGTCTCAAAAATACACATTTCCTTCTTCCTTTCTCAGGAAGTTCCTGAGTGACAGAACTCACCAAACCAAAAAATAAATCAAGGAATATGAAGATATTTGTGTTAGAGGCAGTGGGTTAGCTCTTACCATTCATTCCACTCTCCTCATGGCAGACACTGGAAAGCTAAAAACATCTGTTTATATCCTTTCAGAAACACACCAGAGCAAACAGTTCTGAATAACCAACCAGGTTTCTTCATTTGACATAAAGGGTCATGTAAAGATGTCATAAAATGGGAGAACCAACAATATCGATTATCAGCCCCAGAGACGCCCAGAACCTCATGAGTTGATGTTTCCTACCACACGTCCTTATCATTTTACTCTAAAACATCACGTTTTGTACATTTTACTTGAAGAAATGTATAACACATCAATATAGCCATGGATGTATTTTCTGTAATGGAAGGAAGATGAAATGCCTATATTCAACAGCTAAAATTATAAAAATGGGGACACCTGGGTGGTTCAGTGGGTTGAGTGTCTGCCTACGGCTCAGGTCATGATCCCAGGGTCCTGGGATCGAGTCCTGAGTGGGGCTCCTCGCTCAGCGGGGAGCCTGCTTCTCCCTCTGCTTCTGCCACTCCCCCTGCTTGTTCTCTCTCTCTCTCTCTGAAAAATAAATAAATAAAATCTTTTAAAAATAAATAAATTTTAAAAATTATAAAAATGTTAAGGAAGGAAGTATATTGTAATTTTTCATGAGGCTGCAGCTATAGAAGTTATACTTACATAACAGTTGGGCAAAAATGTTTACTATTTTCTCAAAGTAGTATAGACTTAGAGTGGGGGGACATGGATCAGGATGGCTTTAGCCAGAAAGTGCTAAAAAAAAGTTATGCTTTTTTTTTTTACTGAAAATCTTGCTTCTTACATACCTAACTTGAACCCCTAATATAAGTGCATCAAGACAAGGAAAGACAGGATGTGGCCTTCTTTTAGAAAGGGGAGATTATGCAATAGGCAGCCCTCTAGAAGGATGGAGGGGAGGTATGATCGTGTCACTTCTGAGTCCTGGGCTCCTGAGAGAAGGCACAGTGAACCATCCCCCCCCCACCTCCCACATATAGAAACAGCTTCAACCCTGCTAGCTCTTCAGAGTTCTTTAGAGTTCTTTAAGCCAGGGGATAGAAAGTCAGGAAAACAATAAATAGAACTCAGATACTCAGATAAAAATCTGAACTCCCTAGCTCTCAAAACTCTTGAAGAGAGGTAGATGAGCACAGACAGGAAAGCGAGATGCTTTCAATTCTAGTCTGGCGTGGGGTTAAAATAAAACTTGAACAGTGGATAAAATTATTTTTATTGAGGTTATAGACTCTCTTTACCTGTAGGCTGAACATAAAAGCTAAACTTATTTATTTGAAGGTTGGATTGTTACCATCTGATCTTATGGTGAGGATAATTACTATATACTTTTAAAATTATTATTTTTCTGGCCGTGGTTTTTTTCTATAGGGAAAAATATTTCTTATAGTTCCAAAAAAATGTTTGCGATACATAATAATGTTCCTAGTTTTTTAAAGAATCATTAAACATGATTGGGCCATAATTTATAATGTTAGCGCTAATAAGCTTTTGAAACGAAAAAAGGCCATTCAAAAATCCAGTGATATGGGACGTATATACACATAGATCGAGAGAATCAAGAGTGCTAGATTTTCTTCTGTGAAAAAGTGTTTTGATTTACATTAAATTTATAAGGTATATATTCTAAAACATAATCGCAATTTTTGCTCCTAATTTCAATTTTTCACCCAGCAACAGAAGAAACAGCTCACGTAGTCCTGCTCAATGGGCCAAGAAGCAAAACCCATATACAGTCTAATCAACCCTAATAGTTTTGAAGCTGTTGTTGCAGGAGCACGATTTCAAATCACAGCTCCTTCTCCAGAACTCTTCTGAGATAACAATAACAACAACAAAAATTAGAAAACCCACCAAAACCACAGAAAAACAAAAGCTCCATAAAACTTAAAGGCACAAGCCAATTGGGCCCATGCTCCAAAAAGTGCTTATTTAAAGTCTGATTTTTCAAGCACAGGGCTGATTTACAGCATTTTTATGTGAATCTCAAAACATCCTTGTGTGTAATTTTCTTGAACCACAACATACTAACAGAGTAATTTCTGAATTAGAAAGCAGAAAATTGCTAGAATTCCATCCTGTCACATGGAGGGAGAAATACACAAGTAGTTCTGTGGGATCAGTGAAAGGACAGGAACTTTTGGTAACAAAGAAGCCAGTTTTAAAACAATAACAAAAAAGAATTGTACTAAACTCCTGGTCTGAGCCCACTTAAAATCTCTCCGCCTCTGGTTTCTGCTAAAGCTCATATAAGTTCAGGAATGCAAGACAGAAGGGGAAAAGTATTAAAAACATAAATATTCCCCTCAACTCCACACAATCCCTGATACCTGGACTTTTCAAAATAGAGAACTGAATGCTAAGATTGGCCTTGAATATACTGCCCTTCTCAAAACCAAAAACAAATAGGAATTATTTAAAGGAATAAATAACTTCACATGGTTGTTCCACAGTGTGTTGAAGAAAGTCACAGACTGAACATTTTGCATAATAGGAAAGTGATGTTGCCATTAACCATACACATGAACTCAGGTAACAGTCGGTACAAGTTTTGCCTACATTGGGAAACAACATCAATGCTCTCCTACCGCGGGCCACAATTAAACCACTGTCAGCAGCAGAGTTGGTGCTCAGAACACAAAAAGCTTCAATTAATAGTGGGAAAATATGCTTATTTTTCTCCAGAAATCTTGAATTGGAACAAGAAGAGTAAATAAACCAGATACAATCAATCACTTCCTGGCCATAAAAAGTGGAGTATCTATACTCCTAGCAAGAACAGTAGTAGGTAGAGGTTTATCATCAGAGTCTTTGGATCTAAGACATCAAGGTTATCTTGACAAGAACAGCTTCCTGATTACTTATTTACTCTTCTAGTTGAAAGTACTGCTTTCTCCTTAAGTCTTTTAAAATAATGGTTGGGATTAATTTAGGCAATGCATTCATTCAGGTAACATTTACTGGGCAGCTCTATTGTGCTGGGATACATTAAATAGAACCATCCCTGCCCCGAAGGGGTGTTTTGACTGACTTTTGGCAGACTTTGATTTTTGCTTTCATTTATGGTTTCCTGATTGCTAATGAGGTTCAATTGCTTGGCTCATAGTCATTGCCCATTTACTAACTAAGATGTTTGCCATTCTCTTGGTTAGTAGAAGAAATTTATTAGCTATTCTGGATCCTAATTACCGTTCTGGATACTCACCTCTTGTTTCTTATATACAATGCAAATATTGTCTCATCCATAACTGTCTTTTTTGTCACCCATTACATTAATATAGCCAAATTAGCCAATTTCCTCTGTATTTTTGTTGTTGTTGTTCTTGTGTCCCAAGAAATCCTTCCCTATCCCAAAGTCATAAAGATATACACAAAGGAAAATATGGATTTGCTGTTCACATTTAGGTCTATAAATCCACCAGCAATTTAATTTTGTATATGGTGTGAGATAGACATCTGACATTTTCTTTCTTTTGGTAGCCAAATGTCCCAAGGTCACTTATCGAAAGAGAGATTGCCAGACAATGAAAAAGGAAGAGAATTTCAACAGTTGGATTCTCATGCGCCGCCTGGAGAGATGTGACATAACAAATCTATACCTGTTAAGTCTAGCCTGACCTATTAGAGTGCTTCAGGGATGAATTACTTCTTACTCACATTGTGTTCCTTGTGCCTAACATAACACACAGCAGATGGTAAAGTATTTGTTAAACAATCAAATAAATATAAAGCCCTTTATAATCTAGTTAGCATCACCTTCTAGGTGCACCCACCATGTACGTAGGATAGACAAAATAGTGTGCCTCTGTATTTCGTGTTGCTTCTCTTGGAAAGCTTCTTTTCTACCTGCCTTACCAATTGGCCTGTGAACACCTTTTAATTTCCCCAGGCAAAACACAACGCGTTCTCCTTTGCACACACACAGCATCTATAAATACCTTTAAGAAATACCTGGGACATTGTCTTACAAGACACAGACCAGTGAACTCCCTTTGGGATCTCTACTGAAAATCAAAAGTCAAGTCTTAGACTATTTGAGAACTACAAACTTTTTGCAGCCTTCATGGCTCAATGGAGACAAGAACTCACTGGTTTTGGTACTGTATAGGAGCTCCACAGGGGCATCTTGATAGCTTTTCCAAATCCACTGACATATTCCCTGTGATAGAGAAGACAGTGTTCCTTGTTCTTCTGCACAACCCTGGGCCTCCCAAATGGCAAATTTAGTTTCTCTGTCGCTGTTACTAAAATGAAAATAACATCAAATAAAAATGTTGGTAAAATTAGCAAATGTTTCTTTCTATGCATAAAATTATCATCTGGTGGTTTATTATGTACTAGTTACTCTGATAATTACTTTACATACTTAACCTCCTAATTCTTACAGCTCTGAGGCAAGTGTTATTTTCCATTCTACATATTACAAAACTAGGGTTTAGAAAAATAATTTGGCCAAGCAGCTAACAGATCACAGGACATATTTGAAGAGATACAACCTCGAAACCAAAAGGACATACTTTGTAATAAAGATGACCTACCTTAATAATTATCATAGGAATGATTTTGCAATTTTATAAAGAAGGTCCTAATGTATTTACTTATTTTCATTTGCCTATTATTATATTCTAAAAATCCATCAATTATTGATAGTTTAAAAACCTACAAGGTATTCGGGTGCTTGGGTGGCTCAGTTGGTTAAGCGACTGCCTTAGCTCAGGTCATGATCCTGGAGTCCCGGGATCGAGTCCCACAGCGGGCTCCCTGCTCAGCGGGGAGTCTGCTTCTCCCTCTGACCCTCTTCCCTCTCGTGCTCTCTATCTCTCATTCTCTCTCTCTCAAATAAATAAATAAAATCTTAAAAAAAAAACCTATAAGGTATTCATGCCATGCAGTAACACTCAACAGATTATAAAAAGATTATCAATCAACCAAGACATTTACTAAACTCTTACTGTGTGCCAGGCACTATTCTAAGTGCACACATATATTAACTCATTTAATTGTCACAAAAAAACTCTATAAAGAAGGTATCCCCATTTTAAAATCATGAAACAGGCCTAGTGAGTTTAACACGAGAATACTTAAAAGATAATAGGTAATAATAATAATAATAATAGTTTTGTGGGTTTTTTTTCTTCCTGTATATTGGCAATACAATCTTTATGTTCAAAAGCCTCTGAGAGCTTATTTTAAAGAATCCCAAAAAGGCAATATCGTCTTTTGTTAGGCCTAAACACCAAAGACTTGACATGTTTTCTATTGACTTACTTTCATCTTGAGAGAGATTTAGCCTATGATTCACATATTCTAGAGAAGTATTCTGCAAGACAACATGGGGAAGAGAGAAAGTCGAAGTGATTAAGACATGTATGTAAAAGGTGGTCAGGGTTATTTCTGCAGTAATACCAAATATTTTACTACTCAACAAAGAAGCCAGACTAACTTGAGTTTAAATTCCAATTCCACCACTTGCTCAGAAATATACAGATCCTACTACTGCTTGGGATACTTTGTGTGGGAGGTAACAAAGATAACAGCTGATAATGGGGCTAGAATCAACTACTAAATTGGAATGACATCATCCTTCATTTTCTCAGGCTTTAATATGAGTACAACTCACTTGAGGGTCTTGTTAAAATGCAGATTCTGATTAGTAATCCTGAGCCCAGTAGGGCCTCAGATTCTGGATCTCTAACCAGCTTGCAAGGGAGGCAGATGCTGTTTCTGTGACCGCACTTTGAACAGCAAAGGACATTCTTTACAAAGAAGAATTTGGAGGTTTGCAGTCAGGTAGATCAAATTTCTGTGACCTTGGACAGTTTACCTAACTTCTCGGACTCTTCCTTCTTCCTCAAATGGAGACAAAAACACCTACATTGTAATGTTTATTATTATTATTATTGTTATTATTATTATTATTTTAAATGGAGGTTCCATTCAGGTAAGCTGTAGGTAAGAAACCCACACCCCTACTCTGATCTGGGCAGTGGATTTGATTTTTATTGGAAATCTTGACCGGACTTTTGTCCTTTAAAGCCTCTCTTTGTCAGCATTTATTTATATACTTATTGATCTATGTGATGTAATGTTATTTTGAGGATTAGAGGAAGTCAAGTCTTTGCTGACTCCTGGCTATAAGGAATAATTCTTCCCAGAGGCAGCAGGTACTTATTTAGCTCTACGACATTTTGAACTTGACATCAAATGCACCTTGACATTGGTTTTAACTTGATGGACTCCTGACAACTGGGCTCCAATTCCATCCTGAAATCCCAGCCCCCATGCCTGTGCTCTAGTTCTCACAGGTAGGGTTGGTGCTGATTCTGAGCTTCTGTTCTGACTCCTTGCCTTTTGGGGAAGGACTCCTAGCGCTGGAATCTCACCTTCCTGAGAGTCTCTTGGGTCTCTTGGGGTCTGAAGTCAAGCTCCTGAACTCAGCCAACTGCCTGACCCACTAAAAAGACCTGTAAGAGGTCTTGTAGCTGTAAGAGGAAGGAAATCAAAGAGAGCTCCAAGATTCTACTGTGTTGAATTGTTAAGGACACTTAGCTCACAAGGGAATTAATAATGTCCAAATAGTGCTTTCCAGTTTACAAAGCATATTCACATACTTAATCTTACAATGCCTCTCTCATCTCCAGACAAGTTTCAGAGAAACCACATACATTTACTTAGTAAATATCTGAACTAGAACACAAACCTGGGGGTCTGCTACCCCAGTTATAACCCTGGTTATAGATTAACTTGCCCCTTTACATTCTTATGGATGTGTAAAGTTATTACTTACGCTTTGTAGCTCGGGGCATGAACAATTTAGAGCATCTGTGGGCAATGGAACAGTAAAGCCACAAAGGGAAAACTTCGATACTTCCTCTGCATGGGTTGGCTCATAAAAAGGTACCTTCAGAAGATGGTTTAAACTACCATGGGTGCCATTGTTTGGTGCTGGTTGAACGTGTAGAAGATCTGTGTTTAAAAATAAATTCAAAGTAGTTTTAAATTAAAAGGCAACAACACCTATCTTGCAGATGGAAGAAAACAAAACTTCCTTTAATAAATTCTGCTATAACATGGTCTTGTACTGCCTATGTCTTCAGGTTAGTGTCTCTTCCCCCAGGGATTTTTTTTTTTTTTAAGAGAGGGAGAGAGAGTGGTGGGGGGCAGAGGGAGAGGGAGAATCCCAACCAGACTCCCCACTGAGTGCAGAGCCCAATGTAAAGCTCCACCCTGCTACCCTGAAATCATGACCTGGGCCGAAACCAAGAGTCCAACACTTAACCTACTGAGCCACCCAGATGCATACACTCCCCCCCACACACCCCCTTCTAGGATTTCTATCACCTCCTCTTTCTAGACAATGGGAACATTTGTTATAGAAGCTACACGCTCTCTCAGGAACTGTTTCTGCTCCTCCAGAGAAAAGTATCATTACTTAAACGATCCCTTTGTTCCTTAAGCATATCCTGGTTTTCTAGCATAAAAAGCTATACTTTTATCAAAAACAATTTTGAAGAAGTTAATTTACAATCTTACTTATAGTATATTTACTTAGTTATATGAAACTTCTTTAAGGACAGATACCTTTAAAAAATTAAACTCAAATTTTGTGTAATATTTAGATAACTTTTTCTATTTGTTTTCTACAACAATACGATATACAGATATTTTACAAACATAAGTCTTTTAAGTGGCTCCTGCTGAATACCACCAAATAGATCTCTCTTAGAACTGAAATTCTATCTGGTTCCTTCTAAGCCTCCCCACAAAGGGCCAGCATCCCTGACCACAAACTTCAGCTTGGGAACCAAGAGCCAAAGTTGTTAAGGCTACAACACATTATTTTCAAATGGATACTCTTTGGTTTCTAAGTCATATTCAATCACCACAGACCTTTGGCAAGATTAGGAATGACAATTGTGAGTGTATTTACGTCAGAATTCCTAAAGCTCAAGGTGAAATTACAACTTACCCATTGCCTTGCCGAGATAAATGATTTATTACTACAATGCTCTGAAGGAAGCATGTAGGCATAAAAGTAGGGGAGATCCCCTAAAACTCTAACTCTTAAGTTTGTTTTTTTTTAAACAGTAAGTGTAATCCCATACATCTGTCCAAAAAGGCCTTTTATCATCTTTTTATGCCAGAAGCTTTTTCTCTGTAATTACAAGAAAATACTTGTGCTTTTAGGGGTCTTTTCCTGCTTTGAAAAGTTAGAAATGTAATTTTATTTATCTAAGTCTTACAAAATTTTCAAATAGTAACTAACTGATAGAAAAGCTGGTCTCCTGAGATCTAAATCATTGCCAGTGAATAGAATGAATTCACCCCTATTGCTGAATAATTCTGAATGATGATTCATTCTCATCTTTTCTACTTTCTGTCTTCTCAGGGCAAAGCATCCATCTCTGGGATTCAGTTTATTACCAACTTCAAAATACATATTTTTAAAACTATATCCACATTTTGATGTTAAATTTATATAGATATACTCACCACACATTAGGTTATAGATTTCAATATTTTCAAATGGCTCAATTTCAGTCTTCTCTTTAAAACTCGGTCCATGTGCCAAGAAGATAGCCTAAGTGGTAATAGTCCTACTGTTACTAGATGTCATCTAAACTCAAAAACAGATATTGGCAGAGACACCATTTTCCTTCTGTCCCAGCTCTCCAATTGTGTCTGAGGCTACTGTAAGGATTTCTTTTCAGATTTGAAAATGATTTTTATATCATTTGCATCTATGATGGGGATTCCAACCATTCCAACCAAATATAATCTATATTGCAATTTTACTTTTGCTAAATGTACCTGCTTCCACAGTACTTCGTATGTCAACAGACAAGGAGAAACAAGCCACTGTGGACAAGCAGTATCAGCACAGTTCTACCATAACTAGACAGTATAAATTAGAAATTCATCCAATAACATCAGATATTCTTTTCACAGTCCTTTCATATCATTGTTCAAATAGTTAATACGTGACAAAAACTATTTAAGTCTCTACACTAAATTTTTTTTACAACTTATACTAACCCACTGATTTCTCAAATATACCTCCCCTTTACTTTTAGGATGAAGAAACCGAAATACTTTTATTTACATTTAATTAATTCATGTTAAATATATTATTAATAACACATCTAATATTTTCAGATTGTAAATAACTAGAAGAAAAGTGTCAAACATAAATAAACATTATTTTTTGATAACAGGGCCAGATAGATAGATCAATAGATAGATAATCTTTTTTTCCAAGATAATTAGCAAAGAACTGGGAGCCTAAGTTTTCCTTATAGTAATTAACTTAATTATCAAATACTACTGTATTCAACAGAGAAGCACTGTCTCCAGAGACTTTTCAAATGTTTACAAGGATCTATAGCTCATCATGACAATGTTAAAAGGCAGTATATTCATAAAAAGTCCAATACTTTTTCTTTATTTGGGAATGAGTGTGTGTGTGTGTGTGTGTGTGTCTGTGTGTGTGTGTGTATTATTAATGGAAATCAATAAGATAACCAGGTTGCAAAAAATCATTAAGCTTTACCTATAGGCGAATATCAGCTACACTTGACTCATGGACTCTCCCTAATAGTCTCTTCCCTGGGCTTCCAGGACTCACTACGCTCCCGGTTTTCTTCCCCTTACTGGCTTTACTTCTCAGTGTCTCTGCTAGTGACTCTTTTTCTTTCAACCTTTTCACGTAGATTTGCTTAGAGCTCAGTTCTTGGTCTTCCTTTCTACCTGTACTCAGTTTCTGAGGATCATCTCTAGTTGCATATCTTTTGAATAATTTACATACCTAAAACTCAAATTTTCTTATCTCTGGATAGACAGACTCTCTTTAGGTGCCTATATAACATCTCCACTTGCATGTCTAATAAATATTTGGGACTTAACGTACCCAGATGAACCCTTGCTCCTTCCTCTTGAGTCAGCTACAGTCTAACATCCTTCCAACAGCCTATGAAGGCTCTCTCATCCCCAACATACCAGGCACACTGCCGCCTTCAGGCCTTTGCACTGGCCGTTTCCTTGGCCTGGGACACTTGTCCCCTGAATATTTGAAAGGTAGAATCTTTCAGTTTCTTCAAGCCTCTGTTCAAACATCATCTCAATGAACCTGACCCTCTACACCTTATGTAAAATTGCATACTGCCCCCATGGTACCCTGAAACACCCGCAGTGTCTACCCACTCTGCTTTACTTTTATTTCCCATCACACTTATCCCCTGACATACCAAATAATATTATTTCCTTATTACATCAATTGTCTACATTCATCTGTTAGAATGAAAGCTTCCTGAGGGCAGGGATCCTTATGGGTTTTGTTCACAGCTATATTTAAGGGTCCTGAAGATGGCCTATCACAAAGTAGGTGCTCAATAAATATGTTAAAAAAATAATAAAGCAGTCAGTTACCTCCATGCTCTTAAACTCATTGTTATAACCATGATTGCCTCTTCCACAGGATGAATATGCTTTACTCCTTTAAAGAAATAATGTTACATTGCAATCAATACACTGATATGAAATCTTATTATAAACTAAGCTTTAATGGATTTTTATGTACCTTCTGCTTTTATATAAATATATTTTGCTGTCAACAACAGCACAAATATAGTTCTTTTCATGCTAAAATTCATAACCACAGAGGAACAAACAGATTGGTAGGAGAGAAGGAAGGAGAATTCCAGAAACTATAAATAGAATCCAAAAGCCTTTGACCCTTAGACATTGAAAACAAGATAATAACAAACGCATGGATTTAAAAAAAAAGAATTTACACATCAATTAATTACACGTTAATTAATGTCTGTGTGATCAAGAATAGTTTGACTAATATACTACATAATGCACTTCAGTACTTTAGAAATAAGTCTTTGAAACTAGGAAAAAAATATTACTATTTTACCTAGATACCAGAGATATCTAGGGAAATAATATAAAAGTATAAAGAATATGGAGGGAATGTTAATTATAACACTTGGTAAGAAGAAGCTAGTATATTCTTGTAAATTCAGAGTTTATTTTTAATTTGGGGGGCCATTCTTTCGTAGGCTGTTGCCCTATTACTTGAATGACTTTTCAAATGTAATTAGTCTTTGGCCTACCTTCTCATATTTTAGTATTTGAATTGACCAGTATTAGCAATTGTATACATAGTTGGTTTTTATACATGAAAACAAAATGGCAATAAATAAACCTAGATTTTTTTTAAAGCAACAATGTCAAATTAGGTCTCTAATGGAAAAACAGACTTCTCTTCCCAACAGTTGGCCTTAAGAGATTTTGCTCATTTGCTTTCCCACTCCCACCTCCCACTCCTCAGGCAAATACCCACACACAGTGTTTTCATTGGTTTTTACATTGGAGGCAGGACTTCAGTCTAGTCTTAAAAAATTAACTTTAAAACTTTCATAAATGACTCTCACTCAGCTTAAATAAAAATAAATCACAGAATAAAAAATAAATCATAACACTGAGCAGGGCAGGCTACACTTAACCTAACAGAGGGAAGAAAGGAGACGTTAAGGACTAACTGGAATGGGAAAAACAAGAGGAGTCCTATTTATAAGGGGTTTGAATTCAATTATCCAAAGGTGCCAGTCCATTACCTTGGTTAATTCCAATAAAATTTTTGGCATAAGGAAAGAGTTGTTTAAAAAATATTTTTATCTTTATTGCAGAGAAATTTGGTTCCATCACGATTGGAACTATCTGGGGATAAGTAAGTTTTAAATTCCATGTGGGAGGCTAGAGGATTCATTAATGAAAGAAGAAAAAAGGTCTTTAGCACCAAGTCATTGGTAAAATTTTCTAAAATTGATCCTTTCTATATCTTTCTATTTTCAGAAAAATATTTAATATTTTCAACATCTGACCCAAATCAATTAGGAAACTTTAGTCAACATGAAAGTCAATACTTACTCAGAAGTAAAAGATAAAAAATAGTGTTTGAAAAGACACGATTTTCTATTCTTCTCAAGTGAAAATTTTAGAAATTTTCTCTTCTAACTGCTCATGTTTATGCTTTCCAACCATTAGACTCTGGAAATTACATATGGAAAAATAGAAGCCAGCATTTGGAAAACATGAGTTGATTTTATCTGTTATGATTTAGCTCCACTTCCAAGTACCCTATGAAAACTTCTGGAACAAATTCTTTTATCTTCTCCATGTCTAATTAATAAAGTCGAAATCAGGGCCAGTTTCTTTGCCACAGCTGAGTAATGACACAGATGGGAGATGAACAAGACTTCTTTCCTGAGCCCCAGGAAGCTGCCAAGTCCTATGCACCTGTGTAGTCCCTTTCACATTTTCCCCTGCTCTCCTCTTCTACCACATTCTAAGCTAGATCCTTATTCTGACCTGAACAAAGTTCCTAATTGGTTATCCTGACTCTGAATTTCAGAATCTTCCCACATAACACACACACACACACACACACACACACACACACACACACACACACACACACACACAACCCCACTCATACTGAACACTGTGAGCTCTCTGCAGTGCAAATCCACATATCCACATATTCAGCACTAGCCACCGTGTATCTCTTTTCTTTACAGTCAAAGTCACAGGTTTTAGTCATGACAGGTAAGGTCCTTCAGGAGGAGAGCAGCTTCATTTACCCGGTGCTCTAGCGATACAGAACTACTTGAAATTGCTGGAACCTAGTCCTTCTGCCTGCAAACCTATTTCTACCCTTCCCTGCCCCAGAGCAGCTGCTGGCTTTAAAAAAAGGTGGCCCACTGCTCTGGGCAGAGTATTTCAAGAAAAGAAGCACCTCTGAGAAGATACAGCCTGGCAGTGCTCGAGACTTGGATGGATGCCTTCCAGCAAAGAAAAGTGGTCTGTTTGCACCTGCAGACATAACCCCGCCCCCCTCCCCGGTCAGGGCTCAGTGAGCTGAGCAAGGGCTCTGTTTCCACTGCCTCTCATCTTGGCTGAGTGCCTCTGCACAACTGCCTGGGGCAGACCTGCTGCACATGACAGCATTTAGCCTATCCGATCCTGAGTCTTCAAAACCCAGAGCAGGAATCACACCCACCAGGAAGCATCCTCTGACGTTCTCTGACATCCACACCAGGGCTGTGTAATCACTCTTTGTTTCCTTGTACCTTGTACTTGATCCTGGAGCAGCATTTGTTACACCTGATTATAATTGTCTTCTTCCTTCCCTTTGCAAATATCCTTAGGGTGGGGACTGTGTCTACCCCCATTTCTTAGAAAGGTGCCTGGGTGGCTCAATCCTTAAGCGCCTGCCTTCAGCTCAGGTCATGATCTCAGGGTCCTTCGATAGAGTCCCACATGGGGTTCCTTGCTCAACAGAGAAACTGCTTCTCCGTCTGCTTGTGCTCTCTCTCTCTCTCTGACAAATAAATAAATAGAGTCTTAAAAAATAAAAAATTAAAAGAAATAAAATGACTTAAAAACAAAAAGGAAAGGTGCCTGGGAAGTATTTGTCACTTTCCGATCATAACATAAAAAGCGCCTGGGCGCCTGGGTGGCTCAGTTGGTTAAGCAACTGCCTTCAGCTCAGGTCATGATCCTGGAGTCCTGGGATCTAGTCCTGGCACTGAGCTCCCTGCTCAGCGGGAGTCTGCTTCTCCCTCTACCCCCCACCCGGTCTCATGCTCTCTCTCTCAAATAAACACAATCTTAAAAAAAAAAAAGTTATTCATGTTCTTTAAAGGGGCATTTTAACAATACTTCGGGTGTAGTTTCAGATAATTGGGTTTCCCAAAATTAGTAAAATCCAACACATTTTAGGCAAAATAAGGATAATGATGGTGGTGACAGATTACACTAAATGATGACATTTGCTCTAATTCTGGAAAAGAGATCTAATGTAGTTATCAAATATCGGACCATTATAACTAAAACAGCATACTTTATTTTTTTTAAAGATTTTTATTTATTTATTTGAGAGAGAGAATGAGAGAGAGCACATGAGAGGGGATAGGGTCAGAGGGAGAAGCAGACTCCCTGCTGAGCAGGGAGCCCGATGCAGGACTCGATCCTGGGACTCCAGGATCGTGACCTGAGCCGAGGGCAGTCGCTTAACCAACTGAGCCAACCAGGTGCCCTAAAACAGCATACTTTAATGTAGAAACCAGGTAGCCTGACATTCATGTGTTAAGAGTTGGAGGTAGAGTGAACGCAGGACTTAATCAGACGAGACTCCCTGGTTTGGGCTGTCGTCAACATTTCCTTTGGTATAAATTAGTTTACTTTAATATCAAGGGAGTAATACAACCAGGCTAATTTGGTGTTACAGATGATGAAAATGAAGTCTTGAGACATTAATTTAAGTTCTCACAAGCTAGGTGTGGAGGCAGGTCTTGAACTCTCAGCCTTGAACATCTCACTGCTAGCTATTAAATTTACAAAGCTCATAATTTGAGACTAGATATTAATGTGTAACACCCAGAGGTATTCTGGTGTCTGGACTCTCCTTCTATAACCCATAGGTCATGTTACCGGAAGGATGGGCACTTCCTCATTTTGTACAAGTGGCCTCCTAACTTCTTCCACCTCATAGTCTCAACAGTAAATATTTGGAGAATTTACCCACATTTGGACATATATTTGTTTACATAATACATGCCTACATTACTAAAAGCCTTATATACTTAATATTAGTAAAGCTTAGTCTTTTTAATTCTTCTGGAGAATGCTATGTATGGTGAGCCACACAGTAAAACCACCGACCTTCACGAAGGGTTATGAAACTCCAATCCCAAGAAGAGAGGCCAGCGCCATCTAGTGGTCATGTATGAACATGCACACTCTCTGGCCTAACCATGTACTGCTTGGGTTTCCCCGTTAGGTCATACAACAGGTTCTGCCAAAACCCCAGTTCCTCATCCTGCACACAGTTATATTAGAGCCCAACTACCTCATCTTTTTTTGTCTCCTCTTTGTTAAACATATCTTTCAGACTCTGTATTCCCATTGTCCTCTGTATCCTCCGGCATTACATAGCAGGAAACAATACGATCCTGATTCCATTTAAAACCACTTCTGCACATGGAAAAACAGCAACAACAACACTGGAATGAAATCTAAAAACAGGAAACATTAAACTACCAGAAAGTGTGTATGTATTTGTGTGCTGCCTTATTATCAGCCTTTGTCATTGGACAAGAATCCTGTCTGTATCCCAAAGGCCTGGAGCAAGACCCAGCACACACAATAACAAACCAATATGATTTTGTGAAACCAATAATTGGTTATCTTGGGATGAAGCGATTCAGAATGGTTTTTATTTTCTCTAAGCACAATTATAATTTGCAAATGCTCAACAATGTGAATGATAACTAAAAAAAAGAAAGAAATGTTAACACCTAACTGGTTAGCTTGGCCTTAGAGCCATAAAGGTGCTCTTTCATGAAAACCGCAAAGATGACAAAGATCTCAAAGAGCCAGCTAATCAATTTCTTACTACCAACCTGCAAGACAACGGATATCATCTTCCCATCCGTCTACCATATGGAAAAGACCCGAGTGGGGGTTAGCAATGTGCTGGTGCTAACAGTTTCTGGAGTGGTCTATAAACGGCATCAGCCTTCTTCCCTTCTCTATATTTTGAGGATTAGGGTGCTAAGATTGGCCCCCTAATAACAGGGGTTTCAAGTGCAGAAGTGCTAGGTAGCATAGAAAGTCAAGCAAATACCCCTACTCAGGAAAGACGCCATGATCATAATAGTAGGGTAAAATTAAGGTAACTTATATTGAAAGACAGTTGTTAAAAGTATTACGAGACAAGTAAATAGATGCACAAACCTCACAGCCAGCCACTGCCGATCCACCAAAAGATGAGCTTTGTCAATTCTAACATTTTTGGCAAAGTGTAGTCGTTTTGGCAAATCAGGAGTCAAGTAGGGTTTGAAATGCTGATCAGGTTTCCGGCACTAAAAAAATAGGTAAATTCTTTCTTCGTATAAGTTATAAAAACATGCAAGCTAATTCAACAATTTCATCTTTTAAGACAATTAAGCACTTTTTTAAAAGAAAGGATTTAAGCTTGGCTAATAAAATAAGGATATTAAACCTATTATCAATGTGGTCACATTCCCCAATTATGTTGTTTTTGTTGTTGCAACAATATTTAAATTACAATTCAAAATGATTAAATTATGATTTGGTGTTTGACGTTCTAAGTTTTTATTCCTGTGTATGTATCTTAAGCCACCATAAACCTCCCCTCCTTTGTTGACAGACAGTAGGTATGTCTAGATTTCAAGTGGCAAATACAACTTTTGAATTTAAATTATATATGAAAAGTATATAATACACTAAATACCAGTAAAAATTTAAAAAATCAGTTTAATTGCACCAAAATCCTCTTACAATGGATTCAATTTGCCCTTGAAACAACCTTCATTGACTTAAATCCCAAATCAAGTCAAAAGCTTTTGAGACCTAGGACAGGCTCGTTATTTGTGAAAAATTCATGAATCTCTTACAAACTGGAGTGAAATGTTGTTTCTTTAATAATTACTGCAGTAACTTGATGGCATATTTTAAAACTGTGTAAAAATGCAATTCACAGTCATCTAAAAAAAAAAAGTAAGGAAGCGACCTTTTTGAGAAACAAGAGAAAAAGCCATAAGGTAAGAATATGGGAAAATTACATTTTTTTCTGCTTCCTCGTTCTTATTTAAGTCTCAATCATCTCATAAATATTTTAAGCCTCTGTCAGCACTATTTTGTGCTCAATTTATAGAAGAAAAAATGACACCATGAACTTGAACAAAAAACAATTTAAAAAGAAGTCTGGACAAGAGAGCAAGGAGAGTTCTAGAATGAAAAGGGGAAGAGAAATTAATTATTGCACAGATATTTCGGCCATTTTTTTTCTTGCCTATTTTGGTATCTTTACCAGGCTTCTTTTTATTTTTAATTCAACATTACTTCTTTTTTTTTTTTAATTTATTTGAGAGAGAGAGAGAGAGAGAGAGAGAGCATGAGCAGGGGCAGGGGAGAGGGAGAAGCAGGCTCCCTGCTGAGCAGAGAGCCCAATGCAGGACTCGATCCCAGGACCCAGAGACGATGACCTGAGCTAAACAAAGGCAGATGCTTAACTGATTGAGTCAACCAGGCTCCCCCATCATTACTTCCTTCTGAAGCCAGTATTTTTGTAACATCCAGGCAAGTACACTATGGCAGCTGTTGGGTATGCAGCTTCCTTCCTCAAAGAAACAAGGGACTAGAATGTGCCCTCGAGGACCACAGGTCATATGACAGTCACGCTCTCCTAGCTGGTGTGTAGCCAGAGTAAATCCTGAGGACACTGGAGGCATGCTGCCAACTTCCGAAGAAGGACAGGGTTATACTTTGCATTTGAGAATTTAGGCTGAAGACCCTAACGCCGGGAAAACTTGGGTCATTTTATCTAAGAACAAAGTTGATGCTGTTGTCGGTCATGCAGCCAGAACGTTGTTGAACTAAGGAGTCACTGTTCGTGTTTGGTTATGTTTGTCCGATATAAGCTCAATACGGGACCTCGGACCAGCATTACCAAGAATATTGCACTACCTCATGCAATATTTCCTGGGACTAGTGGGCAACTCTATGAAAGGATGATCCATTTCTTCGGGGTTCTGTGGCTCCAGGCCCAGCCTATATTTACGATGCCAGGTAATGGATTTCCAAAGCCTGTGGTATCCAATCCGCCTGCACCACCGGGATTGTTAGGGATTTGCCCCTCCTCACCGACAGGGCTTCAGTTGTACGGTTCATGGGGGAGGTGATGGGGAAAAGAGCAACAATATGTGGTTTGAGAGAGTCCACATGTTGAAAATTCTGAAGTTCCCCTCTGAGCAGCATGAATACACTGCCTGTATGCCTTTCCCCTGCACGGAGTAAGATTGCCTACCAAGTGTACTCAAATATCAGAGAAGGTATAAGAGAAAAAAGGAGTGATTAAGGCTCTAAAGAATTGCTCTAATGGTCATTTCTACATCGGACTTGCAGTGGTTACAGTAACACTCTTCTCCCTGTCTTTTCTCCCCTTTGGTCATTCACATTTCATCCTAACATTTTTTACTATAATTGCATGCTACCTATACTTAAATAAACTAGGAGTCCCCCAGACTAATCTCTTGGGTAGGGGTGGCGATGGCAAATGGAAACACCTAAGATAAAAGCAACTGATATGCATGTAAAATAATGTCAACAGAGGGTTTCAAAAATAAATGACAAGTGGCTTGGGCTCAGAAATATAGGATACAAATTTCTTCCAAACCAGATTTTAAAGACATTATATTACCTTATAGATATGTATTAGGACACTGTATACTTACACTGAGGTTCCTAATGATTTCTTCAGAATTAACTGTTTCAAAAGGGAAAAAAAATAAATCACATTACAAATGTGAACAACTCAGATGAATTTGATATATACACTTATTAATGACTGTGATCTGGTAAGATTAAATAAGAAATTATTTTAAGCAAAGAATTATTTTAGAATTTAAGAATATATTTTAACCTAATAATTAAGTAAAATATACTAAATCTTATTAATATTTTAATTTAATTAGTTGATGTTTTAATTAATATAACTAGGATTTATTAATGTAAGTAGAATATATTTCATTATATATTATTTATTATATATATCTACTTATATGGATATAAGTAGAATATATTTTAATCTAACAATTCAGTAGAATATATTGATATTTTTATTAATATTAATGTTTGTTTTAATTAATATTTTATTAATATTAATATGAATAAGTAGAATATGTTTTAACCTAACAACAATAAAATATTACCACAGACTTTATAGATTCACTATATTTAAACAAGGAAGGGAATTTCTCCTTTGCTCTGTGTGGTCTTCCCAAGTCACAGGACGGGGCTTGGCAATCTCTACATCCTCAGATTCAGGAAGTATGGTTATTCACTTTCGATTTTACCTTTTTTTTTTCACATGGGCGTCTTCATACTTACAACTATGGAAGTCATGAGGTATATTCCGAGCCCTGATACGAGGGGCAGGCCCTTCATACATGTAGAAGTTTATTTGAGGAAAATAATTAGTCATATATTCTATCTTGTCACAGTAAGTCTGATCCATTCCTGAATTAAAAAAAAAAAATCTACTGAATATATATATATAGATGGTAACAATCAGTTGTCTTTGATCATGTCAAATCGGGGATACTCTATGTTACAGATCTCAAACCACGTTTCACTGAGCACTCACACAATTTACCCTATGATTTCGCTCTAAAAATGGCAGACCTTGAAAATCCTGACAGTGGAGAAGGGTCATGTTTATAAGAAAACAATAAACAAGAATTATAAATAGGTCATCTGTTTAACATAAATCAACTAATTTCAAAGAAGAAAATCATCTGGAGAAAGCTAATTGTATCTTAAGTTATTATTTAAATTTGTTTAAGCAGCATGCACTTTAAAAAAAAATTCAGGGGCGCCTGGGTGGCTCAGTCGGTTAAGCGACTGCCTTCGGCTCAGGTCATGATCCCAGGGTCCTGGGATCGAGCCCCGCATCGGGCTCCCTGCTCCGCCCGCGGGAGGCCCGCTTCTCCCTCTCCCCCTCCCCCTGCTTGTGTTCCCTCTCTCACTGTCTCTCTCTCTGTCAAATAAATAAAATCTAAAAAAAAAAAAAATTCAGTAGTTAAACCTTTACTATTTAAAGATTCTTCCCACTACACCTAAATTTTTATTTTCATATTTATTCATACACTTATTTTATGTTTTATAATTTTCTTTTAACAAAATGCACATTAAAATGGTTCCCTTTAATTTTCAAACACTAGGACAATGTGTTAAGAAAACATTTTAGAAATTGTTAATGTTACTCTGTTTCTCCTTATCTTGATGTCCTAAAATACAAACAGAAGTTCTGTAGACATAGCCCTTTTCCTCCTCTCCTGCATGCCTGGTTCCTTCACAGCCTTTGGAGCTTAGCTTGACTAATCTAGAGAGGATCACCCCATCTGGAAGAGGCCCATATCTGCTTTATGCACCTCCAAACACACCACATCTAGCAAAGTACTTGACGTTGAATAGGCACTCAAAAAATATTTGATTGAACAACCCAGCCATATCCCTTACTTTTTACAGAAAAGTATTTTCAGAATGAATGTTAGAATAAACTAGAAATTTTAGTTTTAGTCCTCTATTCATCACAGCCTACCACAAAATTTGTTCCTTGCTCATTCAAGAGCTTCTAGGTCTGCAAGTACGGATTTTAAAAAATATCACTTATCCTTTTTGCATGCTCCTTGAAATGGTAAGATATAATCAACGATAAAATATGATTTAAAAAGAAAAATATACCATGGTCTGCCAAAAGGATAATATTGACACAGTTGTGTAAGTTCCGCTGTTTTAGGCCTTCCATCAACATTCCAAAAGCCTTATCTACCAACTGTAAGGCTTGAATTACCTAAGGGGGAAAAAGAAATTGGAGTTAAGACTGTCTTCATGAATTAAATTTTAATTAATGAAATCACTATCTAAGGAAGTAAAAACTGAATACATTTCCTTCTCTGAAACTTCTGGATTTTGAAGTTGGACATCAGAGCCCAGCATCCATGCTACCACATGTATCAAATACCAATTCCCTAACTTTCTATAAACAAATAAAAAAATTAAACCATGTTTTCAACAAAGGAAGATAAACTGCTGGCCAATAAATATCTGAAAAAAATGTTCAACCTCCAAAATGGTATTCAGCTGCAAAGGCATTCATGATAATGCCCAGTGTTGGGGAGGGGAGTCCACGGACACCTCCATAGAGGTCTGCGTGGTTACATACGGACCGGAGATCACGTGACAATGCCTAACCAGCGAGTTAAAAAGACGCATACCCTGTAATCTAACAGCTAACTTCTGGGCATTTGTCCTCATAAACACTTAGAGTACAAATGGAGATTTACACCTAAGCAGGGAGCCTGTTGTGGAGCTCCATCCCAGAGCCCTGAGACCATGACCTGAGCCTAAGGCAGACACTTAACTGACTGAGCCCCCCAGGCACCCCTCATGTTTAAACATGTTTAGTATTTCTTAGTAAACTTACATGCACAGAAAACGAAAAGGAAATATATCAATTGGTAGTATTAATAGTGGTTATCTCTGAATAGTGAATTAGAGTTCATTTCTATTTTATTGTTTACATTCTTTTGTGTTTTAAATTTTTCTACACTTCATCACCATAGTGCATTGAACGGACAAGGTTTAAGTGAGTAAATTTTAACTGACATAACTGGTCATTATTTTTTTCAGTGAATAGGAAAATATAATAGCAATGGATTGGGAAAAATGTGTAAAATCTCTTATAGTACTATTATAAAATGATAGCTTGCTTTCTTTTTTGAGAAAGACTATTACAAGCCAATTATTGTCAAGAGCTTTAGTACATAACCTCATAAAATTGTCATGGTAACATGCATGGATGGTGCTATTTCCCACCATCTGGAATTTCCAGGTGGGAAGACCAGGAAACTTGAGGTTTAAAGAAGTAAAGTAACATGTTCATGGTCCCACAGTTAATAAGGGACAGAGCAGGACTTGAATTCAAACTGGCTCAATCTACTGTTAAATCCATCAACTCTTGAGTTGCTTTCCTGACTCCCATTCTTTTCTTTCTTTCTTTCTTTCTTTCTTTTTTTTTAAGATTTTATTTATTTACTTGAGAGAGCGTGAGCAGGGGGGAGGGGCAGTGGGAGAGGGACAAGCAGACACCCCGCTGAGCAGGGAGCTCCATAGGAGGCTCGATTCCAGGACCCCAGGATCATGACCTGAGCCAAAGGCAGATGCCTAACCCACGGAGCCACCCAGGTGCCCCTCCTGACTCCTATTCTTTTTTTTTTTTTTAATTATTAACATGTAATGTATTATTTGTTTCAGGGGTACCGGTCTGTGATTCATCAGTCTTACACGATTCACAGCGCTCACCATAGCACATACCCTCCCCAATGTCCATCACCCAGCCACCCCATCCTTCCCATCCACCTCCACTCCAGCAACCCTCAGGTTGTTTTCTGAGTTAAGAGTCTCATTGTTTGTCTCCCTCTCTGGCTTGTCTTAGTTCATTTTTCCCTCCCTTCCCCTATGATCCTCTGTCTTCTTTCTCAAATTCCTCGTATCAGTGAGATCATATGATAATTGTCTTTCTCTGATTGACTTATTTCGTTTAGCATAATACCCTCTAGTTCCATCCATGTCGTCACAAATGCCAAGATTTCATTTTTTGATGGCTGCATAAATTCCATTATAGATATATACCACATCTTCTTTATCCATTCATCTGTTGATGGACATCTAGGCTCTTTCCATAGTTTGACTATTGTGGACATTGCTGCTATAAATATTGGGGTGCAGGTGCCCCTTTGAATCACTACATTTGTATCTTTGGGGTAAATATCCAGTCTGACTCCTATTCTTAAGGTGGCCATGCACTCTGGTTTGTGAGCATGAGTCACAGTTCCCACCTGTTATGGCATAATTATGTCCCCTTTCACGGTCATTCTACTCACTCCTCCCAACTGTACTAAGAGCCGCCTGTCCTCTGTCCTCTCACAGCCCCTTGGCATCTGGACTTTCCACAGATTCGAAATCATCTGTGCATGTGTCTGCCTCACTAGGAAAGCATGAGCTCCTGCAGGGAAGGGACCCTGCAACCTAACTCATCACATGCTTCCCAAGCATAGAGTCTTGCACAAAGTATCCACTCAATGGATGGCACATTTTACTGAGTGTAAAGTGACTAGATGCCAACCCCCTATTCTAGCCCAGACAAAGGAAAGAAACAAGAAATCCCTGTGACAGGCAGCAAGTGAGCAGTTTTTTGGATGGTAAGATAATAAATAGGAATAGAAATGTTTGCAGCTGTGGGGCAAACCAAGTTTGGGTAGAAAGCCTTGCTTCTTTCACCTGGAATCGTGATTATTCACTTTCAGAGTGGATACTGTGGAAACAGCAAAATCAATTCTGACACAATGCGTTAAATGGCTAGACCCTCAATAAACAACTGTTTTTTGGATCCAGAAGTTCCTTTTTGTAAAACGAAATTCAAGGTTGTAGAGGATGATGCTAGTAGGAAACTCTACGCAGCATTAACATAATTGGCTTTTCAATAGGTACAACATCCTTCCCGTGTATTCTGCTTCCACGTGCCTCCCCGAAAGTGGAGGCCCTCAGCGCTCTAGAATCATTACATCATGTACATGAGCATTATCACAATTTAAGTTGCTCTGTACTTAATTTCAGGTTTCTTTTCCAAATTGAATTTTTCTTTTCAACTTTTCATTCCGTCTAAGATGTAATAATTTGTTTTTCAATAATGAATTAACAGCTGAATCTTGTTCAAGTATTAGACCATTATTTAAAGTTACTCAGGACCAGTCAGGACATTCTATGCCTAATTCAACTTCAATATTAGAGAATTATTGGAACAAATTTGGTATCAAGAAGTTGCTGGTCTCACCAGACTTTAAATCTCTCTCCTACCACCTTCTACATCCCCATTTCATAAAGCCCTTTCCAGCTATACCAGGCCACAATCTGCTTTCCATTTAAACATTGTTTAAGCTATCACATTTTTAAGTTTCTTAAAATAAAAACTCGTTATACATTAACTCATTATTCCTTTTATTTACCCCTTCCACATGGTTTCTGGGTAACGGCCTCATTTTCTTCACCCCCAAGAATGCCTAGCAGAATATTAGGTCCACCAGAAACTGTTCAAAGTAGACTTTAAAGGGATAGCAGAGCAAGAGCAAGAGGGTATCGATGACTGAAACATCTAGAGGTTACTAAGCTCTCAACAGTGTGAGTGAGCAAACAAATTAAAATAGACTTTTTGCTTTCAAATTATATCATATTAACTCTGAATTAAAGTATGTGATTAAAAATACCAATAACAGTAATAAAGCCATAAAGGCGTCCAGTTTCTCCATCTGTTTTGCCTCCTAAAGTTTTAAATGGGGTGTGGTCTTCATCCTTCTATTTTCACTCTTCCCTCTCTCCCTAGGACCTCTTCACTTCCATGCACCATCTACATGCTGCCAAGCCGCCCAGTCTTCATCTCCTGAGCTTTAAATCCATGTTCAATTGCCTTACTCAGACATCACAAGCACCTTAAGCACACCATGATCTTCTCCTCCAAAATTAAGCCCCTTCAGTCACCTCACTGATGTAAATGGAAACACCTGTAGCAGCTCATGATAGAAACCTGACAATTGTCCTTGATCCCCCACCCCATCACCCAACTGCTACCAAGCCATGCCAAGTCTATCTCCCAAATCGATCTCAAATGCATCTCTTTCCTTCCATGATGGTTGCCACTACCCTAATCCAAGACACAATGATCTCTTTTCGGGAATGTTGTAAAAACTAACTCATCTCCCCTTACCTTTCCCCATTCCCTCTAACCCATTCCTCTCACACAGTAAAACTGATCCTTAAATACATGCACATCTGATCATGTCACTTCCCCGATTAAAGTGCCTCAGTGCTTCCATTACACATTACATGACCAACAAGGACCTGCATGATTTGGTGCCTGCCTCCTTCTCTAGGCTTCCTCTTAGCCCTCACCTCTGGGCCGCTGTGCTCCGGACATGGGTGGGAGATAGTCCCTACACAGCCATTCCAACAGTGCCTGGCATAGAGGAGCACACAAGAAGAGTTAAATGCTATTGTAATTCTTAACTATTATCATGCGGTCCATTCGCCTAACCATCGGTCCATTTGCCTGTCTGCTCATTTGTCCATTCTGTGCATTCCTCTATGTGCTCAGCTCTTCTCTCAACCAGGTCATTTGTGAACTTTTCCTTTTTTATTATTCAGAGAACTTTCTAACCAGCCCCAGTCCCCACTCCACCGTAGACTAGGTTAGGACCTCCTCAACCACGTCTCAGGGCACCTGATCTTTTCCTTTGCAGCACCTTTCAAAATTATACTTAAAATTTATTTGGGGGCCAAACTAGAGCATTGAATAGAATAAAAAGATATGGTGCCTAATATTAAGTCGGCAGTAGGGGTCGGGCAAATGCAGATTATAGTGTCCCCTTCTCAAGCAATTAATTATATCAAGTATGGATAAGAATTTAAAAATAGAGAGGTGCCTGGGTGGTTCAGTTGTTTGAACATTCAACTCTTGATTGTGGCTCAGGTCATGATCTCAGGGTCATGAAATCTAGCCCTGTGTCAGGCTCCGTGCTCAACTGGGAGTCTGCTTGAGATTCTCTCTGTCCCTCTCCCTCTGCTTACCCCCTGGTTTGCTCTCTCTCTCTCTCTCTCTCAAAAAAAAAAAAAATTAAAACAGAAAAGAAGTGTTGAACATACTTCAGATAGTTACTATGCCATTTACCCTTAAAATAGCCTGATTAGATGTTAAATTCTGGGATATAGTCAAAAGAGGTGTTGGAATGTGAAGGACGAAAGGGTTAAAAGTGGTAGGACTTGAGCAGGGCCTTGTATAATGAATCATTTTGGTTTAATGGGAAAAAAGTAAGAAGGATGTTGCTGATAAACCACAAGTCAGGGCGCTAGAATAAATATACTTGTATTCCAATGGAGGACAACTGTAAAATAAGTTTCCATGAGGCAGGAAAATGCCATACTCATGGAGGCCTTCACAGCTTTACATTATGTCCAGGACAATAGACGTTTTGGTGGACTTCAGAAGACAGATGACTTTATTCTTTTTTTAAGTAATATTTAAGTTATATATTTCTGTAGTAAAATATAACATAATGGTTTAGATAATGACAAAACTAATATTTAAAAGTCGACTTCAGTGATAATAGAGGCCCAGGAGGAGAGGAAGAACTCTGCCTGAGGCACTAGCATATTAAGTCCAATTATAAGGATCTTATGAATGGAACCCAGGGCATGAATAGAAGCTGGGTAGTCCACCACCGATTTGCAGGAGACTTAGCTTGGAATGAGCTACATTAACGTGCTGAACTGGCATGCAGTATCTAGCCTTGCTGCTTCACACTGCTGCATCTAAGTCCTCAGCAAATGTCTACCAAACGAATCAAGATGTAGTTAATAAAGCAGGTATCATTTTTTAGACTTTTAATTTTTTTTAAAGACTTTATTTATTTATTTGAGAGAGAGAATGAGAGATAGAGAGCACAAGAGGGAAGAGGGTCAGAGGGAGAAGCAGACTCCCCACCGAGCAGGGAGCCCGATGCGGGACTCGATCCCGGGACTCCAGGATCATGACCTGAGCCGAAGGCAGTTGCTTAACCAACTGAGTCACCCAGGCGCCCTAGACTTTAATTTTTTTATGGTTTAATAAGGTAGCTATTTTTTTAGACTGTTCACTGTTTTAATGTCTTAATGTTTATATCAAATGCGTTTTATTTAGTGGGAACTCAAGAATATTTTATGTTGTGGGTTAGGGCTAGATCATCTTACATTTTGTTCAAATAAACAAACTTACTTGAGCACTGACCGGCCCGCTATTATGTCCAGCAGAATCAGGCTCTTCCACATAGAGGGTATAAAAAGCAGGTCTAGGAGTAAAATGGAAACAGACAAAGACATTATCAACTTGAAATAAACGTGCAGGTTGGATTTGGGAAATGTATTGGTTTAGAACTTGGTGGCAGTTTCCTTCTTTTTCTCTGGCCTGCTCCTCTTCATCCAGGCCTAGTGGTTCGTCTTGGCCCCAGTGCGGAGGTTCTCCTAACAGGAAGTGAGACCTTCCTGGGTGTGAGCGTGGCTCTGACTCACTTAGGAGAATCTGCCTTGCTCTTGCTGCTGAGTCCTCTTTTGCTGTGCCCAGTCCTTTATACTTCCCAGTCTCTGACTTTGGGCCCACTTTTTGCTCTGCCATTCTCGTTCTTTCTTTAAATGTCTGGTTTCTGTTGACCTGTTGCTCTCTTGGGATGCTCTGACTCCACGTGGTTGCCAGGGCCTTACTCCAGCACCTCAGGCTCCATGAGTCCGTACTCATAACAAAGTTTCAGATCCACTCTCCATTCTGCCTCTAGTCTGTCCCTGGTTCTGTGATACTTGCCTCTACTCTGTGGGACTGGCTCTATCTCTATTGCCCCACAGTGCCCATCACATTCTCAAGAGAAAATAATTCTTGAAAATTTCTTTAAAAAAAATAAATAAATGCCAGTTTTCTTTCAGAAATGGTCAGTTTTATTTTATACCCACAAATATCCCAGGGTGCCAACACTTTTCTGATACTAGATAATACCTGTCAGCTTTGGGCAGGTCCAGCCATTTTAACAATGTAAAGATCCTTTCTTCATATGGGATACTTCTGAAAAGAAGGGAAAAAATAATTTTCAAAAATTAATCAAATCAAAAATAATTCCATTATATTCCTACTCAGGAAGACAGGTTGATATTTTTAAATCTACATTTTGTGTTCACATGTGATCAGAATACTGAAGGGGATTCAATACTACGTAAAGGGATTTCTGTTTTCAATACTTATATACAGATACATTTTTCTCAATATAAATTAAATATATATTTTCTCTTTCCTTCTTATCATTCCCTCCTTCAATTTTTCCCTCAACTGAAGTAAAAGACCATTAATTATTATCCATTCATTTGATTTTTTTATTTACTTCATTCATTCATACATCTATGTTATATTGAGCATCTATTGCCACACACTATTAGTTCATTTTAAACAAAATTTATCAGTGGGCAAACCAAAGATGCTTTCTTTTCTAGAGATGACATTCCATGAAGACAAATAATAAACAATAGATCTGATACATAAATAAATTATATAGTGTATCACCAGGTGACAAATGCTATGGAGAAAAGAAGAGCACAGTAAGGGCACTGCAAAACTAGGGTGGGGAATTTGAAATCTTAGCTTGATCAGGCGATGACGATATCAGGAAAGTAATTTTTGAGCAACAGCCTGGAGGGGGTGAGGGAGCGGGCTGTGCAGATACATGGGGTGAGTAATCTCAGGTAGAGGGAACAACCTGCACAAAGGCCCTAAGTAGAGCAAGCCAGGTGTGTTAAGGCCCACCGAGAAGGTCAGAACCTGGTTCCGTAGTGGGAGAGGAGGTCTGAGACACAGTGGGGTGATTAGGGCATACCAATATGGCCCTACTGCGAATGGGACAGGGAGCCGTCGAAGTTTTTGGTGCAAAGAAGTGTCGCAAGTGGACTTGTTTTTTTAAGTTACCATTCTGGTTGGTAGATTAAGAATAGATGATAGGAGACAAGAATAGAAGCAGGAGATGTGTCAAGAGGCAAGTGCAGTAATATAGGCAAAAGATGATGGCAGCTCCAACCACAAGAGTAATGCTGGAAATAACAGAAAGTTCTCAGACTGCATATATTTTGAATTAGAGCCACAAGCATTTACCGACCGACCAGAGGAGGGTTGTAAGACAGAGGAATCCACGATGACTTCAAGATTTTTTACCCAAACCACTGGAAAAATAGAATTACTATCAAGATTAAGACCAAAAACATCCCAATCATGCCTGCGTAGGGGGGATCATCTCTGCAAGCCCTTCACTACCTGTTGTATTTCATATATTTGGAAGGATAGGAGCCATTGATAGCCACGTCTGATCCAGGCCAAAAGAAGCTACCAGCTTTTAAACCTTGATACATTGCTGTCAGCCAGATCTGTAAGAGAAAATTTAAGATAAGTGGAAGTCAAGAGAATAATTAGTTTGGGTAGAACTGGTAGGAATGGTGACATTTTTTAGAAACTAAACAATATCAACAGTTAACAATATTAACAGTTGCAAAATTTAATTACCCAGGATCTACCTCGAAAATCAAAAACATAGTAAGGTAGTAAGAAAGATCATTTTTTTTTCAAATTGGTAAAATTGTATAGTACCTCTTTCCCTGTTAAAGAATCATAAAACAGAATGAGAGGAAAAAAAATCAACAGAAAATCCTTCTGAGAAGTTTCTACATTGATATGTTTAGAATACTACATCCTAGTTTTAACAGAAGGCAAGTTAGGTGAGCAATCATAAGTACTTAGAAGAGTTAAATTATAAGTGGTGAAACACCTTCCCACCACCTTCCACCCTGAGACATTAGAAAGATAATGTAAAAGGAGAGAGAGGAGAGTGATCCACTATCACACCGGAAAATGGAGATAATTTTGGTGTCACATGCAGAATGTTACATACTGGTTGCCCTTGCCACCAAGCGGGATTATTTTTCTCCTTTGATGAAAGTGAAAAATTCTTGTTGAGGTTTACATCATACATACTATTGTCAATGATGCCATGGGATTCTGGATATAATCCCTAAAATGATAATTTCAAAAAAGATTTAGAATAAAATAGATCAATAAAACATATTTAAATTGAAACAGCATAAGATCTGTAACTCCTATCTTGGAAAGATGTCATATGCCTTTCAAAATAAAACCCCTGGGTCTGAACCCAAATACCAAACGTATACATATGTGTGTATGTATATACATAGGTATAGGTGTAAGTGTAGGTACAGGGGTAGGTGTAAGTATAGGTATTTATATACATGTGCAGGTATTCCGGCTCCATCATGGTCTAGAGCAGCAAATGAATGAAATTAGGCAGATGGCTTGTGCTGATGGTGTTAATGGAACTCTTATGTGATTAATTACTGTTAACTAAAGTTTCCGATACTGTAAATAATGGTCAGCCACCAGTTATGTTGGCAAAAATAGCAAGAAATGTACTACTTGGAAGCTTTTAAATATCAAATATCTTGGGTAAAGGAGTTAAAGTGTGTTATCAGCACTTTAGAAGGGAGTCGGCCTAGTCCCTAACCATCTTCCCTTCCACCCAACAGTCAGTCCAATCATTCCTTCAATCTGATCACACATATTTATTTATTCTATACATTTCACTGAATGCCTATGATATCCCATGCATTTGTAACTACTTTTAGGTAGATTTTAGAGTCATTACTTCAGAGCATTTCTATATGGACACACATACATGTATATGGTAAATGAATAGCTCTTATGTATAATTGATATATACGTATGTTATATGTGTGTTATATACACAGTGTATGTACATTTATGGTTACATGCATATATAGTCAATTCTTTTTTTATTGAAGTATAGTTGACATACAATGTCATAGCAGTTTCAGATTTACAACATAGTGATTTGACAATTCTATGTTCACCATGGTAAGTGTAGTTGCCATCTGTCATCACACAACATTATGACCTTATTGTTGACTACACTGCTTATGTTGTACTCTTCATCTTTGTGACTCATTTATTTTATAACTGAAGTTTGTATCTCAATCCCCTTCACTTATTTCATTGATCCCCCCAACTCCCTCCCCTCTGGCAACCACCAGTTGGTTCTCTATATTTATGATTTTGTTTCTGTTATTTTGGTTTTTGCTTGTTAGTTTGTTCATTTGTTTTAGTTTTTAGATTCCACATATAAGTGAAATCATACGGTATTTGTCTTTCTCTGTCTGACTTATGTCACTTAGCATAATACCCTCTAGGTCCATCCGTGCTGTCACAAGTGGCAAGATATCATTCTTTTTTATAGATGAGTGATAGTCTGTATATACCATATACAATGGAATATTACCCGTAAAAAAAGAAATCTTGCCATTTGCAACAGACAATTAAATGCGTCTATAACTTGGCTGTTATTGTAAATAATACTGCAATAAACATAGGGGTTTCACTTATAAAAGCACAATTTAGTGCTTTCATTTTCTTTCTTTCTTTCCGGATCATATGGTATTTCTATTTTTAATTGAGGAAACTCCATATTTTTTTTCCACAGTGGTTACACCTATTCACATTCCTACCAACAGTGCATGAAGTTTCCTTTTCCTCCACAGCCTCGCTGACACTTGTTACTTCTTGTCTTTTTGATACTAGACATTCGGACAGGTGTAAAGCGATATCTCATTGTGGTTTTTATTTGCATTTCCCTGTTGTCTGTGATAATTACGTTCTATAAAGTTGCTGCAAACACTGAATTAGTGAATGCTGAACCACTACAGCTAGGGAAAATACAGGGATAGGCTCTTGCAAGCCTCTAGTCACAACATGTTTGTCTGATGATCAATAAATACTTGCTTTTGTCTGTTTCCATTTAAAGATACCTTATGTAACATATGTCATTGGTTCGCTAGCTATAACTCAGGCCTGAATGAAGCTTATCTAACACATATATATCTGCTCTATGAGGCACATCACAGCCATCCTGCTTTTAGGAACACTAGACAGCGCTCTGGCACTATACTTGCGGGCTATTGTAAACAGCGATTTAAAAATCATCAACAAAAAGCATAAACGTGAAAAATATGACCCTAAATAGGCAGTAGACTGTGGAAACAACATTTGTTTACTATATGAGAGCTACAACATGAAAGGCAGAGTGTCACCTTGGTAGACCTCAGGTGGGAATACGTGAGCTGTGCAATTTGAATATTTGGGAGAATCTGCAAGTATATATATGTATACACACACGTGCGTATAAATGTGTATAGATATATGTATGTACATACACAAGTGGGTATGCACACATTACATATTATTACTTAAGAGTTAAAATTTAAATGTTATAGTTACTGTTCCATAGTAATAAAAGAATAAATACAAAGTAGCAAAGACACAATATCCTTTGGTAATAAAGCCTGAGGTAAAGAACTCCTTAAAGATGTGTTCTAAATATATAAATGTTAAATAATTTTATTTTCTTTTGAGTTCATTTTGATCGTTTCACTTATGTCTTATCACACATGAGAATTCACTTGCTTTACTTGCTTTATCTAAAGGAATCTAGCCAGCATGAGTTTATTTAAAACAGAAGGCTTTGTCAAGTTAAATACAATGAAAAGATTAGGAAAAAAAGAAATTTCCTACATCAAAGTGGCTGTCCTTACACATAACCTACCATTCCCAGCAGACCTTCAGATAAGTGGAGGCAAATCCAAAGATCAAAGGAGAATGGTACTTCTCACATCCAAGAAGCTATCCTGACCTGTCACACAGGTGAATTTAGCCTATTGCTGGGACATTCATTCATACAACACCCCAGAGCACTGGATTGGCCTCGCAACGAGATGCTACTTCCTAGCCTGAATTAAGCCATGAACTGTCACACGTGCTTGTGAAATGTGTGGCATGGGGCTTAGCCACTTCCTGCCTCAGCGTGTCTGTGGTGACCAGTTGCCTGTCTATGGCCTGTCAGTCTTGCCCCTGGGCCAAGCACTTACCGTGACAATAGTGTAATGATTTGGGAAGGTTTTGGTTGGATAGACAGCTCTCATGTATTTTGAATGAATTCCACATGTTTCTGCAACAAAGCATAGTGTGAAATTAAGAAGCCCCAATGCCCACAAAACCGCCCCTAGTTCCAGTGGTGGTGGCAGGAGCTCCCCCCACCCCTGGACCCAGGCAGCCCACAGTCCCAGAGAGAGGACCTAGGCTGTTTGTCAGGGGGCAAAGGGGACCTTGGCCCCCATCAACAGTGGGGACCCCCCCACCACCATACTGGAGTGACTCCAACTCGAAGGACCCCCACAGCTACCATGTGGGTTGAAGGAAGGGATCCATCATATTGTTCAGAGGCACCACCTCACTCCCCTAGATCAGGCTGAGAAGAAACCAGCCAGCTCTTACCTCTTCCTGGTTGTTTTTCTTTCCCACCCCAGGTTGTTTTTTGTCTCCTCTCTAGTCCCTACCTCTGAAGCCATTTAATGAATCGTTATGTGCCACCTGAGCCTCCAGTAAAAACAAAAACAGACTTTCCCCATGGGGGGAAAAATTATTTTTTTTCCTCATAAATTTTTTTTTATTAAGTAAAACCTTAAACATAAAATTGTCCAGAGAAATAAAAACCTAACTGAAGAGTAGATTAAAGATGGAAAGAGGTTGAAATCTTTCTGATGCCTACAATTCCTCCTTCCCAAGGAATGTCGGTTGTTAGTAGAGAAGTGAACCAAATCAAGGGAAATCTACATTTTTCTGTAAAGGCCAGATAATAAATCATGCTCTGATTCTTCTTGGCTCTGTGTCTTTAGGTACATAACTTCTCTTTATTAATAACTTTATAACATCATACGAGGGCCAAGTGTCCTAAATAGAAGTGTAACATCCTGATTAAGATGACAATAAAACCAATAATTATAATAATAACTTAAAATCATTCAGGGTGTACAACGTTTATGTTCTCACAGTATTCCCATCAGGTAGGAAGTGACCATTTTAGAACTCAAGAGAATGGGCACCAGTAGGTGAGGTAAGCTTGCCCACAGTCTCACAGCTAATAAGCAGTGGAACCAGGTTCCAGGCAGTTTACTTCCAGAACCAGACACAGATTCGACACTTTTTGCCCTCTGGAGCTTTGGTACCTGCTGGCTCTGTTCTGCCACTCAGGCTCCTTCAGGATTCTGTCCCTGCTGGTCACGTTCTTCTTGCTAAGATTCAGAACCCAAGTCTGACAAACACCACTTTCGAGGTAGTGTATGTGGACAGATTTCCACAGGATGGAAGTTACATTCAAATACAAAACAAATCACAATAAACAAAAAGATGAACGTGCTACAAAAAAAGGAGGAGCCAACAAGTATGAAAATAGGTACCCTGAGTGGTAAATTCCTCAGGATCTTCGGAGGACCCGGGAGAAGGCAAACAACTAATATGGAAGGTCAGGAAGGAAGGTACCCATCTACAGCCTGGCTAACTAGTGTCCTCACCCTCCGTGTGCCTATAGTTGGGGAAGACTTACTCAGTTTATTAATATTAGGCATGAGGGCACCCCATGTCTGCAAATATTCAGCCCTAAATCCATCCATGGAAAACAAAATAACTGGTGGCAGTTTAAATCTGAAAATGGAAAACAAAATATTAGTCTACTATTTTGACTGTAAAAAAAATAATAAAGATACCTTTCTGTGCTACTTACAATTCTCTAAATTAGAAAACGCTTAGAAAGTAGAGTATGTCCTGGGTCATTTTTTTCTTTCTCTTCTTAAAAATTGTTATCTCCTGGGGCATCTGAGTGGCTCAGTCAGTTAAGCGGCTGCCTTCAGCTCAGGTCGTGATCCCTAGAGTCTCAGGATAGAGCCCTGCATTGGGCTCCCTGCTCAGGAGAGAGTCTGCTTCTCTCTCTGACCCTCCCCCTTCTTGTGCTCTCGCGCGTGCTCTCTCTCTCAAATAAATAAATAAAATCTTTAAAAAATTTTTAAAAAGAAAATAAAAATTGTTATCTCTCCTAAGAATCAGTACTTCCAGTAAGGAACCCCTAATTAGCATGTTAGTAATGTTAGTAGGTCAGTAATCCCTTACCTTCAGTCTTTAGTAGCTATTGGACTCTAAGCAGTTACTCAGCCTCTCATAACTCAGCCCCAACCCACTCACCTAATACTTTGGAATCACCATAACAGAACATTAGTATCATTGCCTTACCTCAAATATATTTAGCATTTTACAGTGGTGAGTATACATGGCGCTAATTAATTGCAGTTTTTCAATAGAAGTCAGCTGCATGCGAGCAGAGCATTAACAAAACATCCCCAGAAATGGAGCTGTTAACCACAGACCTTTCTTGGACCTGACTTTGCTAAAAAGCCAAGAGCAACGATTCCTGAATACAAGGCTCAAACTCAAAAATCATAAAAGTTACAATTCCTCTACCGCATTTTGGATATAATTATGATACAAAATTTAGGAACTCTATAGCTTATGAGGTTTTATTATTCTAAAGTTCTACCCTTTTGATTCTTTATTCTAATATCTCACTATATTAATATTAACATCAAAAGCATTACAATCTTTTTTTTTAATATCAGTATTTAAGCTAAAGTAATGGAAGGTAACTCTTAGGGTATAGCCAGAGGCTTCTTTTCTTCGTTTAATTTTTTTTCACTTTTAAAATTTTATTTGTATATATTTTATATACACAAGCCTACACACACACATTTCACAGATGTATAGTCTGATAAATGTTTCCTAACTTCCTAACAACTCCACTGTGAACTCGATCACCCAGATCAAGAAACAGAATACCAGCACCCTAGAATCCTCCCCTCAGGCTTCTTTCCCCTCAATAGCCTCTGCAAACCACACCCCACCAAGGGTGAGCAGTACCTTGACCTAAAACAATAGATTGATTATGCCTGTATCTGTATTTATATTTACATGCAAATGGAATCATACAGTATGTATTCCGTTGTACCTGGCCTCTTTTATGGAACATTATGTTTGAGATTAATCCATATTGTTACATGTAGTTGTAGATCATCCATTCTCATGACTGTCCTGTATTCCAGTTAATGAATTAACCACAACTTAGTTATTCTACTGTTGCTGGGCATTTAGGTAATTTCCACTTTGGAGCTATTATGAACAACAGGCATAAACACCAACATTTGTTTTAAATTCCAAATACACTGCATGCAACTGAGTATGTGAAGCTCCGTGCTCAAGCAGCTTCACATCTAAATTTTTAAGCAGGGGGGATGGGGTGGCTGGGTGATGGACATAGGGGAGGGTATGTGTTGTGGTGAGCAGTGGGTGTTACGTACCTGTACCCCTGAAACAAATAATACATTATGTTAATCAAAAAAATTTTTTTAATTAGAAAAATAAATAAATTTTTAAGCAAAAACACACTTTTCCAAGAAACTTGATTGGAGTAGTCCTTAAAAATACCCACTAACTAGTATTATGGAGAAAAAAATGCTAATACAAACTATTTTTTTAAATTTATTTATTTCAGAGAGAGAGAGTGAGAGAGTGCACATGAATAGGTGGAGGGGCAGAGGGAGAAGGAGAGAGAGAATCTCAAGCAGATTCCCTGCTAAGCATGGAGCCCAATGTGGTGCTCAGCCCCACTACCCAAGAGATCATGACCTGAGCTGAAATCAAGAGTCTGACGCTTAAGCGACTGAGCCACCTGGGCACCCCCAATACAAAATATTAGTAAGAAAAATAATTTCCATGTTTTTCAAGGTGCTTGAGGAAAGCTAGAAAAATATCAGCCTGGCCATGTAATTACACATTTGTAAAAGAAACTGTGAGGAGAGTCTGGAGGACAGGTCTATATGGTTTCCCAGAATATACAGTTATTGTAGAGTAATTCATTTAACAAATATTTGAGTCAGACATTATTGCTAAATATTGAAAATAAAGACATGAAGGAATTACAGCCCTAATCTAGGGGATGAAATTGAGAAGTAAATGGGGGTGGTTAAGGGTTAGAATTGATTACAGGATGCTATTCAACTACATAGGGGATGTCAGATTTGATCTTTGTAAGGTAAAAACAGACATGTGAACTTGGCCCTAAAGAACAAATAGAAATAATATGAAAAGAGAATGGGATCAACATGTTAATCAGAAAAAAATATGCTGTGCAAAAGCCCCTGTGAGAGATATGGTACATACATGCAATAATATTTATGAGTCTCAAAATCGTTGGATTAAGAACAACACAAGGGAACATATGGGATGATTCCATTTATATGAAATTCTAGAACAGGAATCTATGGTGATAGAAATCAGCACATGAGGTGTCTTTCTGGGGTGATGGAAATAGTCTGTGTCTTGGAAATACTCTATCTCTGGGTTGCATGGGTTTCTGAATTTCCAAATCTCATTATACTGTACACATAAATGTGAGCATTTCAATATATGCAGATTATACCTCAAAAAAATAAAATGGAAAATTGGGATTATTTTTACATACAATATATAGAAAACTCATCAAGAGGTTCAAGTGCTACATTGCAATTTGCATTGGAATTATTTATACTTCATAAATTCATTAGCATAAGGCCATTAAAACTTTTATATTCATAAATATGCCATCAAAATAACCTTGCAGCTTAAAAACAAGGTCAAACATCTATGGGATCAAGATGTTGACTTAATTCTCACACGAAATCTCTTTTTTTCAAAAAGTTTTTTGTTTTTGTTTTTTTTGATGTTCTGACTTTTTTTTTTTTTAGATTTTATTTATTTATTTGACACAGAGAGAGAGACAGTGAGAGAGGGAACACAAGCAGGGGGAGTGGGAGAGGGAGAAGCAGGCTTCCCGCGGAGCAGGGAGCCCGATGCGGGGCTCGATCCCAGCACCCTGGGATCATGACTCGAGCCGAAGGCAGATGCTTAACGACTGAGTCACCCAGGCGCCCCTTGTTTTTTTTGATGTAGTGATCCATGATTCATTGTATATAACACCCAGTGCTCCATGCAATACGCGCCCTCCTTAACACCCCTCACCGGGCTAACCCCATCACATGAAATCTTCTGAACTTGGCATTATTATCATTATTATTACAACTACTACTATAATTTTATAGATGAAGCTCACAGAATTGACTAGAGTTAAAGTCCCGTAGGCAAAACCAGGACTCAAACTCAAGTATCCTTTTTATTCTAAATTTTTTGCTCACCCAAAAGCCACTGAACAGGGCAGCTGGATCTTAGGACTGGGGTAAACCAAAGCAGCATGGTACAAAAACAGACATTATCTACACACATTCTTTAAATAAAATAATGCTATCTAAAAATGACTCCACCAATTCTTCCTACAGCCAGATATTCCATTTTTCTCCTACCTCACCAACTTCATTCCACTGCTTGGGCCAAAAGAATGAAGTCAGTGAAGGGCAAAAGCGGTAACTGGAGGGGAAATCCACCCTGACTGGAAGGTGATGTGGGCATGCTTCCAGGGCTGGGAAAGGTCCAGTAGCAGCCATTATAAGTGTGTGGAGGAGAGGCATGGGAGGGGTGGGGTGAGGGGTTTTACCTCATGCGTTCCTCACCCATGTACACATGATAAAGTCCTCATCCACTCTTCCTTGTGAGGCCTTCTGTGGGCAAACTTCTTTCCCTTTCCTCAGTTAAGTATAAATTCAAAGTTCCAGGATATTCATAGGAAAGAGTTCGGGCTGGAGTAATTCAGATCTAAATCCTAGTCCTGACCAGAGGAACTTGAGAATGCTAGTATTTAATACTTCAACCATTTTTTTAAGTCACTGTTACAAGACATGCATGTAGAAAATTAATTAAAAATGCTTTGTAAACAATGATGTGAACAAAAGTCTGAGTTTGAAGCCACCAAGAATCCTAATCGTTGGTTAAGTGTATGGTTTTAAAATATAAAGTGGAGGAAATGCCACTCGGCTTCTCAGCTACATTCCAGGTTAAAGGAGGATAAAAACTCCCTGTATTCTCACCCTTCTGGACACTGAGACTGCTGGGCTGTGCCACAGTCTTCTTTCACCCAGGAGGTTTCTCCTGAAAAACAAGATCAAAATCTTTAGACAGCTGCACCACAGAAAAGAAAAGAAAAACAAATGTTCGATGAACATGATCTTTCCAAAACACTTTGTTCATGTTATTCCAATAACTAAATTCTTCTAGGACATGTTAAGTGCTATTCCGCATATTGAAAAGATCAGCGTTGCCCAGAGATTTGGACAGACTGAATACCAAGAAGCGCATCTTTACCAAGAAAAACAAAGGGGATTCTTTTAGCTGGAAAGGGACAATTAGGAAAAAAAAATGAGTTTAATAAATATAGATATACCATCTAAAGAAAAGATAAATCATTTTTTATCAGGGGTCAGAAACCGTAAATGAGAATAATTGTTTTCAATTGGGAAAAATTAAACATAGTAAGTTTTAAGATATTAACTAAAAAAATTTTACTTCATGAATGTTTCTGTTTATAGAACATTCCAAGTAACTAATGAAGTAGAAATGATAGAGTATAAATACCATCACTTGTATCCCTTGATAGATACAGGCAATGATCATCGATGGCTAACATTCCAGAAAAAGCAACAAGCAGACAAGATGTGCTTCTTGATGGAAGTAATACCACCATCTACAGAGTATACTTGCAAAATAAATAAATACTTTGCACCTGAATCTGAACAGTCCTCTAATTCTAACTACCAATTTTCAGGAAATACAGGAGATGACAAACTGCTTAAGTCACAGAGGATGCAATCTGCAAAACAAACTGGAAAAGTCTGCAGGACAAAGGCCCCATTTCTTCAACATGTAAATTCCAAGGGGGAAAAAAAGAAAGAGAAGCTATTTTTAAAGGACTTGAAGTATTGGAGCCACTTGCAATGTATGGAATCTTTTGGATCCTATTTCAAACAATCTTTTTTAAAAGTGTTATGAGACAACAGAAAAATTAGAACACTGGATATTTGATGATATCAACAACAATTGATATTTTTAGATATATTAATGGTATTGTAATTTTGTTAAATATTTACATTTTTAGATACATCCTAAAAATATTTACAGATGAATGATATTAACTCTAGGATTTGCTTAGAAATCATCCAAAATCTGGGGAGAGAAGTTGGGGTGAATAGAGTATATTTTGTTAAGAAAAAACAATCCAAAACTTGAAAATAAGCAAAAGGAAGATTGATCACTAAACTTCATTTTAATGTCATGCTGGGGATTATCTAAAAAGCCCACCTATGGATTATCTAATTACTTAGAAGTATATACCTTTATCTGGCTTATTCCTTACCATTCATTTTATAACACAGTAACAGTAGCAGTTAATTGGTAGAAAAATAATAGCAACATAAGTGATTATTGTCTGATAGCAAAAAAATTGTCATGTAGAAATGCAAATCCTTTCTGTCCCACCAGAATTTACACTATTTATAACTTCATTCCAACATTCTTTCAGTTGTATGTATACTTAGTCTCTTTCATTCTCTTTGAGCCAGCTGGACAGTCCAGATGGTTATCTCATGAATGAGCTATTTACTCTTTGACATGTTCACATTACATTTCTATGAGAATCATGTTTTTATCTTTTTGAAAATTATGCTCTGTCAAGAGGAGACAAGACTGGCCATGAGTTGATAGCTGCTGAAGCTAGGTGCTGGACATATAGGGAAATCACTATACAATTTTCTCCTTTATATATGTTAGAAATGTATCATAAAGGTTATAAAATTCTAAATTTAAAATGTAAAGTGACGAGCCGGTTTCTTGCACAAAAATTATTCAAATGCCTTCAAACTATGGTCTGAAGATTTAATTTGAGCAAAAATCATGTAACATCTTTAAACAAAGTATTGAATCCTTAGAGAAAACATTTACATTTATTTTGAAAAATAAACTGAAATGATAAAATTAACTCCATCAAAGTACCCAGTTAGCAGTGGTGGTAAATATCAACACTGCTTATAACAATTACTGTTGTTTCTTTTTTTTTTAAGATTTTATTTATTTATTTGACAGAGAGAGACACAGCAAGAGAGGGAACACAAGCAGGGGGAGAGTGAAAGGGAGAAGCAGGCTTCCCACTGAGCAGAGAGCCTAACACAGGTCTCCATCCCAGGACCCCGGGATCATGACCCGAGCCGAAGGCAGACACTTAACGACTGAGCCACCCAGGCACCCCGCTTCTGTTATTGTGTGTGTTGGGAGGGGGCAGAAGCAGCCAATGAGAATAATTGATTTCAATTGGGAAAAATTAAACATAGTAAATTTTAAGATCTTAACAACTGAGCCACCCAGGCACCACAACAACTACTGTTGTTTCTATTAAATTTCAGCAATGTTGTGCATTGAATTCAGTGGGAAAATTTACCATATGACCTGAGAATCAGTCTTGACATAAAAAGTTAAATTATAAATTTGAGGTAGAAGGTGGGAAAATAGAGGGGTCAGAGGCAGTGAACTTAAATAAGCAAACAAGAAATTGCCTTCATGAATTTAGCAGAATTTTTAATGATGCAATATTAAATGTCAAACAATAATTATTTGAAAAATAAGTTACCATTTCAGACATTTATTCTTCCTTTTTGATAGCTCTTTTTAGTTGATTTTCAATTATATTTTGTAATAAAAACTGATTTGTCCATTAGCGTGAAATCTATTTTCTACTAAGAGATTACAGTTTTTAATGTTTCTACTGTAACATTTTCCTCCTATTCAAAAATTCAGAATTCAACCTAATCTCTTTTTTTGGTCTAGAAATATTAAAAGTATAAGTTAGTTACCTTTATTGGGTTTGGCATTATGAAAAAGGGGTTGATAACTTGAAGCAACTTTGTTGCTGTGTTTATGTGCATTTTTCATAAATTTCATTACATGTTCAGAGGGATGGGCAATTTTTAAAAATAATCTGCAGTACATCACTTGCAGTTGGAACCAGGAGCTGAATAACCTGTATCCTAATCTTGGCTCTGCATTAACTCTCTGAAGGTCCTTAATCAGTAATTTGACCACTCAGGACACAGTCGTTTCAGCAGTAACGTTGGTTTAACGGACTAATTGACGGGCCAGATAACCTCTTTCATCATGTTTTAACTTTAGCATCTGCCATCCAGTATCTCAAACCACAGATATTTCTAGCATAGTCGTTGGACTGGAGGAGACCTTGCGTTATTGGTGAATATGGAACTTTCCTCTTTCTCTTCTATAGTGTCTATGCTATGAGCTCCCTCTCTCTATAATGCATGAGCCACATTTCTTCCCACAGTAAACATGTTGTCTCTGACTTGTTTTAATTTATGCAGCCTGGGTCAGCCAGCTCTGGGGTCACTGAACACACAGAGGCGACTGGGTCAACCTCCTCTGCTTACCTTGGCAAACACTCCTGTAGTCAGCACAGCAGTCTTTCCTCTGCAGGCAGTCATCCGAACAAGAGCAAAGGCTGAACTCTAGTCTGGTTTCCCCACAACGGAATCTATTGCATGTCCATATTCGAGCTGTAAAATCACACAATTCAGTTCCCAACATTTAACATATACCCAAGTATCTAACAGCAAACGTAAATTCCAGACGTTTATCCCTGTATTATTGTAAGAGCCAACTCTTGGCTTCTCTGCATTAATAAATGAAAATACGTCATACAAACAAGGCGCAACCCATCACTTTTCTTCAGTTGGCATGAGTGGCAGAGAGAAATGCAGTTTTGTAAGTTGCAGCTCTGGTCTCCCTGGCAGGTACACCTCTGACTTTGGAGAAACTCTGAACACTGACTCTATTCCCACCCAAAATTAGGAGCTCCCAGCGGAGATGAACCACTAGTGATGGTTGCCACCCAAGAGCAGTTTCATTTAAGGACAGGCAGCAAGGAAGAGGCTGTGAAAGCAGAAGCAACAGGAACAAGGTCAGGTCTGTAAGAATGTAGGCGGCCAAGGCACCTCCCAGCTGAGGGTACAGAGTGCTAGGTGAGCCTCCCCCAAGCCTCTGCAGCTCTCCCAGGCTACGTGCTCAGTATAAGATCAGTGTAAATAAACAGGAGTGCTAAAACAGCACGAGGCTATCGCATCACTGCTTCCTAGTGCCATCTGCTAGGCATCAGTGTCTAAAATCAACATCAGCCCTGTGCGTAGACAAATGTGTTCGACAGGTGACTGCTGCATGCTTCTGTTGTGCATAGAGTTCTTCACTGTCCATTACTTATCACTTACTTAGGAAAGATTTGGGGAGATTAAGTAAAGGGAATACAGATCTTATCTACACTAAGTTATCCCCTCCCCCTTGCCCTTTTCAGAAAGTATAATGTAAGAAGCTCTACTATTCTAATCTTTACTCTTTGAACAGCTAGCCACCCCTGTACATACATGCGTTCACTGATGTCTTAAAAGATTAAACACTGAGAACTATCTCTTCTACACAGAGAACAGTGTTTCTCAGGTTGTGTTCTGTGGAGCACTGGCATCAGAATCACCAAGAATCACTAGCGTTCCAAGTAAGTCTCACACACCCTGAAATCTGAGAACCACTGCAAAGGAAACTCAGTAAGATGATGAACTTGAGCCATGGCAAAACTGTGTTGCAACGTTCGTATTCCTGGCAACATATACAGCGTTTCATCTACTGGACACCCTTATTCCTCAACCTCAATCAAATCAAGCGTGGACTCTGTGTTTAGTACTGCAAAGGGGGAAACGATAATCCTGTACACAAGGTGTTATGGGTTGAAGTGTCCCCTTAAAATGTTGGAGTGTTAGCCCCCCAATGCCATGAATGTGACTTTGCTTAGTAAAAGACCTTTGTAGATACTCAAGTTCAAATGAGGTCATTAGAGTGGTCCCTATCCAGTGCAACAGGTATTCTTATAAAAAGGGGAAATTTGGACGTGAACACACACACACACACACACACACACACACACACACACACACACACGGAAGACTATGAAGACACAAGAGAACTCTCCGTGAAGACAAAGGCAGAGTTTGGGGTTATGCTGCCAAAAGCCAACAACAGCCAATAACTTGTAACCCACCAGAAGCTAGGAGAAGGGCAAGGAATGGATCTCCCTCACAGCCCTTAGAAAGAATCAACCCTGATGAAACCTGCATCTTGGATTTCTAGCCTCTAGAACTGAGAAAATGAATTTCTATTGTTTAAGCCCCCCAGTTTCTAAGTTATGGCAGCCCTAGCAAACCAATACACAAGGTGTATAGTGAGCATTTGAACATGCGTTAATGACAGCACAACCAACATGCTATAATGAACTTATCCTCCGAATCCATACTTGATTGCACACAAGTGTCTTCAAAGTCCCAGCAGCAGTCGCCTCTGTGTTTGCATTCCGTATCACACCGACAACTCTCCAGTCCTCTGAATGAAGAATCGAAGCATTTCTTCCTGCAACTGCCTGTAGGAGTGGAGGAAATAAGGAAACCAGTGCTTAGAAGTTATCTGAGGGGCACCTGGGTGGCTCAGTCAGTCTGACTCTTGATTTCGGCTCAGGTCATGATCTCAGGGTCGTGAGATTGAGCCCATGTCAGGCTCTGCGCTCAGCAGGGAGTCTGCTTGAGATTCTCTCCCTCTCCCTCTCCCTCTGCTCCTCCTTCCTGTGCTCTCTCTCTTTCAAATAAATAAAATCTTTAAAAAAAAAGTTATCTGATGTCTTGGAGCTAGATGGTAGAAGCACACAGAAGAACAGACTAGGTCAGACAAACAGATATTTTTTTACTGGGCTGTATGAGTCATCAGTGCACAATGATAAATAGTAAGTGATTTTTCCCCAGGACTCCAGAGAGGTCCCAGACTCAAACACCAGGCACCATTAGGTAAATGTAGGAGGGACAGACAGAGGATAAATAAAGGGAAACTGGTTTAAAGTCTGAAGATGGAGCAGCAAGATCCACCCCACCTCCCACTGGATAGAAGGCTCATAATCTGGAAGAATTTAGGAAAAGTAGCTTTCATCACAGAGGCAGACATAAAAGTTAGCTATGATGAGAAAAGATGAACAAGCCACACTCACAACATGAACAAATGGTTACCAGACATTTGAGAATAGCAAGATAAAATCCAACATAAAAACGAAGACCAAAACAAATAAGAAAAGAAAAGAGGAAAAGAAAAACTTGATTGAAAAGGAAACAATGCAAGGAACAGAAGAGTTAAACACACACACACACATGCACAGCTAACAGTGAGAGCTTCAGAAAAGATATTGTATCCATGAAATAAGGAAGAAAGTTATAATTTCAAAAAGAGAAATAATGTTCAGGGTGCTCTTAGAAATAAAAACATGAAAGCAGTAATGAAAAATTCAGTAGAGGGGTGTGGTAGGCAGAATGATGGTTTCAGAGATTTCACACCCTAATCCCCAAGACTGAATATGCTATGCTGTTTTACACGGCAAAGAGATACTGCAGATATAATCAAGGCTACTACATAGTTAACCTTTAAAAAGGAAGGTAGTACCTAAAAGTGAAAACAGAGAAAGTAGAGATGATATTATTAAAGAAATCATATTATAAAATTTCCCAGAACTGAAAAGTATTAATTATTACATCAACATTTCCCAGGGCAAAACTCACACGAAGGGGTCAGCACAACAGGGACAAAGAGATCTTGAAAGTTCCCAGAAAAAGATCATGAGCAAGCTATCAAAGATCACAAGTCAGAATGGTATCAAATTTCTTAAAAGCAACACTGAAAGCCAAAAGACAGGAGAGCAATGTCTTCATATTTCTAGAGGAAAATTATGTTCATCTCAGAATTCAATATCTAGCCAAACTGTCAAGTGTTAGGTTAGGATGATGAAAATATCTTTTGATAGATAAGAACTCAAGTTGTATCTTTTATGTATCCTATTTTAAGAAGCTACTAAAGGATGTTCTTTAGCAAAATGAGGACGTGAAACAAAGAGATCCAAAAAATAATGAGATCCAACACAATGGAGGGTCTAGGGGAACACCAAACAAAGAGAGCAACCAACACAGATTGGAGCAGCAGGGCAGAGAAACAAAAGTTAAAATAAAAGATACCACTCTATAACTAAGTTTACATTGCCAAAAATGAGAGAGCCAGATAATGCCAAGGGTTGGTGGGGATGCATGGTAAAGGCAGAGTAGGCTGGGGCAGCCATTCCAGAAAGCTATCTGGGGCTACTCACCCAAGTTAAAATACAGACCCTAAGACCAAAGAATCCTATTCCTGGGTAGATGATGAAGCAATCTCACGCAGGTCCATAAGGGAACCTGCAGGATTTATGTGATGTAAAGGAACTAAAGTCAACTTGGGCATCCAGCACCAGGGGAGGGCATAGGTCAAACAGTATATTGCTATACATGCTAAAGAGTACTACGTAGTAAGTAGAGAGATGCCTAAGAATAGATGGATGCATAACAATTTAGGTTTTTTTTAGATATTTTTTAATTTATTTATTTGACAGAGAGAGACAGCGAGAGAGGGAACACGAGCAGGAGGAGTGGGAGAGGGAGAAGCAGGCTTCCCACTGAGCAGGGAGCCCAATGCGGGGCTCGATCCTAGGATCCTGGGATCATGACCTGAGGGGAAGGCAGATGCCGAACCGACTGAGCCACCCAGGCGCCCCGATTTAGATGGATCTTAAGAAATGTTCAGTAAAAAAGTAACCCAAAAAAGTTTATATACCATTTATACAAAGGGCCTTTACATTTTTATATTCACTTTCCTACTTTGAAACATTTTCTGCACATGGCTTCCAGGACACAACAAAGACCTGGCTTTCCTCCCACATCCCTGGCCAATTCTTCCTAGACTTCATCCGTGGTTTTTTCTCCCCCCTCATCTTCCCAATTTTTTAAGGTTAGTGTGTCCAGTCACATTGCTTTAAATCCACATATGAAGCTGATAACTGCCACATTGCATGTCCGTTTAGGACCTCCCTTCAAAAGCCAGCCTCATATATTCAACTACCTTCTGGCTTTTCCACTTGGACACCTAGTAGATATTTCAAACTTAACATGTCCAAAAACGACTTCCTGATTGTTCTCCCCAAACCAGCTTCTTCAACAGTGTTCCCCATCTCTACTGTGGAAATTCTGTATTTCCAGATGTTCATACCAAAAATCTTGAAGTCATTCGTGACTTCTCTCTTTCTCCATATCCACTTTGTGGATAAAATCTATCTATCACATCCAAAGATATCCAGGATCCAAACACTTCTCACCAGTTACAATGTCACCACCCTAGTTCAAGACATAGAGCTTGTGTGGATTATTGCAATAATTTCCTAATTGGTGTCTCCACATCTCCTGGTTTCACCCTGCCATTTATTCATAAGACAGCAGCCTAAGTGAGTGTGTGGAAAAGCAAACCATGTCTCAGGGCATGTCTCTTCTCTGCTCAAAACTCCAATCACTTCCCATCACTCTCAGGATGAAAGCCTACGGCCAGATTTGACTTGATAATCTCACTGATGTGGCTTCTCTTCTGTCCTTTGGTTGATCTCATTTTCTGACTACCCTCCCTCTTAGTTCCAGTTCACCAACCTTGTTATTCTTTTTTTTTTTTTTTTCAAACTTGTTATTCTTTAAATGAAGTTGCCAGGCATGTTCCTACCTCAGGCCTTTGCCCTTGTTCTTTCCTGTTGCCTGGAATGTTCTTCCCCCAAATAACCCTATTTCTCCCTCACTTCAGCTCTTTACAAAAGTCATTTCACATACATCCCCCATCCTACCCTAACTCCATATTTCATAATCCCCTTTTCAGGCTTACTTACCCCTTAGCACTTTCCTTATCATATTATATGTATTTGGCTTATTTATATTTTTAGTGTCTGTGTTCTATGCTAGACTATAAACTCTCTGAAGGATGTGTCTATTTTCTTCACCACTGTATTCCCAATAATTAGAATAGTACCTGGCACACAGTCAGGGCCCAATTGTCGAAGAGTAAGTAAAAAGCATGTGCGCATAAAAGAGTAAATTTATAAGAACACATTAAAAACTCAAACCGGAAAAATAGCTTAAAAACTCACACTAGAAAAAAACGTACTGTGCCTATGAAAAGTGGGTTGACTGGAGTGGAGAATGGTGAAAATGGTCTAGGACTGGGGATTAGGAATCAGCTGTGGAAGAATGCGGGGATGAATATTTTAAGGAGGCTAGCAAAGGAGGGGCTGGAGTTAAGTACCAATGCCCTGGGTGGGAAGGGGTGATGCCACATGAGGGCTGATAGACTGAGGTAAAAGGACAAGAATAAGGAACAATGACCCTGGGAAGCCAGCCAATAGGTGTACTAAAGTAAGGAAGGGCGAGAAAGAGCCAAAATAATCAGAGATTTTGTTCAGAGATTAGTATATGCCTCTTGCAATTAATTTACCTGATTTGAGGATAAGAGAACTAAGGAGTGGTGCATACCTGGGCAAACTAACATCAGAATAATACGACCAAAGTGGCCCACCTACATCTGTTAGGTCTAGGACTGGTACTGTAGTTCAGAAACACAACAGCCAAGTGACCCCCAAAAAGACAGTAATTTTCCAGGTAAGGTCTCTGCACTACATTTAAGAATGTGGCATCGCCTAGCCAAGAAATAGTGAGATTTCAGGGAGAGTACAGTACTAACAGGGCAGGAGGTCCTGGGAGGGAAGCAATCAAGACTTTTGAGACCAAGTTTATCGACAAGCAGATAGGAATGAGCAGAGTAGGGGCTGGGACAGGAGTCTTTAATCCAATTATCAAAGTCCTCTATGAAGGTGGGGCCAAATAAGAACATAGAAGAATGATGTGAATCTCAAGGGAGCAGGGAGTGAGGGCAAAAGGGTAAAATCCAGAAATGACAGTGGATAATGCTAACCACAGACGTGGGCTCCTAGTAAGTGCGGTGTGGGAGACGGAGAAACCTAGGATGAGAGTACTCCATGCAGGAGAGAGGGAGCTCCAGAGAAGAGACAAGTTTCAAAGGGTGAAGGTGAGGAGAAAGGAGAAATAAGGAACCGTGTTGCAAAAACACTGAGGGGTATACCTTGCCCTTCTTGTCGCCTGAGTCCAAGCCCCAGCCCCAATCCAAGTGACACAATCACCAACAAAGCAAGAAGAACCTATTATGAAAAAAGGAAAAGTGACCTTTACAATTTTTTAAAAAATGTAAAAAGGTACAAAGATACCTCCCTCCCTCTCTCAGTGAATATTAAAGGCACAGAGCACACCAGATCCAACAATGATAGAGGCATTTTTTTTTTTTTAATGCCTGAAAATAAGAAAGTTTTGGGAAGAAATTTAAAACACTATTTATTGCAGATCTTCAAATTCAAATACATCGGTCCTGGTTAGCTTAACCCAGATGGAGTTAAAGTATGAATGAAACCATGGGAGCCATTTACCTTTGCCCATTTCTCATTCTTAACTAGATACCTGTTTGGAGATCATTTATCTAAAAGCATTCCTCAACTGTGAAATCTTTAACTACTTCACTCCTAGGGAGCAGAGGTCCCTCCCTTTCCCCACCCAGCTCTGTCCTATGGAGGGGAATGAGGAATATCTAACACATATAAAAATATATTGTCCAAATAATTAACTGGCAAATAATCCACTTTGATCTACAGCTCAGACCGATGACGTGGAAGCTCTGTGATTAAGATTGTGTGTGTCATTCATTATCACTACTGCTGACCAGGCTCTTCAATGTAGTGGACTTTATGTGATACCTGGAATTAAACTGTGATATAGTTAAATTCTTCCCACTGACCTTCCCCCCTCTCCAGTAGGTCCAATTATAAATATGCTGGATAACAGACGTTGAATAATATGTAGCCATAAAATATGAATGCAACAGACCCATGAATTACTTAGGAATGTATTTTACAACACCAATTACCTTTGTTCTGACTTTAAAAAAAAATCACTTTTATAAAAAAAAAACCCACAACATCAAAATTGCTTAGATAATAAAGATCTACGTAGACATCGATTGTCTTCATTTCCATTCTGAAAATCAGCTGGAAAATTAACCTATCTAACTTTTACCATAGAAGTGGATTCAACTATTGGGAAAATATGTTAAAATACTGTAAAAACAATTTTTTATGAAGTCTGAAATTTAGCCCAAGTTTCAGTGACCTTCCAGCAGGTATGCATTCTGTGGAGAGAATGGAGGGGGAAAAGTGAACATAAACAGTTATTAAGTAGCATCACTAAGCACTTAGTCCCCCGTTATGATGCTCAAAAGCCACAGGTGACCAAGACTAGGAGCACAAAGTGGCAAAACATGGGGAAATAGTGCGATGGTAAACCTCATGCATCATAGATTTACATATTGGCCTATTTTGGTTTTATATCTTATCTTTGGTCCTTTTGCCATTCAAATTGGTTGGGAAAATAAACAGCAACTGGCTGTCCTTTGGATGCTCTCAAACTTTTCTCCTGTTAAATCTTACTGTTTCTTCTTGACTGTACTTTTTCCATATATTTTTTACTTCTTCCCTACATTGTTCTGTAAGTTCCTCAAGAAGAAGGTTCATTTTTAATCTCATATAATCATTTCCTCTAAATGTGTAGTAATTCTGAATAAGCTTTTTTTTCTTTAAAGATTTTATTTATTTATTTATTTGTCAGAGAGAGAGCGAGAACACAAGCAGGGGGAGCAGCAGAGGGAGAAGCAGGCTCCCCACTGAGCAAGGAACTCAATGCAGGACTCGATCCCAGGACCCTGGGATCATGACCTGAGCTGAAGGCAGACACTTAACAGACTGAGCCACCCAGGTATCCCCTGAATAAGCTTCTTGATATTGAGGTGCCTATGTATCTTAAACTATTTATGCTATCGACAAAGTGGAGAGGGGAGAGCTCTGGACTCCAAAAGCCTCTAAGAATCCAATATTTGGCTTCAGATGGCTGAATAAAGAGTGCTAGAAACACAGTCAATACATGTAAAGTTTTTTAAATGAAACTTTTTTTAAATTTGGAAACAGGGTACTTTTGAAACTATGATTTTGAAAGATTGAGGTTCTATTATACATACTAGTAAACCATTAGAAGGATAAGGAAGGAAAATAAATGATGTACAAAATTTTGCTTCCAAGGTTTATAATTTCTTGAATTTATAAGATGGGATAAATATAATAAAATGGCATAGAAGCTAATACTCCAAAATTCCCAGAAGGATAATGAATAAATAGAATATCTTGACAGTTTACTTTGTTATAGTTACTGGGCTCAATGCTTACACACATTGTTTCATTTACTTCTAGAAACAATGCTTGAGTCACAGAATGGTGGTGACATTAACCAAAGTAGGGAATTAAGGAGAAAATTGCAGTTATTTCTCACACTGTTAGGTGTGAGAAATTAATCAGTTGGTTTTGCCTTGAGACACTGGATGAGGAGCCAGCAAGAAGGCATTTGAAATTGTATGACAGAAACTCAGCAAGAAGTCGTGCCTACTGGCTTGCTTGAAATTCTTTTTTTTTTTTTTTTTTTTAGATTTTATTTATTTATTTGACACACAGAGAGAGAGAGAGACAGTGAGAGAGGGAACACAAGCAGGGGGAGTGGGAGAGGGAGAAGCAGGCTTCCCGCGGAGCAGGGAGCCCGATGTGGGGCTGGATCCCAGGACCCTGGGATCATGACCTGAGCTGAAGGCAGATACTTAATGACTGAGCCACCCAGGCGCCCCTTGCTCGAAATTCTTGGTTGAGAATGTGACTTTTAAAATCATGATAAGATGAGATCGCCTACAGAAAAGATCTTTAAAAACAGGTTTCAGTGGAACACTATGTACAATATGCAATGAGAAGAAAGATAAATCAGCCAAGAATGTAGATAAAGAGAAACGTCATAAAAATGGGGGCTATCAATGCCATCATGGAAGCAAGAGGAGAGAATAATTCAAGATGAGAAAATAATAATAATATGCGGTAATAGTATTGTTATGGAGATGCAGCCGGACAAGGACAGAGAAGGACTGACTTTCGGGAGATGATTTCAAGACAGTGAAAACAAACAGAACAGAGAATGGTTGGATGGTGAGAAAACCAAGGTAGTGGATGGACCTCCCTTTTCCCCAAAAGTTTGAGTAATAAAATCAAGGAAAGTCTTTTTTTTTCCTTTCCTTTTTATTCTTTTCAACAGGGAAGATCTTATCATATAATAAAAGCAAAGAGGAACTAAACAAAAGAGACCATCGTTAGGAGTAAAGTAAAGTAAGATAAAAGCAATAGTCCAGCAAAGAATAGAAGATACGGTGAATTTTAATTGCTCACTCTCTGGTCTTAAAGATATTCACGCAGTATAAAATGGTGACTTGGGGGGTGGTTATGATCATGCTAGAATCGATGCTGCATAGGTGTTTCACCACAGATCCCCACTTTTTAGGTTGATCAAATATTAATTTGTAGTTACTCACATTTCTTAGGCAAAATATGATTAAAAAACATTAACTTGGCATTGCAGTTGTCAGAAGGGATAAAACTGAATACAACCACTTAAAAACCTTACACTTAAATAACAACACAAATATAAATGGGGATTTATACACTTAACATTGTCATAAAGCTACAAAGACTAAAATTAAAAATTGTACTTACAATACAAATTATTTTATATTTCTTAACACTGTTCCTCTTAACAGGTTCTTCCACTGATAAAGCCAATGTAGACTCCATTAGCTGTATAAACCTGTTTTACTAGAAGACAGTAGTACTCCTTCCTTTTTCAAGTCCAGCAAAGAGAAACTGAATGAGTTACATGGCTGTGACTAACTTTTAAGTGTTTGGGAAGATTATAGCTCTTTAGTGATTGGACAATGAAAAGAGTGAGGAAGAAATGTTGTAATAACAATGGTGTCGAGAGATGAAAGTCCTTTTCTGGGACATTGTAGACAAATAGTAAATACTAACCAAACCTACGTAACAAGAATAATACAATAATCAAATTTTAATACAATCTATTTGTTTTCTTCAAAAATAACCCAAAACAAAAAGCCTTGTTAGGGAAATTCCAGGACATTTCTCTATTTGTATAAACTTCATAGCACAGCTGAAAACCAACATATTAAAAATGTGTGTTAGGGACGCCTGGGTGGCTCAGTCAGTTAAGCGTTGCCTTCAGCTCAGGTCATGATTCCAGGGTCCTGGGATGGAGCCCCTGCATGGGGCTCCCCGTTCAGTGGGGAGTCTGCTTCTGCCTCTCCCTCTGCCCCATCCCCCAGCTCATGCTCTCTCTTGCTTTGCTTTCTACCTCTCAAATAAGTAAATAAAATCTTTAAAAAAAAAAAACATATTTGGATACCTTTGGCACACAGTTCTCTGCACTAGATAAACTTAAAAACACCCAGAGTAGTTTTTTAATTTTAATTTTAATTTTTGAAATTCTGAGGCCCAGGCTCCACTTCAACCGAATTAGAATCTTCTGGATTTGGGGTTAAATTTTCCCTCCAAGCCATTTTATATGTAGCCAAGGTCAGTGTAAACACCTTGCTTTGAGTAGTGCATGCACTTTTGAATTCTCTTCTGCAAACATTTACTCTGGATTCTACTTAAACTTGCCAATTTTACAGATAAGACTAGAGGACCTCTAGAGCTTGACTACTTGCCCAAGATCACCTTGGGTAGCAGTGTCTCAGAAGTGAGATTCTGCCTGGTCTTGAGACTCCTGATTCTGGGGGTACTGCTCTTATCATTGCTGTTGTGGTAAACGGAGAGTCAGAAAGAAAAATCAAGTCTACATCACAACTGGCATCAAAATTATGAGATTCCTAGGAATTAAGGCTTTTATCTAGTCATCTGACATATAGCTTCAATTTTTCTATTTGCTCTTATGACAATCTACCCAGCCTGCCTTGACTCTCATTAACAGTTCTGCTTTTACCTTCCTTTTTATGATGGTAGTTTTGTGTGTCAATTTGGCTAAGCTTTGATATCCAGTTATTTAATCAAAATCCAATCTAGGGTGTTGCCACAATGGCACTTTGTAAATGTGGTAACATCTACAATCAATTGACTTTTTAAATAAAGGGAGTCTCATCCGATCAGTTTAAGGCTAAAAGAACAAGAAATTTTGCCTCAAGAATCTAGGGTGTTGCCACAATGGTATTTTGTAAACGTGGTAACATCTACAATCAATTGACTTTTAAATAAAGGGGAACACCCTCAGTAATGTTGGTGGGTTTCATCCAAACAGTTGAAGGCTAAAAGAACAAGAAATTTTGCCTCCAGACTATACCTTGGCCCGTGTTTCCAGCCTGTCAGCTTGCCCTGCCTTGTGGATTTCAGATTTGCCAGCTCCAATAATCAAGTGAGTCAATTCCTTTCTCTCTCCCTCTCCCTCCCTGCACCTTCACCTTGTTCTGTTCCTCTGTAGGACCTTGACTGATACATCCTTTGAACATCTTCTCACGTTTTTCCCTCTTTTTAAGATTTTGCCCTATTTTAACCTCTCCTTATTTGGACCTCCAGAATCTGTTATCTTGGTTTCTGTCTTGTTTATTTTTTTTAAAGATTTTATTTATTTAGGGATACCTGGGTGGCTTAGTTCGTTAAGTATCTACCTTGGGCTCAGGTCATGATCCCAGGGTCCTGGGATTGAATCCTGCATCAGGTTCCTTGCTCAGTGGGGAGCCTGCTTCTCTCTCTGCCTTCAGCTCCCTCTGTTTGTGCTCTCTCTCTTTCTCTCTGACAAATAAATAAAGAAAATCTCTAAAAAAATATTTTATTTATTTATTTCAGAGAGAGAGGGAAGGCGCACACATGTGCAGGAGTGGGGGCGGGATGTAGAGGGTGAGGGGAGAAGCAGACTCCCTGATGAGTGGTCTCAATCCCAGGACCCTGAGATCATGACCTGAGCCTAAAGCAGCCACTTAACCAACTGAGCCACCCAAGCATCCCTCTGTCTTCCTGATTTTTAACTCTTTGTCTTGATATTTTCTATAATAATTTGTATACCTTGAACTCCAGAATGCTTACCTGGTACTGATTCCCCAGTTGGCATCAGATGCTGCTTCCTGGTACTCTCCATGATGTCACTTGATTCTATAACAGCTTTGTTCACCAGAATATCACTGATTCTGGCTCCGTACTTTTATTATTGTCATGAGCACGCTATGAAGGCGCACCCACGAGTTGTGTCTTTCCATGATGTCAGCTTTATTGAATCATAAAGCAAAGTCAAATCACAATGATAAAGCAGGTTCAGGATTCCAAACTGAATGACAATTCACCATGTGATTAAACTTGGCTTCTTCACACAGCACACGAAGCAGGACGGAAGACAAGCCACACAACAAAGAAGATAACAGAAGGGTGCAGGAAGTGAACGAACCAAACCCCAAGTCAGTCTGTGGGCACGCAGTTGAGATAAGGTTTCGGTCCGATCCGGGTCAGCTCTCAGAACTGACTGCTTATGATGTTCAAGCAGGTAAGGCTCTCGGTTCTGTTCGGAAATCAATCGGGCAGATCATTCGGTGGCAGTTGCCTTTTTTAAGGGTTCAGACGTAGAGGGGTCATGCTGTAGAGTCTGACAGTTTGCTCCAAATCCTCCCATTTTTAAAGGGATTTAATCAGTTTTGGGTCTCTGCAGACCTCCTCTGGTTCTGCTCATTATCAGTGTCAACTGACTTGGTCTGGGTGATAGATATCTCCTAGCTGCAGTACCTTACCTGCTAACGTCATTGCTTGACGCAGTCTCCTGCTTGACCTGAGGGACTCCATTTTGCTCTCTATAATTATGTAATTCATTGCCTCCCCCCACTGCCAAAACACCCTTCCTCTCTTCTTCCACCCTCATCCTCCACCCTCTTTCAACCCTGAGAACACAAACACACTAGATAAGAAAGTCAGGAGGCCTCTGATACAATCTTGTCTCTCTCACAAGTTAATTGACTCTTGACATCAAATTATTCATTTTTAAGGTGATCTCAGCTTATCTCTAAATTACTAAATTAATGGAAAATAGCTTAGTCCTTCAGGTCCTGAGGTAAGTAAACCTCAGGGGATCTACCTGGGGCACACACACACACAGTTATGGTAGAGATGTTAGCATTGTCTGGTGTCTAGTCATATTTTCTACTATAGCAATTCCCCTAAATGAGCCCTAAACCCCAACCTCTTTTGAGTGTCTCAAGTCTTAGAAACTTTTTTTTTAAGATTTTATTTATTTATTTGACAGAGAGAGACACAGCGAGAGAGGGAACACAAGCAGGGGGAGAGGGAGAAGCAGGCTTCCCGCGGAGCAGGGAGCCCGATGCGGGGCTCGATCCCAGGACCGTGGGATCATGACCTGAGCCGAAGGCAGACGCTTAACGACTGAGCCACCCAGGTGCCCCTCAAGTCTTAAGAAACTTATTCCTAGCAGTTCACCTGAGCACTGGACTCTGGCCAAATCCACACCCTCTATGCAACTTAGACTTTGGAATAAACTGTCTGGACACCCTGATATGATCCTATAATCTCTCAGTTACTTGAACCTTGGAAGCCGTGCTATGCTTTTCCCCTTTAAACTTTATTTAAAAAAAAAAAAAGATTTTATTTATTTATTTGACAGAGAGAGACAGAGGTAGAGACAGGGGGCACAAGCAGGATGAGCGGGAGAGGGAGAAGCAGGCTCTCCGCTGAGCAGGGAGCCCAATGTGGGGCTCCATCCCAGGATCCTGGGATCATCATGACCTGAGCCGAAGGCAGGTGCTTAACCAACTGAGCCACCCAGGTGCCCCATCCTTTAAACTTTAGAATAATCTGCACCGGGTGCCTGGGTGGCTCAGTTGGTTAAGCGACTGCCTTCGGCTCAGGTCATGATCCTGGAGTCCCAGGATTGAGTCCTGCATCGGGCTTCCTGCTCAGCAGGGAGTCTGCTTCTCCCTCTGACCCTCCCCCCTCTCGTGTGCTCTTTCTCTCTCTCAAACAAATAAATAAAATCTTTAAAAAAAAATAATCTGCACCTTCTGGGTTCTGAAAGCTCCACTTTGCATATTGTAATGCTTAATGGCCTAGAACATTTGCGCTCTGATGGGCAGCTACCATTATATCTCCCACCAGTCATAAATATTTCTCACACTCTACAAGGTCATCATGAATTCTGAGAGCTTTTCTAAAATTACAGAAAAACTACTTGCTGCTCTCTTGGGAAAGCCCCAGGGACTGCCACCATCAACTTCCTTAAGTAACAGAAACCTGCCCTTTCTGGTTCCGCAAACTAGAGCTTGCATGGCAGCTGGACAAGTGAGACTGGGAAGGTCCAGAGGAACTAGATACACTGAGGGAGGTAGTGGAGGTGAGGCAGATACTAGGCTTAGGTCCAGCAGCAGGAAGGAGTCTTTCAAGGTTGAGAGACCTCAGATAACATAATAACAAAGGAGCAAATGGCCAAATTCAAAGACGGCCTGTCATAGGGAAAAGGCAGAAAAACATACAGAGATATTAATGAGCATGCCTAGCAAGCAGAAAGCTACCCTGATGGGCAGTTAGTATAGGAAGGGCAGATGCTAGTCCTTGGCAAGTGAAGATCCAATACCGGACCTGATGCTAGGACTAGCAGTCCTGGTGGGACTTGTGTTAGCAATGCTGAACTAGGGCTGAGAGGCAACGTTTTACATGAAGGTCAAGGCAAAAGCTCAGCATGGGCTATAGGACCCAAGTTCTTGAAACTGAAATATAAGTAAAGTGGCTGGGTTACTACACATCCAAACAATGATGATGATAAGGTAGAATCAATGCCCGTAGATTGATATCAATATTTTGCAGTACCTATGTGTGTGAAAAGACATTTTCCAAGATGAAATACATAAAATCTCATTGCCAGTCAATACAGTTGAACATTTATGATCAACTTGGAGAGAGAGAACAGGCATTTTGAACCTCAGTTAAACAAAAATTTTCTCCCAACCGTGGAGGGGGAAAAAAAGAGTTCCATACTTCTTATCAGGAAACACTTATTACCAAAAACAGACATACACACAAACAAAAAACTCTATTACTATTTTTTTTAATTTTATCAATAAAAATTTGCAAAAATTTATTTCTTAACTTATTTAAATACACACACATCTCTGATTTTATACATATAACTACATAATATCTTTAGTTTTGCTTCTTGGCCCACAAAGCTTAAAGTACTAACTGGCCGTTTGTAACATTGCTAATCCCTAATCTACCCCTAATTTCTTCCAACTTTCAAAGGCTGCCACTAATGTATTTGACCAGAGAAACTTGCGCCAGTTTGTCACTTGAAGCACCAATTACTACCTCTTATGATTCAGAAGTCAGAAACCTGATCTGATACTTCCTATAGCATTGCAATTCTTTTCTACTAAACAATCAACATTTCTAAGGTTGTCTCTCGGTCCTGGAGCACTGTTTCTCTTACTTTGCCTGAAGGGCAGAAATAAGCCCTAGTAATGTTAGAATTTTAAGACTCTTTCTTATTTGTTTCAAAACTCAGAAATAATTTTAATGCCAAAAATTTTCCAAGCTTTAGTAGGCTCTTCTTGTTTTCACTGTTCTCAAGTGGACCTCATTTATGACTGAAATTCTAGAGACAGCTCCAGAAAGACATCTTACAACCAGGGTGTTACCATGCTACCTGAGTTCTCGAAGGCTCTTCAAGGTCCATGAAAGTATAGGCTGTGGGTTCATTCTACTTCCCTGAAACCTGGCAGGAACTGGATTATTTCCCAAAACTCGGGAATCTCTCTAGCATGTCAGCTCCATGTGGACAGGAACAAGGTCAGTTTTGGCCCACCATTTGGTCCAGTATCTATCACAAAGGCCAGCACCTAGAAGACATTCAATAGACACTTGTTGAATTAATTAATGGTTTCAAAAATAATCTGAGAGTTCTAAGCCCACCCTCATAAATGTCTAGTAAACCAAATTATAATAAATTATAACTTTATTAGATATAACTTTGGATGTGATCCAAATCTTTTCCTACATCCAGCATTTCAGAAATAGGTATCATTTCAAAGGTAAGACTCACGCACGAAACAAAGGCACTTTATTTGGATGCTTTCATTCACTTCAGAGTAACAAATAACAACTGAGCACCACCAAGCCCCAGATTTTATGCCAGGTGATGCAAAAATGTTTAGTATCTACTCTAAAGAGCTTCAGTCTGGTAGAAGAGACATTTTTAACCATAATACAGTGTGGTATGTGCTATGCCAGTGGTATTAATGAAGTGCTAGGGGAATAGAGGAGGAAATAATTAAACTGTTATAAGAGAATTCAGAAAGGTAACAACATGAGTTTGCTAGGGCTGCCATGACAAAATACACTAGACTGGGTGGCTTAAACAACAGAAATTTACTTTTTCACAATTATGGAAGCTGGAAGTCCAAGATCGAGGTGATGCAGGGTTGGCTTCTCCTAAGGCCTCTCTCCCTGACTTGCAGATGGCCACCTTCTCCCTGTGACTTCCCATGGTTGGCTCTCTGTGCATGCACCTGTCTGGTGCCTCTGTCTGTGTCCCAATTTTCTCTTCTTATAAAGGACACTAGCCATATTGATTAGGGCCTACCCTAATGACCTCATATTAACTTAATTACCTTTTTAAAGACTCTATATCCAAATACAGTCATGTTCTGCAGTAGTAGGACTTCACCATATGAATTTTAGGGAAACAAATAATTCTATAACATAAGAGGTAACATTTCTAATACGCATTATGTAACTTAAAATGTAACTCAAGCACTATTGCTGAGTAGTGGGATCACGAGTCCCATCACCCATGCCAATTATGTTTAGAGCACAGTCTTTGCCAAAGTTTCATGCATTTGCACATATAGACTTCAAGGGAAGGTCAGTGAGCCACTTGAAATTATGTACAACCTTGATTTTGTGAATATGTGTATATATATGCATATGGGTATATATGTATTTGTTTTCTTTATAGCTTACATCAGGGAAAGAGCTAAACCTTCTAAAAAACAACACTTTATTTTTTTTAAGTTTTTATTTATTTATTTGTCAGAGAGAGAGAGAGCATAAGCAGGGTGAGCGGCAGGCAGAGGAAGAAGCAGTCTCCCCGTGGAGCAGGGAGCCCGATGCGGGGCTCGATCCCAGGACCCTGGGATCATGATCTGAGCTGAAGGCAGACGCTTAACAGGCTGGGCCGCCCAAGTGTCCCAAAAAAACAAGTTTGAAGGATATAAAGGGACCAATATGGCATGAGAAATGAGACAAATCCAAATTGAGGGACATTCTGCCAAACAACTTAATGTGGAACCTTTCAAAAATGTCAATTTGACGAAGTGGGGACAGAAGGGATAACAGAACTATAATCTGAAACGAGAAACTTAACAACTAAATGCAATGCAAGATCCCTGATTGGATCCTGGAAGAAGAAAATGGAGTAAAAATGGAAGAAAACATGAGAATTGAAGGACACTACGGAGACAAGCGAGGAAATGTGAGTATGGGTGCATTCCAGATAACAGTAGTGAGTAACAGTAGTGAACTGATGTTTAATTTCCTTTAGTGGGATAAGTGTATTGTGGTTAGGAAAGTCGGGTCCTAGGTGCACTGACTTACAGAAGGCACACGGTGAAATATTTCAGAGTGAAGTTATGATGTCTGTGAATAATTCTCAGATATTTCACAGAGACAGAATTAGATTGGAAGAGGGACAGAGAAAAGGGAGACAGAGAGGAAAAGACAAAGAAATAGTAAATGTGGTGAAATGTTTAAAGTATGTGTGTTGATTGTAAAATTCTTGCAATTTTTCTCTAGGCTTTAAATTTTTCAAAATAGTTTGGGGAAAAGAAATAGTCTTTTGAGAAAGCAAATGGGGGATGTGCTCTCCTCCATCCCCCAAACAGGGGAGTAAACTGAGGAAGAAGAAGGCATGAAGCTGAGCACACAGATGTTACATAGGAGAGGGCAAAAGAGAATCACCAGGACTCTATCCCTGGACAGTAACCTTGAGGCAGGTGTAGACAGCAGGCAATCTAGACAGGCAGAGGATCCAAGAGGGATGTCCCCAAGAGGAAGATAAGTTAGTGAATACTTTATGTGCCTCGTTCCTGAGAGGGGACTTACATCTCTGACAGAGGTTTCTGGATGGATTAGTAATAGGCACATCCAAAACTGAGCAAAGAAAAAAAAATAAGACAATTATTTTTTTTAAAGATTTTATTTATTTAATTAGATTTTATTTATTTATTTGACAGAGAGAGACACAGCGAGAGAGGGAACACAAGCAGGGGGAGTGGGAGAAGGAGACGCAGACTCCCCGCTGAGCCCGGAGCCCGATGTGGGACTCGATCCCAGGACCCTGGGACTATGACCTGAGCCGAAGGCAGAAGCTTAACAGACTGAGCCACCCAGGTGTCCCTATTTATTTATTTGAGAGAGAGAAAGAGAGAGTGCACAGAGGGAGAGGGAGAAGCAGACTCCCCGCTGAGCAGGGAGCCCGATGCGGGGCTCCCTCCCAGGACCCCGGGATCATGACCTGAGCTGAAGGCAGACGCTTGACCACTTAACCAACTTACAGGCACCCCTGTAAGACAATTATTAACTCCCAAAACAAAACAAAAAGTGGTACAGAAAAGGGAAATGTAATCACAATGCACTGTGTTGCTAAATTGTAAATAATAGTTACAGAGTCAGAATGGTATGAACGGTCTGTAATTATTTACTTAACAAATTCTGATACATGAGTAGGTTGGAGAAGGAGGAAATGTGAAGCATTTCAGGGAACACTACATACTCCTCTTTCATGGTAAGAAGTTGAAATATAGTATCTAAAACTGAAATAGCAAAAAATAGTAGAATAAAGCATGTTATTTAGAAAAAGAATTGAAAGTGGCTAGCTTCTGGGAAATGAGAGGTGGGGAGAAGTTTGGTTGAAAACTGTTATTTTTTTAATATGAGCTTTGGAAACCTATTCATCTTTTTTAATATTTACATATAGTGCTTTGAAAAATTATAACAGCAAAAAGGAGTAAATTATTATCAATAGTATTATCAATTGATTTCACAGTGTATAACGAGAAAATTAAAGTTTTTAATTCTGGGGGCACCTGGGTGGCTTGGTCGGTTAAGCGTCTGCCTTCAGCTCAGGTCATGATTCTAGGGTTCTGGGATGGAGTCCCACATAGGGCTCCCTGCTCAGTGGGGAGCCTGCTTCTCGCTTTCCCTCTGTTGCTCCCCCTGCTTGTGCTCTCTCTCTGTCAAAAAAAAAAAAACACAAAAACTTTAGGCTTGCCTGAGTGGCTCAGTTGTTGGGCGTCTGCCTTCGGCTCAGATCATGATCTCAGAGTCCTGGGATCAAGTCCAGCATTGGGCTCCCTGCTCTGCGGGGAGCCTGCTTCTCCCTCTCCCACTCCCCCTGCTTGTGTTCCCTCTCTCACTGTGTGTCTCTCTCTGTCAAATAAATAAAATCTTTAAAAAAAAAAAACTTTAAAAAAAAGTTTTTCATTCTGGACAACACAATGAACACTACTGGCATGAGTTAAAGTACTGTCTGAATCAAAACATCTCCATACAAATAAAATGATCTAGGAAAAATGAGGTTTTTACAAAGCAGAATAAATTATAAGAATCAGAATAATTAGGCTGTGAAATCTATGTGGTAAGATTTAAAAAACAATAAATTTGGAGTTAAAAAGCCATTCTTTCAAAAGAAAGAAAGAAAAAAATGAAGTAGCTTGGATTGAAGAAATTTAAATGTGAGTCTGTAAGAAAGGAAAAGCCAAAGAAGGATCTAGAGTCAGAGACTAACATAATGGAAGATGTGCTTTCAGAATATTTCCCCGGTTCTAGAGAATAGAGTGGACCCGAGTGGGAAGAGACAAAGGCAGAGAGGCCAGGTAGGTGTGGCTGTCACAGTCCTAGAGAGAGGTGACAAGCTCAATGAAGCCAGTGGAAACAGGTAAGTGCCAGCCTAAAGAAACAAGACAGCAGCACCTCTGAGCTTAGAGACTGATTCCAGACTCAGGTGACTAGGAAAAGGTGGGGTGGCCCTTAGCAGAGAGAGGGGCACCAGGAGGACAATCTAGTTTTCTAGAAAGATGGATGACAAGTTAGGTTTCGGACCTAATAAGGCTGAATTATTTAGGGAACATACATGTTGAAATATTCAGCATCAGAAGTGAAGAGAATATCTTCTAGGAAATTCTCCACTCTATTTTTTTTTTAGGTGTTACTTTATAATAAATAGTCAATCTCTCCCATCTCTCTTAGGTAGCCAATATTGATACGTAGGCGTTTAGATTAGCTTTCTGTGGGAGCGCCTGGGTGGCTCAGTCAGTTAAGCCTCTGACTCTTGATCTCAGCTCAGGTCTTGATCTTGGGGGTGTGGGGTCAAGCCCCTGTTGAGCTCCATGCTGGGCATGGAACCTACTTAAAAAAAAAAAAAAGATAGATTAGTTTTTTGTGGCTGCTGTAGCAACTTGTCACAAACTTAGTGGCTTAATACAACAAATTTATTTTACTAGTGTGCTACAGGTCTCATTAGGCTAAAATCAAGGTGTCTGTGTGGCTGGCTGGGTTCCCTTCTGGAGGCTCTAGGGGGAGAATCTGGTTCGTTACCTTTTCCAGCTTCTAGAAGTCACCTACACTTCTTGGCTAATGATTCCCTTTCTCTATCTTCTAAGCCAGAAATCTTGCATCTCTTTGACTATTCTCCCTTAGTCATGTCTTCTGGTTCTCCTCGTCCAGCTCCCTCTTCTACTTTTAAGGACCTTTTTGATTACATTGGGTCTATCCAAATAATCCAGAGTAGTCCCCCTAGTTTAAGGTCAGCTGATTACCGATCTTAACTCCATTTGCAACTTTAATTACCCTTTGCCATGAAATCTAACATCTTTTCAGGTTCTGGAGATGAGGATATGGACATACTTGGCGGGCTATTATTTTGCCCACCAGATGTAAAAATACTTCCATACTTTCTCCTGATGCATGTAAGCTCATACCTATAAAGATAGATAGTGGCTGACATTTTCTTTCTTCTCTTCCTCCATCCTTCCCTTCTTCCCTCCTCCCCTCCCAGGCTTTCTCCCTTCTCTCTTCTCTTCTTTCTTTCCCAACAAAAGTGGAATTGGGGTGTGTGTACTTAAAAGGAGCAGTCCTCAAGATTATCCTCACTTCTGACACCCATTCCAAGTTTGGGAGTCCCTAAGACAACACTTAGTTTTGATAATTTTCTAGAAAGACTCATATTATACCCATGGTTATGGTTTATTATAGCTAAAAGATACATATGAATATCAGCCAAGGAGAAAAGGCACATAAGACAGAGTCAGAGTTTCCAGTTTTCCTCCTCCCATGGAGTTGTGGACGGCATTTCTTTCCTGGCATCAATACATGACAACATACATGAAACATCACTAACCAGTAAAGCTCTCTTGAGTCTGGTGTCCAGAGATTATTGGGGCTATACCGTGTAGGCGTGGTTGATGCCTATGTAGCTGAATTCAATCTCCAGTCCCTCCAGAGGTTGACCTCATGAGCCAAACTTCCTCACCCCGAGGCACATTGTTAGACTACCTAGGGTATTTTGAGGGCCCCAGGCAAACCAAAACACAGCCCAACATTCCAAGGGCTTCAACATTATCCTTCAGAAGTCAAGGGCAAAGACCAGATTTTCATTTCATTGATGAGTCCATGAGATAATTTATCTGCTTGGAACCTGAAACCCACCTTACTATCCACACCTTCCTTTACAGTCTCAATATTCTTTCATTCATCATTCATTCATTCATTTCACTCATTCATTCATTTATGACATTATACTAGAATTTGGAATAGAAAACATAAAGATACAGATGGTACCTTATGTTGCTCACATGTTGATGGGGTATGCCTCCTTTCTACTCCCATCCTCCAAAGGCCTCAAGCTGCTTCATCTCCACCCTCAAAATCCAGGGTTTCCAGCTTCCCATTACATTTGCTATATCCTCTTCCTTAGGAAGGAAGGGATACCCCTGGACCCTCAGATCTAGTCTCGTATTTCTTCTAAACCATGTGCTTGTTTTAAAATTTTTTTTTTCTTTTTCTTTTCCTGTTTTTTTTCTCTTTTGTCTTTCTTATCGCTCACTCCATTATTTACAAACCCAAAGCAAACGTCTCATTAGCTGCTGACTCAGACTACTCACCCAGGCTTTCTGGGCCCTCCAATTCTGAATGATGCCTACACTGGCCTCACTTTCCAGGCTGATTCAAGTATTTGTCTTGAGTCCAGCACTAACAATGATCTGAAGGTACCAGCCTTTTTCACAGAGACATCCTGGGTGCTCTCAGTTTGTTCCCGTCTTGCTGATCACTTCTTCCTCCATTTCTGCCTTTACTTGGTTCTTGAACTTCTGACTTAGTTCCTGTTCCCAGCACCAAGCCTCCACCAGGAACCAGTTCAGTTGCACTGGTTCGATCATTAGCACATTTCCTTGGGTGCAGTTTTATGTTCACCCTTTGCTTAGTCTGCTTTGAGTTGCCCCAGGTAATTATTCTTCCTGCTGAAGGCTTGGTCATTTTTGAGGAAAGCTAAGACAGTTGATACGTTACACATTCAAGCATATCTCCAACCAGTCCTTTCCTTAATACGTTTGGTTTTTTTTTTCTTCCTTCTAGTGAACACTTAATGGTTTGACATTTTCTGCTGAGGAAATTATATTCCATTTTATAGAAATGTCAAGATAAGGATTTAGAAGAATATTTTAACTGAATGGACTGACTCTTGATTATGGCATACAGAATTGACAGAACCACTCTGTCACTGAGGGCTGTTCTCACTAAATATTGCTGAAGAAATAAAAGAAGACTTACTTAAATGGAGAGAGCTACCATATTTGTGGGCTAAAAGACTCAATATTGTTTATGTATCAGTTATCCCCAAATTACTCTATAGATTCAATTTAATCCTAATAAAAATCCCAGTCTTTTTTTTTGTCAAATAGACAAGCTGATTCTAAAATTATATGGAAATGCAAAGAACTTAGAATAACCAAAATAAGCTTGAAAAAAATATTAAAATTGAAGAACTTAGGCTATCCTACTTCAAGAACTACTGACAAGCTACAGCAATTGAGACACTCTGATATTGGCATAACAATTGGAACTCTCACACATTTGTAGTATTAGAGTATAAAAATGGTACACACCAGTTTGGGGAACTGTTTGGCAATTTTTTATAAAGTTAAACATATACTTACCACATGACCCCAAAATTCTGCTCCTAGGCATTTACCAACAGAAAAGATAACATATGTCTGCAGGAAGACTTGTTCAAGAGTGCTCATAGCAACTTTATTCACATTATTCAAAAACTGAGAATAATCTAAATGTCCACCAACAGGTGAATTGATAAACAAGCTCTGGTATACTCATAAAATGGAATAATACACATGGATGGATCTCAAAATATGCAGCTGCGTGAAAGAAGCTAGACACAAAAGAGTACATACTGTGTGATTCCCATTATATAAACTTCAAGAACATGCAAATTAATTAGCGGTTACAGAAATTAAAACCGTGCCTCTGGAAGGGGGATTGGCTGCAAAGGAACATCAGGAACTTCCCGTGTATGAAAATACTCCGTATCTTGACTGAAGTCGTAGTTAAATCAGTGTAAATATTTGTCAAGATTCATGGATCTGTACATGTAAAATTTAGGTGTTTCATTGCTTATAGATGATACATCAATTGAAAAAAATGAATATTGGGGGAAAACACATCAAGGTCTAGGACTAGATGGTCAATTTTTATTTAATGGATGAAGCATCAGCAAGCATGATATAAAAATTAAATTGTATTTGGTTATGAAAAAAGATATAATTCTTTCCTGACCATTCTATCTTTTTACCTATACAAGCCCTGGCTAATATTAAGATTTGCTAGCATTTGCTGAGAACATACTGATTTGGAAACAGAGTGGAGGCATGGAAATCTGCCTGACGGTAACTGAAAACGCTTAGAAGTGTATCTGATTAAAGATAGCCCAAAATAAGATAATGTGGTTAGCATACAAAAAAGAACAATAGATTGTTAGGCTACTTAGATTTTAATAATTCTGGCTCTGTCATCCTTCTAGCTTGTACATTCTACAAAATTGATTCCTGCAGTACAGTTCATCAAGTACCTAACATTGTGTCTAACACTGAGCAAAGGGTGAACAAATATTTCATACATGAAGTACTCTACTACTTATGCACTAAGGTGTTATATGAAGATAAGGAAGAGACCCTACATCAACTTGAACGAGAAGGGCAGGCTTCCAGGAATATGTCAAACAGATGCTTGGAAGAATACAGCGGTGGGGCGGACACTCCCCGCAGTGCGCTTAGCCACTGCTCTGACCCTGTCAATGGATCAGCCTTCCTATCTGCCAACCATTCTCCACCCCTACCTTCACCAAAGATGCTCTCTAGGTATTCAGTAATTGATAAATATTATTTTACATGATTATAACTAAAAACAGTAGATATTTAAAAAAATTTTAAACGGTAGACATTATTTGATTAATTAAAAATCAGTAATACGTTTTGTTTTGTTGTTTGTTTGTTTGTTTTTGACCTTTATTAAAAGCCTGCTATGTGTCAGGCACTGTGCAAGGCACTGAGCTTACCATACTTGAGAAGACATGGTCCCTGTCGTCAAGAAAGGTGTGTTTCAACTGGATCCAGAAGGTCAGTAGCTCACGGACATCAGGCTGACCTAGGTTGCAGGAGGAGCTCTTCTCGCCGGTTGCCATTCCCTGGGCTCCAAGCTTTTTTCCTTCCCAGTAGGCAAAAGCGTTAGTCCGGAGCAGGAAGCAACTCCCGCTCCGGCCGGGAGGTGGCGGCCTGCAGCCGACGACGCCTGGGGGTGACGTAGGCTCAAGGCTCCACTTGGGGGCGCTCTCGTCTGGCTCGGCGGGCCGGCCTTTTTCCAAGCGGAACCAACGGGCTGGGTCCCTAGTTTCTGCAGGTTTCGTTATCCGCACGCATCCGGCGCTTCCCGGCTTCCGTGCGGGCGCCGGCGGTTTGCTGGGCCGGGGAGGGGGCGTTCTCTCGGCTGAGCGCTTGAGAGAAAAGGCACCCTCCGCGAGCTGAGGTTTCCTGCCGGCGTTTCCGCCTCTCTGCCCGTCAATTCCCGGAGCTCGGGCCTCAGCCGGGCCGCGCGCCGGGCGCCCGGGGAAGGCGGGGGCGATGGTGCAGATGGAGACGCAACTGCAGAGCATTTTTGAGGATGTGGTGGTGAGTGGAGCCGCCAGGGATCCAGGGCGGTGGCTGGGGAGGGGGAGAGCCCGGGAGCCCGGCCCGGGCTGCCTCTCTCCCACCGCTCCTTTGTTACGACGCCGTGTATGCCTGCGAGGGTTTAGCGGGTGTCAGAACGCTGTCAAATTCCAGGTCGCCTTTGAGGTGCACAGCGCCCTGCGTGACAGGCCAGGCCGGAAGTGATATTTTGTGCGGGTCGCTGGTTAAGGTGACTTGTCCCCTGTGACACTGTAATATTTTCTCAGGGAGGTCCCTCCTTTCTTTTCTTTTCTTTTCTTTTCTTTTTTTTTAATTTTGTTTTTACATCGCATACTTTTTGTTTTTTTACAGAAAACGGAAATTATAGAAGAGGCTTTTCCTGGGTGAGTATGTACGCGTGGCAGATTTTTGTGGTTTTAGCGTGAGTGTATCTTTTTAAGATTTTACTTAGGTTTGTCTTGAAGGTGTCTGAGATCCATAAGATTCTGGTTATGTTGAATTACCCTTTTAGAACTCGTGACAAGTAATGTGATTTTTGTTTTTTAGAATGTTTATGGACACCCCTGAAGATGAAAAAACCAAACTAATTAGCTGTCTAGGGGCCTTCAGACAGTTTTGGGGGGGTCTGTCTCAGGTGAGCACTTCATTTTTACTACATTCAGCTGATGATTTTTGATGCCTTCTTTTTTACGTTACTTTGATGTCGCTGTGAAGGTCTTTCTGGAAAGGGACAAGTAAAAATGTCATCATTTCTTGTTTGTATGGTCTGGTTTCCGTTTGTTTCAATTTGCATTTTTCCAGTGGAGAACCTGTAGTAGGAAGTCAAACCGATGACAGCACAGTGTGAGACGTCTTTAAAGATCTCCCCCAGTTAGGTTATATAAAACCATTTTCATCCTATTCTGATTTATTTGGTCCATGTGAAAACAGCTCTGATAGGGATTTTAAAAGATACAAATTTCATTCAACAAAGGAGCTAGCAAAGCATTGATAGATACAAAGATTGATTAAAAATACGAAACAAAGATGCCGCGGTAAGGATACTATAACAAAGATACAAATATATTCTCTTTTTTTTTCTTCAAGATTTTATTTATTTATCAGAGAGAGAGCGCACAAGCAGGGGGAGCGGCAGGCAGAAGGAGAAGCAGGCTCCCCGCGGAGCAGGGAGCCCGATGCGGGGCTCGATCCCAGGGCTCTGGGATCACGACCTGAGCTGAAGGCAGACGCTTAGCCGACTGAGCCACCCAGGCGCCCCTACAAAGATATTCTAATAAAAATGAGGAAAGGAGCAGTAAAACTTAGTAACAAGGAACGGTCACCAGAAAATGTATCCATGAAAAAGACAAAATGTGTGATCCTTACAGAGTTGGTATTCCAGTAGGGTATTATCTTCTCATGGTGTGTTCTTGGTAGGAAAATGAGAACTGTTTTCATCTGAGCCACTGGTGGTAAGACTTGCTGCTCAAACATCGGTCACATAATGGCATACATTCATTTTTTGTAAAATCTTGTTTTAATTATCTTCTAATAGGTAATCTATTCATATGGCTCCAAATGCAAAAGGTACCAAAAGGGGAACCCAGTGAATAGTCTGGGTTTAAGCTAAGTCCCTTAGCTTAATCACCAGCTCTTTTTCATATCAGCAGCCAGTATCCCCAGTTTGTTGCCTTCTGGAAGTTTTTACATGTTATAGGATCCCGTTTTTATGGAACATTCATATAGTGTGTTCACTGTTCATTAACACCTTTTTTCCTTCTATTCACTTCTGAAAGTAATTCTACATCATTCCGTTGAAAGTTACTTCTGCCTGTCTTTCCTACAGCAGCATAATCTATTATGTGGCTGCACCTTCCTTTATTTAACCAGTCCCCTACTGACTGACGTTTAGGTTATTTCTTAACTTCTCCACTTTAAACAATACTATAATGCACAGGACATTATTATGCGCAAAAACAATATTATGCACAGGACACTGAATACATTCCTGGAAGTAATATTGCTAGGTTAGAGGGTATGTCTATTTATAATTTTTATAGAAATTGCTTAATAGCCTTCCATAAGCATCATACCAATTTATACCCCTCTAGCGATGTGTAAGAGTATCTTCCCTAGGGCTTCCTGGTAGGGTGTTAATGAGTTTTTTTGATGTTTGCCAATCTAAAACAGGAGAAATTATATCTCATGGTTTGTTTTGCATTTCTCTGCTGTTGAACGTCTTTTCAACATCTTTTAAGTTTTTAATAATCCATTAAACATTCTATGAATTAAGGACGGCCCTTGTTTTCAAGGAGAGAGTCACAAAGAAAATACATATCTCTAAATCAGCAATATACGTTCAACAGTAGAAGTGTATATGAGGGACGGGGTAGTGCCGAGGAAGAGGGCATGGAGGTTCTTCTTGAGGGTATCCTAGAAGACAAACTGATATGGGAACTACATTTTGATTAAACTGAAATAGTAAATCTGAATTTTTCCATTTTTTTAAATTGTTTTCATCCATGCATGTTTATAATGGAGTATTTCATTCATAGTCTTGATATACTCCCAGGTGTAATACTAGGTATTTGTCAGTTATAAAATATCACTTTGGACCTAAAATGTAATCATTTTCTAATTTTCCAGGAATCTCATGAACAATGCATCCAGTGGATTGTTAAATTTATTCATGGCCAGCATAGTCCGAAAAGAATTTCTTTTCTTTATGACTGCTTAGCAATGGCAGTGGAGACTGGTCTCCTTCCACCCAGGTATGTTTAATGGTGGATATGAGCAATCCAAAGAATTTTGTTTTTTTTAATTAATGTTTGGTAATTGGTCAAGATTGTTATAAAAGGATGAAGGAATGAAGAAGAAAGTTAGGCTCAACAAGTAATCCTTCGGGACGCCTGGGTGGCTTAGTCATTAAAACGTCTGCCTTCGGCTCAGGTCGTGATCCCAGGGTCCTGGGAGCGATCCCCGCGTTGGGCTCCCTGCTCCACGGGAGGCCTGCTTCTCCCTCTCCCACACCCCCTGCTTGTGTTCCTGCTCTCGCTATGTCTCTCTTTGTCAAATAAATAAATAAATAAAATCTTAAAAAAAAAAAACAAGTAATCCTTCATAAAACCTCAGGTTTTAGTTTCTAGGATGTAGTATTCTTAGAATTGTATATTTAAAGACTCAAAACCAGGCAGCCTTTACTTTTCAGCCCAGGGGCTAGGATTATTTAACATTTTATTAACACTCATGGTTATCGTGGTTAACTGAGTTGAGTAGGCAGTTTTATCTCAGGGTCTTGTGATTGCAATCCGATGGTGGCTATGGCTGTAGTTATGACAAAGGTTTCCCCATTCATATGTCTCGTGGTTGATGCCTGGCTGTCATCTGGAACCTTAGCTGGGGCTATTGGCTGGAACCTACATAGGCTCTGTCCATGTGACCTGGACTTTCCTACAGCATGATGGTGTGCAAGACCAAGCATTCAAAAGAAGGGTAGGGAGAAGTTGCATTACCTTGTCTTGGGGGTCATAAGTGTCCCTTTTGCCATAATCTTAGGCCTGCCCATGTTTAGGGGAAGAGAATGTAGACCCTTCTCCCACCTCTTCATGGGAGGAGTATCAGTGTCACCCTTCAGAAGAGCATGTGGGATTGAAAAGTTTGTTGCAGCCGTCTTGGAAAAATACAATCTACCACAAACTGATAGATGGTAAACATTTAATCAATAGCTTTTGATAAATTTCTTTCTAGTAAAAATATAACATAATATTATTTAGTTCTATTTTGGATTCTATCTTTCACACAAGTAAAAAAACATAATATACCATCCATATAATTTTTTTTAAGTATTCTTAAATAGTAATGTGCCTTTCTGAAGAACAAAATGACAAATATCATATCCAGAGTACACAGACCTTGGCTATTGGAGAACTTGGCAAAATTCTGTCTTGTAACTGGAATGGGTATTCTTATTTTCTAGGATGGTTTGTGAATCCCTGATAAACTCTGACACACTTGAATGGGAAAGAACACAACTTTGGTCCTTAACATTTAAACTGGTTCGGAAAATAATTGGGGGAGTGGATTACAAGGTATTTTTTCCTAATTATAAAAAGTAATCACTTTCAGACATGAATAATTTTTCAGTGTGTATATCTTAATTTCTGATGGGAGAAATGAAGTGGAAGCGTTTACAAAATCTATGTTTTGTTATATTTCCTAAGGAGACTTAAAATTGCTCAGTTTTTTTTGTTTTTTTCTCTCTCTTTAGTTTCCTTAGTGGGTTAACATGAAGTTTTTACCTTCTTATTTGTATGGTGCTTTATAATTGTTTCTAATTTCTCTCATGTGTATGTTTTATCTATCTTTTTTACAAGATTGATCACACAGTTTATGCTCAATAAATGCATGTAGAATGAAATTTCTTCTCCATGTATCAGATTCTGCTCTGAAGTAATGCAACTGGTAATAGATAAGAGGAGATGACCAATTAACAGACTAGCTTTATTGGATAAGTTTGAGTGATTAGGTATGTGATGGATGAGAAGGGGGAGTAAAGTTAGAATATGACAAAGGGAGTGAGCAGAAGAAATCACCTGCCAGAAAGTTTAACAGTATGGCCCATGTCTCAGAGTATTTTCAAGTTCTATTCAAATTATTTCTGCCTCTAAGCCCAAATTAAGCTTTTTGGACTGTTGTAACAGTAGAAACTCTTGTAATGTTGTGAGGGTCCAGAAAGCTTAGCAGAGTGTGGAAAGATTAATTTTTATTTGTAAAGGACTTTGTTCATTCATATTCTTTAGAATTCTATTTTGGAACATGACTCTTCTTTTGGGCTAATGTTAGGGACTTGAATGGTAGCTCTGATTCAGAAAAATTAAAGATGTGATCTTGAAGGTAACTTTTTTCCTGAGCATATAATGTTGAAATCTTTAGATGTTTTAACTAGCACAGGGGGCACTACTTAGTTTTAACCTGTGGGTTTTTTTCTTATATCAGGGTGTTCGAGATCTCTTAAAAGTGATTTTGGAGAAAATCTTGACAATTCCCAATACAGTGAGCTCAGCTGTTGTACAGCAGCTTCTAGCAGCAAGAGAGGTAATTTAGACGTGTCTGCAGTTCATTGATCATAACCTCAAAAATAATAGTTTTATGTAGTTCTGTGCCTTTAAAACATATGGTAGTTTGTGGACTGTTCCATTTGGGTACTTCTACAGAAATCACTTCTAGTTTTAAAGATGCTGTTTTACTTGTATTATATTTCAAAAGAAAATTTTAAATTTTAATTAAGTCATGGCTTTTAATTAAGAAAACAACAATATAGACATTAGAGTATTTTTAGCTGTTAAAAGACTTTAGCCTATGGACCACTTAAAAGATCTTTGTGCTTTGTAACTGATGTTGCAAGAATTATAACTTTGGTCAGTTTCTTTCCTGTTGGAGTCTACCAATATTTAAAGCAACGTTACTTAGTGACATCTATTTCATTGTTCATTAATCTTCATTTTTAGAGAGTCTTCACATATAAATGAACTCTTTGTGCTACAGATTAATAAATCCATGAAATAATATCTTTGCTTTTAATATCTTTGTTGTTGCCACTGTTGCATTTAAAGGGCTTTTCTGTGGAACTAACCAAGAAAAATAACATTGCTCTTTTATTTTTCTTAGGTTATAGCATATATCTTGGAAAGAAATGCCTGTTTATTACCAGCCTACTTTGCAGTCACAGAGATTAGGAAACTATATCCTGAAGGAAAACTTCCACACTGGGTAAATCTCATATGTTCCAAGTTTTGGGGGGAGCAATTTTAATAAAAAATAGTTACATTAATCTTATTTTTATGTGCTTATTTTTAAAATGGTCACTTTTATCCTGAGATAAAATGTACTTTTTTATCATTCTAATGTATTTCTTTTATTTCTCTGGTATCCGGTTGAGACAATTTCTTTTCTTTTCAAGATTTATTTCTTTATATCACGCCTGGGGTGGGGGAGGCAGAGGGAGTGGAGGAGAAAGAATCTCAAGCAGACTCCCTGTTGAGCACAGAGCCTGACACAGGGCTTGATCTCACAACACCAAGATCATGACCTGAGCCAAAATCAAGAGTTGGACACTTAACCAACGGAGCCACCCGGGCACCCCAAGACAGTTTCTATATCATGTGTGAAAATATGCCAGCTTCATGAAATACTGAAGGACCTGGTGGTATGATTTGGCTTAATTCAGGGACAGATGAACTGGGAAGTAATTGTTTGAAAGGAAGTGAAAGAGGACTGACTTTTGAGTAATTTTTATATGCCAGGTATTGTATTAAATCTTTACGTCCTATCTCATTTTACATAAATGATGGTTATATTCAAAGCAATCTTATTTTTATACTTACATGTTTTTTGTTTTGTTTTTAGTTACTTGGAAACCTGGTATCAGACTTTGTGGATACCTTCAGGCCCACAGCAAGGATAAACTCCATTTGTGGTAGGATTATAAATTAAAATGTAGTAAATAGTACCTGGTTTTTAGTGAAATATTCAACAGAATTGGCAGATGGTATCTTACACATGTCTTGGTGGTTTGTCATTTTGGTAATTCTGTGGAAGCTTAATAATAGCCATTTACTTGTTTTCAGGTACTTTGTTTGCAGAGTATAGGGAGGGAAAAGCAACTGTCTGGACTGGGTCTAAGCTTCAGATAGACTCATTCTAGAAGATATGTTTCCTGGTAACTAGAGGGAACTTTTAATAGAGCTAGTAATCACCATGGAATCTCCAGGTAACTGGAAGTCTCAGCGGACCATCCCTGTGTGTCCATAGTACACAAGACTCAGGCTCTTTAAGCCCATTCCAATTCACGCTTTTGCTCTGTACTTCATTTATTTTGTTTTTCATTTTTTCATGTTTTGTTTCTTTCTCAGAATTTGCTTTTAAAAACAAGCATGTGATTTGGCAATTTGTGCAGTGCCCAGCACTGTCTGGGTATATAGACCATTATTTAGTCAGTGACCAAATTTTGAACACTTCTTGTGAGTCGGGTGCTGTTTTAGATTGGAAATACAAAAATAAAACAAGTAGACGCTAGACAGGTAATTCTCAGACTTCTAGCTTTTGTAACTGAGTAGATATTGATATCATTTAATGAATTCTGGAAGTGGTACAGGCTTGAGAAGGATGATGAGTTCAATTTAAGATCTGTTAAGCTTGAAGTCCCTGGGAGACATCCAGGTGACAGTATTCGTTAGGCAGTTGGATATATGAGTTGATGGTCATATGCTACATCTAAGGCCTCTAGGAACATCATGCATAAAGTTAATCATATTGACCCTAGACTAGAGATACGCAAATTTTTTTATAAATGGTGATACAATAAATATTTTAGGCTTTGTGAGCTATACAGTCTGTTGCAACTGTTCAACTCTGCCATTATAGTAGGAAAGCATCAGTGTCCCAATAAAACTTTACAGAAATGGGTGGCAAGCTGCATCTGGCCCATGGATTATAGTTTGCTGATCTTTATCTTATATACTTGGACAAATGCCATTATTTTTGAGTTTGGAAGGCCTGTACAATCGGTCTCCAACCATCTGGACTAAAAATAATCAAAGAAAATTCCTAAAACTTATATCTAATTACAACCTTTTTAAAATCAGTGCCTGATTCAGAATAGATATTTATTAAATATTCATAGAGTGAATGAAGGACCAGGCATTTGTGTTCACATTTACTTTAAAATATTGTTTGTAATACATACAGGCCGCTGCAGCCTTCTGCCAGTTGTAAATAACTCAGGAGCCATTTGTAATTCATGGAAATTGGATCCTGCAACTCTTCGTTTTCCTTTGAAAGGCCTTTTGCCATATGATAAGGTATGTTGATAAATATAATGGAACTTTGGTCCATCTAACAGTCTTCATCCTGGATTATATGATGTGTTATGCTAAATTGTCTCTTCATAGACTGAAGAAGTGTATATTTAATGAAAAATAGTTTATGGTTTATCATTTGATTCTGATATCCAAGTATACCCTGTGGTTTATAATATTGGGTGTTTATGCTCCATTTGGCCCCGACAAAGCACTTAGATTAAGAAAATTGAATCTTTATAATGGAAACCTTTTTATTCTTCGTTTGCAAAGTGAGGACCAAAAATGAATTTGTACTTCTCTTAAAATTTGAAGAGTGAGTCTCTCCTTTGTTAGATTTTTAATTTTTTTTTTTTTAAGTTTTAAAAAATTTAAGTAATCTCTACACCCACCCAGCATGGGGCTTGAATTCAGGACCTTGAGATCAAGAGTCACATGCTCTTCCGACTGACCCAGCCAGGTGCCCCTACCTGTGTTAGATTTTTTTTAAAGGGGGGATGAAGAAGACAAAAGTGGAGTAGGATAGCCTCAAAAGAAAAAAATCTACAAGTATCAATAAAATGAAGTATGAGATATAGACCTAAAGCTAGAATGAAATTTGATAGATTCATTATAGTGTCTTGGGGGTTGAAATGGTTACAGAGCAGAGTATGAGGAGGGCTAGAGATTTTTTTTTTTTTTGGACTAGAGACTTTTCATGTGAATGTTTCACGTTAAAAATGATGTACAGAATGGTTAGGAAACTAGTCCAGAAGTGAGGAGAGGGAAATAGTGAAACTAAGGTTGCAATCCTGGACTCTTGGTATATTAGTCAGCAAAACTTAGGAATGTGAAACTAAATGGAATTTACAGTTATCATGATAGCAGTAATATTGAAAACAGATCAATTCATTATGTACTTACTGTATGCCAGCCACTGTTTTAAGAACTTTTTTGCAGTAACTCTTATTCTCAACTATCATCTTAGTATCTCCATTGTACAGATGATGAAACTGAGTAACTTGACTAAGGCCCCATGTTTACGAAATGGTAGAATGAGGATTTGAACTCAATCTGATTTCAGAATCTACACTTTGACCCCTGTACTATCAAGTCATTTCTCCTCTCCAAATTTAGAAGTAGTGTTTGTTTGTTTACACTTGTATGAAAGTGATTGGAAACTACCTCCATTCCTCTTTGATTAGATTTCTGAGCAGAAAATCCTTTCCTTACAGTGATGCTTAAGACTCTCCTGTGACAGTAACTGAAGTCTTTCTAAATTGAGCTTCTGTATGACCTTGGGCAAGTCCCTTCACCTCAGTTATATCTCCTATCAAATGAGGGGTGGGATCAGATTAACTGTAAGCACTAAAATCCTATGATTTTTTTCCACTAGATATACTGCCTACTGTGTGAAGGTAACAAGTGCCTTTAGCAGATTTTTTTATCCCAATTTCAAATTATTTGAATTAACATTTACTTTGATCTTGAAGCAATAATTTTTTTTATTTTCTTTAAAGGATCTGTTTGAACCACAGACTGCTTTGTTGAGATATGTATTGGAGCAGCCTTATTCCAGGGATATGGTCTGCAATATGCTAGGTTTAAATAAGCAGGTACTGTACTATGCTGGAAACCAAGTAAATTCTGCATAGAATCTGCACTATTCTTTTCTCTTTTCTTTGCTAGAGCTAACTGAGCAAAACAGTTAAGAACTATTTGGTGATTTTTTTTTTTAATATATGGTTTATTAAACAATGTATTGTTCCTATCATTTATATATTGCTTTAAAAATGTTTAAATTAAAAAGGAGATATTTTAAAAGTTGGTTTATTTTGCATTGCTTTTTTTTCTATAAGGCCAGTTTCAAGTATACCTTTTGCCAGAGAAACCTACACATGTCTTAACCATAATTTTTTATCTTTTTATTGTTTGGGTGCCTATTTTTATAACCCTTGGTATCTTCAGCGTGGCCTGACTGCTGATTTTTTCCCCCCTTTTTGGTATATGTTTGTTTTTGGTGGTTTAACATGTGGGAGGGTTTGTGCTGACTCTGGGTTCCTTGAGGCTGGCCTCATAGTCACTGTTTTGTCTTTTCTTTTTTTCTTCCTTTATTTTTGTTCTGTCCTGTCTTGTCCTGCCCATCCTCCAATGCTCTAGACCTTGAACATTGCTCAGGTATGTTCACAACCTTACTGTTGTATTGTGACTAACGATACGCTGGCCGCTTTGTAGCCACTGATTCCATTTAGAGAATACATGTATGGTCGGGGCTTGAAATTGGCAGGACCATGCTGAGACCAAGGCCACTAAAATGAATTTCTTCTTGGGATATGAGAGTTGTTTTTGGTGGATTGTTTTTGGTTTTGGTTTTTGGTGTTTGTTTTTTTATATTCTTTTTTTTTCTTTTTTCTTTTTTCTTTTTTCCTTTTTCTTTTTTTTTTTTTAACAAAGAGACAACACCTGGCACACAATAATGCCTGTCACTTTTTGATGGGTTGTTTTTCCTTCCCACTCCATTTTACTTTTTTTTTTTTTTAAATACTTTAGGGCCAAAGCTTGCCTTGTGGAATTTTCAGAGATGGAAAGATTTATGGTGGCCTTTATCTTTCCAGATTATTAAAACATAAATAAATAACATCTATAAAAATACTTACGATGCTTTGCCTTAAAACAAAAACAAATTAAAAACAAAACAAAAAAGAGGAAAAACTTTAATAGAGATACGTTATTTTAAAAGTTGGAGTGGTAAACTTTATACAGGGAAGGTTTTTTTGGAAACATGGGGATTGACTAAGAAATGTCACACTCTTAGGTGACCCCACACCTGCTTGACAAACACCCTTCTTTGTCAGTCTTTGCCAGAAGTGTCCTCCTCCTAGAGTGGGCTCCTTGCTATTGAAGCTCACCTGTAGTAGGAGAAAAACACTGTGGCCAAACTTTATAAACCAAACTCTTATACAGTCCCAAGTCTGTTCCAGGACTTTTCACCTTTGAGATTTTAAACAAAATAGTGGTTCCAATTATTTTTGTTAAAAATTTTTGAGCCCAACATATTAAAATAGACCAGCTTTTTGATTTTAAAAAGACGTTCTTGTCTAGGTTATATAAAATAGCGTTACTGTTTGCAATACTATAGTGAAGGTTGTGCCAGTGCTTCCATTTATAAAGCCCTATTTTTAAGGACATATAGCTTGGCCATAAAACTTGCTCAGTGTTGAAACTTTGCATGCCAAACCTCACCCTAGTAGCAGTATCTCTTTTATTATTTTAAGTTTTTTCTTCTGAAAAATTTACCAATTTTCCTTGTTTGGACAAGCCTATGTACATGTGAAACTGAAACTGCTTCACACTACAGTATCTGACAGTTACTTCATATAACCTGTCAATTTAACATCTTAAATACCAAGTCATTAATTCTGATCAACTTTCACTTGAGTTAGAGGTAAGTATTCAGTCAACTTTGAAAGAATGCTTCATGCTATGTCTTAAAATTAATTTTTGCAGTGAACTTAAAGTCATACTTGACTCAATTTTTCTTACAGTTTGGTGGATAAATGTACTCATGGTCATTTGAGCTGCGAGTACCTTCCCCCAGATATCCTTAGTTATCATTAGCTTTTTTCTCTTGGGATGCAGCTCTTCTCAAAGTAGAAATTGACAAAACAATTCATAGGAGAGTATTTCTGATTTGATTATTTTAATAACAAGTTTCAACCTAAAAAAAGTTTATGACTAAGACATAAATCCATAAAAAATAAAGTTTATAATGGAAATGCTGACAGAACATTATTAGTATTGGTCCCACTGTAAACATTGTCAGAAGTTCACAATTCATCAGTAATTGTTTTGGTAGAAAACTCTGTAGTGAATGGACTGTAGATGGAAGATATATGCTGAATTGACTTGATATATTATTTTTACCACCTGGAAAGTAGAGTAGAAAATGAGAATACAAAGTATAAACATATGATTAAAAATAAACAAGTGATCTTATCACATCTTTTATCATTACAGAACTATATCCTGCACTATACTTTCTTGTCCTTTCTCTAGCAATGCAATAATTTACTTAAAGCTTGAAACCTTTTAAGAGCTATCCATATTGCATTTTCCAGTAGGAATTGGGCTATATATTATCCTAAAGTCGGTCACATTCAGAATGTCATAAATAGCCCAGTTCTGTGACCAGCAAAGTGGAGGGTTCACAGTGGAAGAATCCTGTTCTGTGTGTTTACACAACTTTGTGTTCTTTCTGCCGAATAAGAACATTACAAAACAGATACACTCCTCAAGCTTTTTTGTGGTGGTGTGTAAATTCTGGCTACCCTGAGACATTGAGGTACTAGACGAATCACTCAGTTATGTTTGAAAGACACCATTGAAAGTGGTATTAACTGGCATAGGGCTCCAATTCTGATTGGCAGAGAATATGATAAATGGCATACAAAGGGATTTCTCTTCCCAACTTGTCCTGAATAGCTATTGCTCTAAAATTGATTTCTAGCACTGAAATAATGATTTGAAATTAACAAGTCCACCTAACTACAATATGTTAAAATTTTACAACAAAAGTAGTACCAGAACTGTTACATCAGAATTGTCAGGGGCCACTTAATATAGGATATGGTTATTTAGACTGAAAAGCATTACCATTTGCCATTTGAAATAGTGGTGGGAAAGAATCAGGGGCATGAGTAGATGTTAATGCTAGTGTTTCTATTAATGCCTTGTGCCTCATTTTCAGCTTTTACCAAAGCTTAAAGTTAAGTAAGTTTCCAGTGCAGTTTGAGCTACTATGCAGAAATTAAGTTGTTAAAATATTGAACTTAGATTCTTACTGTTTAAACAGGTTTTAACTAAATATGCATATAGATATGATGTAAACTAGCTAATTTGACTTACATGCCTATTTCTTGAAGACTTAAATTTACAAAAGCTTTCAGAAAGCACATTGTAAATAGCCATAGACAAAGCATCCAGTGGCTTACCAAATTACCATAGCCTCATGATTGATAATTAATCTTTATCAGATTATTAAACTGCTTTACAAATTTATATTTATTCCACTTTGTAAAATAATCTACATGGTGGAGAATATTAATTTTAATGTACTTATTTTTTAGTAATGAAAACTAAAGCTAAACTTTTTCTCAAGTAGTTAACACATCATTTTATATTTCGGTGGGGTTTTTTCTTGCTTTTTTTTTTTCTGATATTAATAAAATTGGCAAATAAACAAAGGAACTAAGCTATCCCCAAAATCAGTTTGAGAAATATCCTTGGCTTTAACCAAAACACCTGGGAAACATGGAGTTAATCCTGATAGATGTTCTGTCACACTCAGACACCAGGGCATTGGATACCATAGAGATTCTAGACTAATGTAATTCTTAACAGAAGATTTAGAGGTAATTTGAGTCGTGGTATGTATTGAAAGATCATCAGCTTTAACTGTAAATTTCCCAGTTCTTACTTTGTCAAAATCTTAATATTTTTGGTTTTCCTCTTTAAATCATTAACTATATGACCATTACAACACAGTTAAAGATATGTAGGTAAAAATCTAGTTTTTTTTTAAATAAATAGCTAACACTAAAAAGGGAAATTCCAAAATGACTCAGGTGCTAAAAACCAATTTTATTTAGTTCTTTTTTCCTGAAGTGGACTAATGGAAGACCATTGTGGCTGGAGGAATAGATGACAAATTGGTTAGTTTCCAAACTAGAAGCAAATTCCCATCACTAATGAAAAATTCCTACTGGAAATCCTGGCTTTACTTCTTTTCACAAATTTTTCTGACTCTTGTATACTTTGAATGATTTCACTCTAAATTTGTGTTGTCTGACACATTTCTTAGGTTGTTGGTGGTTGGCAGAACTAGTGAATTTCAAGCCCTGTACACAGTAGTTTTGCATGCTGATTTAAGAAATAGTTTGTAGTGTTGTCTGTTGCACTTTGCTCTGCTTCATAATGATAATTACATTTGGAGGGAAAGTACTGTAGTCTCAACTGGTGGTGTTACTATTGCTATTTGTAAACCTGTAATGTGGTTGAACTGTGATCATGGCATTGTGTTTTTGGAAAAACTATGAAACAACCATTGATGCTTACTGTTTTGGATAGATGTTTGTTTTATTTGCATGCTTTAAGAAAGTGCAGCTATATTGGAGCTTTACAAGTTTGGAGCTGGCAAAGAGCATGCAAAAGAGGGGATGCTACTCATTATGTTTTGTTTTTTTCCAAATCCGTCCCCATTTTGCATTTTTCCCCTAAATTTAAAGAAATCATATCCCTTTTTCATGGCAAAAGACTAATAATCATGTCTAAAGTTTAGAGGGAAAGCATCTGTATTACTGATTGTATTCACTAGAAAGGCTTCCAACTGCTTGGCCGTTAAGTCATATAACATATTTTATAAAAGAAATATGAAAATGGCTTAAAATATGGCTTAACATATTTCTTTTGGTAAAAGTATATATTTTTTAAATCACTTTTAAAAGCATAAATCTTTTTGCCTCTAGAAAGGGAAGTTGCATTTTCATTTTTAGTGTTTAAATTCAATTCTTTTTCTTGTTTTAGATTTTAAAATAGTCTAATTTAAAATTAAAGCTGCATTATGTTTGGCTTCTAAGAAGGAAGAGCAGAGATTAACTTTGAGATCAGTGTTTTTGTAGAGGAAGTTTCCATTTCAGTATCAGGATCAATAACACACATTGAAAAATAGATACTGAGTAATCTGGCAGCTATTTAGATATACCTCTGTATGTAAAGTTAGTATAAACTTGTGGTGGTTACTTTAAAATACACAGATTCTCTCTTTGTTTGCTCTCATCACAATATTTGATTCTTGGAGATTCAGGGTTTTTATATTTTGAGTTAGAATGCAAAATTAATACTGCTATCCTCATTTCATATGCTTTTTAAATTACCTTTTTTCAAAAGATAAATAACAAAATTTTCTACTGTGCAGTGCCCCTTGTCAAATTGAAACAGTGACGTGTGTAGTGAAAGCCAGAAGTTAATAAGACTTAGTCTGTTTTCCCTGAGATCTGAAAAGTAATTTTTTTATGGAACTCATCCTCTATGATAATGTAACATGATGCAGCTTTAATAGACTAAATCTAACCTTAACTTTCTAAGTTCAACTTCATTCCATGCTTCTCAGCCTCTTGTTACAATTAATGCCCATTAACCGGTAACTTCTAAAACTAACCGGGAGGCTTTTGGAATACTGTATCTAATCTCTGCCCTACAGCACAAACAGCGCTGCCCTGTGCTGGAGGACCAGTTGGTGGATCTGGTGGTTTATGCCATGGAGCGGTCCGAGACTGAGGAGAAGTTTGACGACGGCGGAACAAGCCAACTCCTGTGGCAGCATCTCTCAAGTCAGCTCATTTTCTTTGTGCTTTTCCAGTTTGCAAGTTTTCCACACATGGTCCTTTCTCTTCATCAGAAGGTAAGTACTAAATCTTTCATCAGAGCCACTTCACCTGTTAATTAGTATGTTTTAGACTGGTATGGACATTGCCTAGTGATTTCAGCCATGACAGAAGTTCTTAGCCCTAATTTCTGTTTTGTGCGGTGCTTTTATGGTTTCTAAACTTTACACTTTCTTGTCACTGTAAATATTGGTTTCAGTCATTCATTCCATATATTCATAGTGCAAGGACCAGGGGATACAAAATGAGAAGGCACTGGGGTACCCTCAAGGAGCTCCTTACTATTGGGAAGATACAAGAGTAAACAATTTGATTATAATTTAATAGTTCACATAATGGAAGCGTGTTTTCCTGCAGTAGGTATGAAGGAGAATAGTCCCTCTTCAAGACATCAGGAATGGCTTTATCAAAGAGATCTTGAAGCTAGCACTTGAAGGACAAGTAGAAATTTGCCAAGAGGAGAAGATAAGAAAGTGTTCCCATTGCAATAACGTGATCATTTGGAAAAGGATAAATATGTGTGGGAACTGGAAAGAAAAATATAAACAGGAACATGTTGGTGAGATCAGGAAGGCAAGAAGGCAAGACCAGATATGGAAAACTTTATATGGCCAAGTGTTTGTTCTAAGGCGTTTAGATCCTCTTTGGGAGGCAAATGAGGAGGGAAATGACATCATCATATAAAAGTGGGAAAAATTACTGCTAATTGCCACATGTAGGAAGATGGTGACATAAAGAGATGGAAGGGGCCAAAATCAGAGGCAAGGAAATTGGTAAGGGAGCCTTTGCAATGATCTGGGTGGAAGATGCTGACGGCCCAAACCAGAACAGAGGAGGAACCCAAGACCAGGTATACTGAGACAGGTATGCTGAGAATAGTAGGACTTGCCCCTGGATAGGTAACAGAGGGAAAAACAGGAGTCTAGGATCACTCACTGGTTTCTATTTTGGCAGTGAATGAAAAAGTGGGACAATGAATCCAAAACAGGGACTACAAGTGGAAGAGTATGTCTGTGGAAGAGTTGGTTTTATCATAAGATTTTAGACACATTGAATGGAAATAAATGTTGTTATATTTGTAGTATCTCTACAACATGGATTATTTGGGGGAAACTTTTTTGTAAGCCTTGTTAAAATCCTTCCAACCGCCAATGACCCCCACTGCCACCCCCACCACCATTAATCAATGGCTGTTATAATTTGCAGGAAACCAGAAGTGTTTTTTGATAACTTCTTGAAGATTTTATTTTATTTTTATTTTTTTAAAGATTTTATTTTTTATTTATTTGACAGAGAGAGACACAGCAAGAGAGGGAACACAAGCAGGGAGAGTGGGAGAGGGAGAAGCAGGCTTCCCTCTGAGCAGGGAGCCCAACGTGGGGCTTGATCCCAGGACACTGGGATCATGACCTGAGCCGAAAGCAGACACTTAACCGACTGAGCCACCCAGGCGTCCCTTGAAGATTTTAAATTAAAAAAAAAAAAAAATCCTTTTGGTATCAGAAGTATTCCTTGTGTTTTGATGAGATATTTTAACAAATTATCTCATATTAAACTTGATTCTCTTGCATACATAGGCAACCTAGTTATGTTTTAAAATATTTAAATTTTGATATGCATAGCTGTTTTGTGGGTCACAGAGGAAACATAAATATAGAATATTAAAATAACTTAAAAAGCTTTGCTTGGTGTGTCTTGAGTTGAGACTAAGTATTTTGTAAATGCCAAAGTTAGATGCTAACTTTTGGAGAACAGGGTTTCTCCTGGTTTTTTGTTTTGTTTTGTTTTTCTTTAAACTTTACTATATCCATCTCTTTAACCAGCTGTGTAGATGTGTATTTAAACATCTTTTATAGTTAGCAGGGCGAGGACTGATTAAAGGCAGAGATCATCTAATGTGGGTTCTCCTGCAATTCATTTCTGGAAGTATTCAGAAAAATGCACTAGCTGATTTTCTTCCTGTCATGAAGCTCTTTGACCTTCTATATCCAGAAAAAGAAGTAAGTTTTATAAAATAGTTAACAGTGTGATGAATGGATTATGTCTAATTTATGTTTAGTGTGATTTTGTGGAAAGATCACTGGATTTGGAAGCTGAAAACCTGAGTTCTTTCCCAATTCTGTGACTAACCATAAATTGGGAAGGACATCAGTCCCTCTTGACATTAGTTTACTCATATGTGAAGTGAGGAAATTGAACTAGATTATTTCTGGTTTATCTCTTAAAATTGAACATCTTGTATAGCAAGTTCTTTCTCTACATTCTAAATAAGTTTACAATTTTTAAAAGCATTAAGCTGTTTTAATCTATACACATCATTGACTGACCAAATAACATTAGTATCTGTTAATATCTTTTGTTTGTTTGCCAATTGTGTTCCCCCTATTTCATTATATGAGTATTTGAGTAAAATATGGTATATATTGATGATTGCCATTTTTAAAAATACATTTTGTTACGGAAATTTTTAAATGCACAGAAAAGGTAGAGTGAATAGAAAAATAAACTCCTATGTACTCATCACCAAGAAATATTTTTTTAAGTTTTTTATTAGTTTCAGGTGTATAATACAATGATTCAACAATTCTATACATTACTCAATGCTCATCATGATAAGTGTACTGTTTAATCCCCATCACCTCTTTCACCCATCCTCCCACCCACCTCCCCTCTGGTAACCATCTGTTTGTTCTCTGTAGGTAAGAGTATTTCTTGGTTTGTTTCTCTCTCATTTTTTTTTTCTTTGCTCAGTTGTTTTGTTTCTTAAATTCCACACATATGTTATTTGTCTTTTTCTGACTGATTTACTTCGCTTAACATTATACTCTGTAGCTCTATCCATGTTGTTGTAAATGGCAAGATTTCATTTTTATGACAGTAATTTTCCATCATGTGTACACACACACACACACACACACACACACACACACACCATATCTTATTCATTCATCTCTTGATGGAACGAGCTGTTTCCATAATTTGGCTATTATAGATAATGCTGCAGTAAGCATAGGGGTGCATGTGTCCCTTTGAATTTGTGTTTTTATACCCAGTAGTGCATTCAATTACTGGATCGTAGGGTAGTTTTATTTTTAACTTTCTGAGGAACCTCCATACTGTTTTCCATAGTGACTGCACCAGAGTGCAGTCCCACCAACAGTGCAAGAGTGTTCCTTTTTCTCCACATCCTTGCCGACACTTGTTTCTTGTGTTTTTGAGTTTAGCCATTCTGATAGATGTGAGGGGATATCTCATTGTAGTTTTAAGAAACATCCTTGCTTCATCTTTCCACTCATCTTTTTTCTTAACACTAGACAATTTTATTTCTATTTTTTATTTTTTTATATCTTTTTTTTTTTAAGATTTTATTTATTTGCGAGAGAGAGAATGAGAGACAGAGAGCATGAGAGGGAGGAGGGTCAGAAGAAGAAGCAGACTCCCTGCCGAGCAGGGAGCCCGATGTGGGACTCGATCCCGGGACTCCAGGATCATGACCTGAGCCAAAGGCAGTTGCCTAACCAACTGAGCCACCCAGGAGCCCAACACTAGACAATTTTAAAGCAAATTCCAGACATCCACGTCATTTCCCCCATCAGCATATAATATATGTATATGTGTGATGATGTATATTATTAGTACTTATTTTTTAATAGTACTTATTTAGACTGTATATTTCTTGTTAGATGTTCTTGAAAAGCATATATGTGACTTTTAGAAATTCTGCGTTTTCAGCATATTCATCACATTCAGTAAAATTTCATGTTTTTTTTTAAAGAATAATTTTAAATGATTGTGAATGCCTCGTGACAGTAGGAAAAACTCAACCAAGCATCTGTGAATTTCTGTTAATTTCTTGGCAAGGAAAAATAATCTTGTAATAGTTTCATTATTTTATAGCTATTAGATCTTCTGATTTGTATTATTGAATAATCAAAGAAGAATTGAAGTTAAAGGATATTTTAAAAAGAGGTATATCAATAATGGATTATTAGAATACGTATTTATTAGAATACACAGAATTAGTTAATTCTTCTCTTTCCTATAATATGCATATTGTTATTTTCCAGTATATCCCAGTTCCCGATATTAACAAACCCCAGTCAACTCATGCCTTTGCAATGACTTGCATTTGGATTCATCTCAATAGAAAAGCCCAAAATGACAACTCCAAGCTACAGATTCCAATACCTCATTCCCTAAAGCTTCACCATGAGTAAGTAATTTGTAGGTTAAGTTAATTTTTTTAATTAATAAGTAGTGTATTGTAGGCTACTCTTGGTCTCAGTTTTTGTATGAAATATGGAAATCTCCCCACACCCACTGGGGGTAAAGGTGAATATTTAATGTGTAATGGCCTGCCAAGGAAAACTGACCAATACCTGTATCAGAAAACAACTAGAAAATTTTTATGTGTTTGCAGATATATATATATTTATTTAATTTCCAGGTCTAATTTTTGCTTTTACATGTTTTACCTTAATTAAAGTTCTTATTTTCCAAAAGCATGTGAAAATGTTTCAAAATTTCTTAAGTACTCAGGAGTTGAGAGTGATCTGACAGATGTCTTCACTCCCTGGGCAGCCACGATTATTTGAGCTGCTCTGGCTGGTGTGCTCCCTTACACCGTTTACAGAGCTGTGATTACTCAGAGAAGATTGCCTTGTTAGATAGACTTGGCTTTAGATAGGGTGTTAGGAACACCTGAACTTCCCACCTAGAACTTCTGACAAGGACTGCCAGATCTCTTCATAGGAGACTGTAGGGTAGGTGGACTTCACATTTCACTTGGCTTTCCCTTTATAAGACATTCCTTAATCATCTTTTCACAGTGACATCTATAATGAAGCCACATTGTTGTGTTTAACCAGATAGATAATAAATAGAAACCAAGGTCATGAATTCTTGAGTTATTTCTTCATTATTTGAATCCTAGTGCTGTGTATTTAGTAATACTTAACAAATATCCATTAATTGATAACCTGTGATTACTTAAGTTCTTTTTGAAAGGCTACTCAAACTTTTCTATGTTTCCACTCTACATTTTGGGCAGAAACTGTCATACCTGTAGGAATAAAGATAGTATTAGTAAATCATTTCATGAAATTAAATGTTTTTTGAAGCACAGAGTTAATGTTCTGGAAATTATTTGCATTGTTTACTGTTTAATGGTACTTGAAATTTTAGGTTCCTACAGCAGAGTCTTAGAAATAAAAGTTTACAGATGAATGACTATAAGATTGCCCTGCTGTGTAATGCATACTCTACAAATTCAGAATGTTTTACATTACCCATGGGAGCTCTGGTAGAAACAATTTATGGAAATGGAATTATGAGAGTACCTCTTCCTGGAACGAGCTGCTTGGCTTCAGCATCTATTACTCCCTTACCCATGAACCTCCTAGATTCACTGACAGTTCATGCCAAAATGAGGTATGTTCTTTTTATTTATTTGCTCCTGTGTCAGGGAATTGACATCAGTGTAGTATAGGCTTTATTTCATGATTGTGTGTGTGCTTTATGGTCAGGTACATTTTTTAAAAAAATGATTAGGTTTATTTTATTACAAAAATGATATTTACTTATTTTTTTAAGGTTTTATTTATTTGAGAGAGCGCACACACGACCAGGGGGAGGGGCAGAGGGAGCGGCAGGCAGAGGGAGAAGCAGACTCCCCACTGAGCAAGGAGCCCTATACGGGGCTCGATCCCAGGACCCCGGGATTGTGACCTGAGCTGAAGGCAGACATTTAACCGACTGAGCCACCCAGGCGTCCCAAAAGTGGTATTACAGGAATTCTAGAGTGTACAAATAAACCTCAAGAAAATATTGAGAAATAAGCATTGTAAAATTTTTTGGTGTATGTTCTGAGCCTTTTTTTCTGTGTATAAATATATGCATTTATGGGTTGGGATTTTTCTTTTAACAAAATGGATTCTTACTGCAATAGTTTTTTTTTTTTTAAGATTTTATTTGTTTATTGGAGAGAGAGAGAGCGAGATCAGTGGGAGGAGGGGCAGAGAGAAGGAGAAGTAGACTCCCCTCTGAGCAGGGAGCGGATGAGGGATTTGATCCCAGGAAGTTGAGATCAGGACCTGAGCAGAAGGCGGACGCTTAATCAACTGAGCCACTCAGGCGCCCTGCAATACTCTTTTATAACCACCTTTTCCCCGTAATAATTGATCAAACACCTCTTTCAGTCTAGTGTTTTTTTAAAAACATCTGTTTTAATTTCTATAAAGAAGTCTTTTGTGTGGCTATATATGTTTATTTAGCCAGTTCCACATTGTTGGACATGAATTATTCGCAGTGTCTTAGTATTATAATGATGGCTATGAAAACTGCTTTTAAGGCTGTATTTGCACCTATCTATAATACATTTTTATTAAATAATTTGCTGAAGGTAAATTGCTGAGTCCAGGGATATGAAAATTATAATGCCTGTACTATATTGATAATAAATAGGGATGCTTTTAGAATTGACATTTTGCATAGTTTCTAAAAAGACAGGAATGGCTCTGTTGGTTGTGATTCTAGAACCTCAGGTACCCCTAGGAGCCAAGCTGACAATGTGAGTGCCACATGCTGCTGAGTGAAAGAGCATCAGGTGTTCATGCACATGCAAGTATGTGTATCTAGAAGAGATTGAGGCTGAATGAAACATGCAGGGCTTACTTCATGGTGCCGCCATTTTAGCTAATTTCTATCATGTAAGAATGTAGACTAGTATAGCTAGATCTTCTAAATTTTTTTGAGAAGGGATAGAAATCCAGATTTTCATTTCTAGTCTTTAGCTCTTTAAGTATTGGCTCAGAGTTCAGACACTATGTAGGTAAAGGAGAATGTATCTGTGGGACATCAGTTCTAGAAGAGCCATGCTCTTTTTCTAATGGTAAACATTGTCATAGCATTATACATGTGCTTTACCTGCTTGTGTGACAGAGTTGAGGAAAACCCTGTTAGAACCCAACATTTGGATCTTAGCAGTGATTTTTTTTAAGTAATTCTCTGATAAAAGTCATTTAATTTCTGAAATAGTTTGTTACATACTTGAAAAAGAAAAACAGACTAAAACCATACATGGCTCTTTTTGTTTAAATTAGTTTGGGGTTTGTTTTTGGTTTTTGTGTGTTTTAGTCTTTTTTTTTTTAAGATTTCATTTATTTATTTGAGAGAGAGAGAATGAGAGACAGAGAGTACGAGAGGGAAGAGGGTCAGAGGGAGAAGCAGACCCCCAGCTGAGCAGGGAGCCTGCTGTGGGACTCGATCCCAGAACTCCGGGATCATGACCTGAGCCGAAGGCAGTCACTAAACCAGCTGAGCCACCCAGGCGCCCTTTAATTAAAGTGTGTTCTTAGAGTCATACCCAAATTTTGCTTTTCCATGTGCAGAGGGATCCTGATGTGCATTGAAAGCACCATGGAAACCAGAATTAGTCTCAGGTTGTACACTGCATCACTACCAAGTGTCCTGTACAACTTAAATGATTAAAATGGAGCTCATGCATTCATGTATTTAAGTTTAGATTTTTTCTGAAGATTTTTTTTATTTATTTGTCAGAACAAGAGATACAGTGAGAGAGAGAGAGAGCGTGAGAGTGAGTGCACAAGCAAGGGGAATAGCAGGCAGAGGGAGAAGCAGGCTCTTCACTGAGCAAAGAGCCCGATGCGGGACTCAATCCCAGGACCCTGGGATCATGATCTGAGCTGAAGGCAGACACTTAACAGACTGAGCCACCCAGGCGTCCCTAAGTTTAGATTTATAGCAAGTTCCCTATAAGTAGTGTAACTGCTTCTCTATGTCAAAAATAAGGATTTTTCTTTTCTTTTGTTTTTCCTCAGCCTTATCCATAGCATTGCTACCAGAGTGATAAAACTTGCTCATGCAAAATCCAGTGTGGCCTTGGCTCCAGCCCTAGTGGAAACTTACAGTCGTTTATTGGTCTATATGGAGATAGAGTCCTTGGGCATCAAAGGATTTATCAGTAAGACAGAACTTTCTGGTGTTTATAACCATTACCCCATTCATTAATTCAACAGGTATTCTTTTAGGTGCTGGGGATGCAATAGTATGCAGATGTCACTTCCATCATAGAGATTACCTGCTAATTAGGGGGAACAGACAAATAAAGTATGGAATATGTCAGATGATAAGTCTTATGGAGAAAAATCACTCAAAAAAGAGGGATAAGAGTGTGAGAGTGAGGAGAGTGAGTTGTACTTTTAAAGTTATGATAAGAAAAGGGTGTTCTGTTAAGTGTTTGGGATGCAGTGAGCTAGACAGACATGGTACCTATTCTTATGCAGGAATGTGTGGTCCCATGTGCTTCTTTTGCTGGTTTGCCCCTGGGGCTAAGTCTGACTGGCAATAGGGAAGGAGGTTTCCTGCATTTCAGGAGATGGCTTATAGTATCTGTTAGTTGTTAGCAGTTCTAAGTAATAGATACTTTCTAATATAGAAGTGTTTTTCTGATTCATGGTAATTACAACTTTTTACTAATACAGCATAATTTTAATTTGAACCATAATTACTCTTCTTCCCAGATAATTGAGGGTTGAATACAGCTTTTTTGGGAGAGAGGAAGGAATAAGAGTGGGTGTCATGTAATTTGTATATTAAAAAAATGATCCTCATACTTCAAAAGAGTGGGAACATTAACGTTATAAAAGTAAAAGACAACTAAGAAGTGAGGAAGGGTAATTTTTTTTTCATATGTTGTCTCAGTTTTTCAGATGAACTTGAGTATCATTTGTCATATTCCAGCCAAAAAAAAAAGCTAACTTGGTATTCTAATTAAGATAAAGATTTTTTTTTCCTTACCATTAAAGGAGAAATTAATGGAGAAAATTTGGAGTGTCTGTGTGTGTGTGTGTGTGTTCATGATCAAATCTTTATATAGATTTTACTCCATGTGACTTTTCTTCAGTGCTTTTAATTCATAGCTTTTATAATTGGTGCCTTAAATTGTCTTGTTCCTCAAGGTCAACTTTTACCAACTGTTTTCAAGTCCCATGCCTGGGGGATCTTACACACACTTCTTGAGATGTTCAGCTACCGGATGCACCACATCCAGCCTCATTATAGAGTGCAGCTGCTGAGCCATCTTCACACTCTAGCCGCGGTTGCACAAACCAACCAGAACCAGCTCCATCTCTGGTGAGCTCTTGGATGACGGTCTTTCCTTAAGATTTCTTAGAAACTTTGTTGAACATGGGGAACTTAATCCTTTATAGTATTTGTTTTCATATGTCATAAACCTCCTCTGCTTCTAGAGTCTTGTATCTCCAGTACAGAAGTAGAGGACAGCTTTTAAATAGGAAGTTATTGAGGTAGTTCAGTCCTCGCCAAGTGCTCTTTGGCCTGAGAAGTCCTTCCAAGGCTTTTGACAAAATGTTCTAATTTAGCCCTTAAGAATATTGGATTTAAATACACTTCAGATTATGGTTATATTATCATGTCACTTTGATTTTGCTCTAAGTGAAAATATATTTCAGATTGAAAAATGTAATTTTTGAAATGCTGTATATCTAGGTGAAATTGTTTAGTCCTATAAGCTACAAGCTATCTTTTTCAAATGTGTAAATAATGTCAGTTGGTTTTGCTATAAAATTTGGCACCTCGGTTTTTTTGTTTTTGGTTTTGGTTTGGTTTTTTTTGGCACCTCAGGTTTTTAAAACAAACAAAGCTCATTTTCACGTAAAGGAGGAGGGTGTTTTTTTAATCAAAGAAGAGGAATTCATAGTTTGCATGTTTTTTTCCATTTTAATTAACCTAGAATTAGATTTAATTCTAAAATTCTGAAATTTTATATGCAACTTAATTTTTTTTTTTTTTTTTTTTTTTGCAACTTAATTTTTTCATTTCTTTTTGTTCTCCCGCCTTTCAGTGTTGAGAGCACTGCACTTAGGCTCATAACAGCATTAGGGAGCTCAGAGGTACAGCCACAGTTCACACGCTTCCTGAGTGATCCCAAAACGGTGCTATCCGCAGAATCTGAAGAGCTGAACCGAGCCTTAATATTGACCTTAGCTAGAGCAACTCACGTAACAGGTACAGTGAATAAATATGGTGGTTATCACCAACAAAAACAGATGAATTAGAGCATGCAGTGTTCCTACTGATTTTTAAGAGGATAACATACTGAAAAGATCCATTTCATCTGTTTAAAAAAAAAAAATAGTTGTTTAATACCTTTACCATTTTAATCATTAATGGAGGTTCTTCTGTGTACTATCATTTTAACTGAGTTGAGCTTCAGTTTCCATCTTACATCATTTTTAAGTAGTGGTTCTTGAGGTTTTTGGTCTCAGGATCACTTTATACTCTTAAAAATAAAAAAAGAAACTCCCAAAGATTTTCATTAAATGGGTTATATCAATATTTACTTTATTAGATATTAAGATATATGCTTTTTAAAATTTTTTTATTTAAATTCAATTTAGTTAATATGCACTGTATTATTAGTTGGATGCTTTTTTAATATTTTTTGATTCGCTTAAAAATAATAAACTTGTTATATATTAACATAAATGGCATATTTTTTTGTGAAAAGTAAATATATATTCTCCAGAACAAAACTTTAGTGAGAAAAAACACCACTGTTTCACATTTTTTGCATCTCTCTTTAATATCTGATGTAAAAGAAGCTTTGCTGGATCTTCTATTTACTTCCACATTTCATCTATTGCAATATGTTATTTTAGAAATGAAAAAAAATATGGCCCCACACAGGTACGAGGTTGGAAAGGGGAGGAGTATTTTAATGGCCTTTTCTAGTAATTGTCAATATTCTTTGATGTCACACAAAATTGGACAAGTAATGGTTTCTTAAACATTAGTTGCACTGTAGAATCCGAAGTTCTATCAGTGAACTTTTTGTACTCTATTACATTATAATCCTTTGGTCTGCTTTGCACACCTAATGGATTTTTTTAATTCATGTATATTTTATAACTATGAATTAGTTTTTAGAAAGCTTTGGTTCACTGAGTTATGTAGATCTTAGAAATGTTTCCACACTTCATTATACAGTATCATAAAATTACATTTGTTAGTTTCACTGCAAATTTCACTAGGAAAATCGTTAAGTTTTGGAAAACTGTCAGGGTTATAGTAGTGGATACAAGTTTTCCAAAATTTTGATTTTTCACTTGAAAAGTCAGATTTTATCATTGGCAAAAGATGTGGTCATTTGTTTTCCTTGAAGTAACAGGCTCCCTTTGTTAATTTTCAAGAAAATTTCTGCTTAATGCCCAACTCCAAATAACTGTAGTTTTCTGTCAGATGTTCTTTCAAGTAAAAATGGAATTCCATAAGAAAAAAAAAAAGAGCTTATTTAACTCGATATTCCACACTTGATCTTAGCCAAAAGGCCAAGAAGCGATTTAACTCGATATTCAAACAATTGCACAAGTACTTTTACTTAGAATACCCATCATACTTTGATGTGTATAGCTAGGATGCTTTATGCATACTTCCATTTTTATCACAACATAAAATTAGATGTGCTTAAGGGCTAGGATATAGTCCTTTTCACTACTTCAAGAATAGTCTTGAGTAAAACTGGCACTTCCCCCTCCTCCCCCCACCCCGCCCGAGAGTGTGGTGAAGAAGACAATGGCTGTTAGTATAGTCTGGTGCCACTGTTTGATTGTTCTGAGGGCCAGCAGTTTTACTTATCATTACCTTTGCTGCATCTGTACACATATCAACACAGTGAAAAGATCAGTACTATCTTAGTATTATTATTTTAATAGTTTTGATGTCATCGAATCCTTGAAAGGATATTGGGGACCCACAGAATCTGCAGACCACACTTTGAGAACTGCTGTTTTAAAGAAATAGTTATTGAATTTAGCAACCTCAAATACATCTGTGTAAACTATCTTATTTTACATAAATTAACCTTCTTGATTTAGAGAGTTAAAGTCTTATAGCTGTTTCAACCACTAGAAAAGATATCTACTTTCTTAATTCTGTTTCCTTGGCTCAATAAAGTGCTGATACCTCATTGTCAGAGTGAACTACATGAGCAATTGTGATGGGCCTATATCACTGTTAGATCATTGGTGCTCTGTAACCTTAAAAAAAAAAATTGCAAGAGCACCTGGGTGTCTCAGTCCGTTAAGCGTCCAACTCTTGATCTCAGCTCAGGTCTCAATCCTAGGGTCATGATTTCAAGTCCCATGTTGGGCTCCACGCTGGGTGTGGAGCCTACTTAAAAAAAAAAAAAAAAAAAGATTGCAATGTCTTTTGTCTTCTTTCCAAAAATTGTGTTCATTTTACTAATGTAATAATTCAAATCATTTATAAACTAAGAGAATATAGGTTTAAACTGAATATAACTAGCTAAGCAGTGAGCGTATTGCAGTGAAATTCAATGGGTTTACATAATTGTTACTTTCTCTGTGATATTTATGAATTGTCGGTCATTTATATCTGGATTACATCTGTTTGTTTATGTTTAGATTTTTTTACAGGCTCTGATTCAATTCAGGGAACTTGGTGTAAAGACATACTTCAGACCATCATGAGTTTTACCCCTCATAACTGGGCGTCACACACTCTTAGCTGTTTTCCAGGCCCACTACAGGTAATTTGGTCTTGAATTACATATTGAATGTATACAAAATCATTCTTCCATTTAATATATATGAAATCATTCTTTCCCATTAATTCATTTTTTCCCATTTAGTGTTATTCTAGAGAGCTTGTTTTAGTGATATCCAAAGGAAATTAACTTTTATTTCTTTTTATAAAAATCTTTTGCTATTCCAAAGTCTCTTGAGTTGTTCCCTGTCATACTCCAGGATCGGATATGTTCCTAAAAATATAATTTTGGTTTTGTCTTATTAGTTAACAATCTTAGAATCTTGTGAGAATTAACATATCACCTGAAAAAAAAGGTTTCTCTCTCTTAGAACTGAAATGGGGAGAAATACAGCTTAACAAAGCTTCACAGAATACACATTGTTACACTTGACTGAATTTTTTTTAATCACACAGAAACACTATAAACTTGGCTTTTATAATATGGAGAAGGGAAAACCTCATCTGTCCTCCACTTTTCAGAGAAAAGTTTAAGCATAATGAACATCTGCTTTCTAGAACTTCCAATAGGGTTAGAGCAAACTTCTCAGAATTACCTAGAGGGCTTGTTCAGATAGACCGCTGAACTTCCAATTCAGTAGGTCTAGAATGGGGTCCGAGTCTACATTTCTTACAGGTCCCAGGTGATGCTGATTGATGGTCTGAGATAGTATAATGGATTTTCCTTATAGAGATAATAAAATATGTAACCAAAAGGTACATAATTTCTCTCTTTCTTTCTTTCTTTCTTTCTTTCTTTCTTTCTTTCTTTCTTTCTTTCTTTCTTTCTTTCTCTTTCTTTCTTTCTTTCTTTCTTTCTTTCTTTCTTTCTTTCTTTCT